>NC_090936.1:1075337809-1075649331 GCF_040938575.1 Ambystoma mexicanum | reverse complement strand
TGGTATTCATGATAACATGCTCTTTGGATCACAATGTATGATATGTATGTCGCTTATCTGAATAACCTATAACTCTTTTAAAGAATGTAAATCAATTACATTCAATAATTTTAGAATGTGGGCACTCCCGATCGTCACTAATTGTTCAATCTATGGGCCTCATCAGACATTTGGAAGTATCTCAACGGGATATCTGCCGGGATACTGCCAGCGCAAATAACATTACTGCAACTAGGTCCAGTGCTAATAGTGCTGGATCCCGAGTTTCTGCAAGGCTGTTACTCCCCATTTTGTTAAGAGTCCAGATAACTCTATGTAGCATGTTGGGCGCTAATAGCACCGTGATAAATGCACCACAAATGGGTGGAAAGTGGCTAAATCTGGAGGTTAACAGGCTAGTTTCTGCCCAAATTTAGGATTCGGCTGGAGCGGTAATGCAGCAGTTACACTATTACCACTGCATTTATTCCACTCCCCCCATCCCTTAATGAGGCCCTATGTTACTGGGCTCTAAATCCCTGTGAACAACAAGAGAACAAAAACACAAAAAGACACACAGGCAATCCGAGGTAAAAACCTTCCCACTACACTTTGGTGTAAGAACAATTTATTAAAAATATGTCCCACAGACAGTACATATCTGTGTCCCAGAGTCCACAGCTCAATGCCCCCAGCAGTACTGCACACCCTGATGTCCCGATGGCAGCTCTTACACTTTGAATATTCAGTGTCAAGTAGTTCAAAACTATCTGGGAAGCAAGGGATACACAGCATTGAATTAGTAAAGTCACACTGCTACCCATGTGGGAGTGTTAACTATAGCTACTAGAGTTAGCATACACCCACAGAAGGTAAAGATGGAGTGCTAGCTGACCAAATTCTGGTGCCGGGCTTTCCCTTAAATCAATGTGCATGTTTCACAACATAAATTTGGCTCTTTAAAAGAGGCTGGTGTCAACTTATTAGCCTTGAATTTTCATTGGCTCACAGCAGTTCTCTCCTCCTCCCCGGTTCCACCCCTGTCTTCCGTTAGACCCTGGCCTTTCCATGATTGTAATGAAGTGGAGAGGTAGACACCTTCTATCATTTACAATTTTTTCACATGACCGTTTTTTCACTCAAAAAGTCCCTATGTGGCAAAATGTCGTAATTTACCAATAAATGCCACAATATATAGATATTAATGCTCCCCCATCATGATGAATAGGTGAAACTGACTTTTGTTTTGGCAAATTATTACACGTGTGAGCTATGTTTTTTTGTCCTTTTTGAAAAAACGAACATTGTTGGGAATATGAAAGTTCCTAATCAGATATCTAATGAAATGAGCCATTAGCTCCTGAACTTTCAGATTTATAACATTTTCGGGGCAGTTAGAAACACCTTTTAGGTTATCACAGGATTATCAGAAATCAAATTCAGGTATGAATGACATAAACAACATCGCCTATACAGCTTACAAATGAGATCTGTCAGAACCATGTAAGTATCACGGTCTAAATGTTACTAAATAAAATGACATCTGCAACGTATGTCAATGGACATATATTTATACATAGGTTTGCTCAGCTTATTTTGTCCATTTCCTTGAAACCATGTGGCTCAGAACATCTGCTTCAATGTTGATTTAGCCTGTAATAAAATGATCAATCCCTCTTGATGAGCCCAAAGCTGAGCGAATGGACACTGCAGAGATTGCATCTCTGTCACCAAATGGTCTCTGACATCATGAGGCCATGCTGGCATTTGCCATTTTGTCCTTGTAATCTTGAGTTGACCACAATTCTGATCTAATTGTGCATTTTCTTTAAGCATTTCTCACACCCCAGCTGACTCTTTGGTCACTCCGCCCATCGTAAATGCCTGGTAGGCAGAAGCCTCAAAGGGACATCCCTTCCAGATAAGGAGCCAAGCAGACATGCAATGGGGAAGCACTTTGAATCTTTGTGTTGTAGTCAGCCCCACTGTACTTCACCTTGTCACAATAGCTTTCTTTTGACATGAGGCCTTCCTATTATCTTCAACATGTTTGCACATTGCTGTTCACCTGATAATCAAAATAGATTCATTCTTCTATATTTTTCCTTTTTGCAAAATGAATATGCTTCTGAACATTGCTTTTTCAGTGTTAGAAAATCCTGCTTTTCATGTAACATCAATTTCTTTATTTTCTTCTTGGCCTTCTAAGTGCATGCAAATCCCTTTTGAATCAGTGTCATTCTTCCTTCCTTCAGCATTTTTTTTATTGAAGTGGCAAACTGAAAGTGAAAGGCTGCTGTCCTTTACAATGGGCTTTTTTCATGTTGTAATGTTCCCTGTGTGAAATGCAGAAAAACACACACTCTGCATTCACTAGGCCCATTCTCTCTATCAGCATTTTGGCTGGCATGTATATTCCAGTGTGTCTTTTCCCCTTAGACCAATGTACTTCACAGTTAAGACCTAACCTGGCCTTTCATTTTGTGTGCTGGGCTGTCATTAAACCTCAGAGTCCCCAGTGGGGTATTTCCACAGCACATAAATGGTGAACATTCACTTCATCACTGGAGGAGGAGTGATTGCACTTGAGCAAGATTGGCTAATTGTTAATGCTGAGAACACCGCAGTGTCAAAAATGCAAGCAGACCTTCAAATGCACCTAAAATAAGCTTTGAGTCCATGTATTTAGTATTACAGAATGAACAATGTTCTTCCTCTAATACCAGAATCATGTGGGTTGTGCAAAAAACAACCTCCCTGAATAACAACAATGGTGTATGCATAGCTTCCATGTGGCCCATGTTGTGAGTGACACCGTCAGCAAATTTCATCCTGCGACTTGGGCGCCCATACCTTCAAGTGGACTTGAAGGCCCATACCTTTGATGGGAACAAATTTAACTGAAGCTCCAAGCATGCAATGCTCCAAACCAGACCTGGCTGAAGGTTCTACTCATGAAAGTGGGCCACCTGGAAGCTATGGGTGTGTATGTTTTTTTTTTTTATAGAAAGCAGCAAGTCAAGAGATCCATGTAAGCCACCCACACAGGTCAGTTCAATGGAAGAGAATACTTTCCAGATGCCTTGGGTGCCACCAGCAGGATTCACGGCATGGCTCTTGTAATACAGTGGCTGGGGAACTATGAACAGACTCCACGTTTACTTGCTAGAGGAACTGGCCCTGTAAAATTACCTGCCCCAAGAACGTGAGACCCAGCCATAGAACAAAGTTCACTGTCTTTATCAACATTAATATGACAGGGATCGCAACCTGAACAACGCACAATTCTTCATGAGCTCTCACCCTCCAGGGTTGTGTCGTCCCCTTTTATTGACTAGTGACGTCACAAAAACAAAGTTACAGACCAAAAACCTAACAGGGGAAGGAATTGGTTAATTAGGTGAACTACATATGTAAACTATAAGGGATTAGTATGATCAGTGGGTACACCAAATCTGTTGGCTCATCCTGAGACCACCTCTATGTGTCACAAATACAAAGTTACAGGTTAGTACAAGGATGATTGTCCAGTGCAACATAGTGTATGCGCAGCGTGGAAGGCGTTAGGGATTGGAGAGAAAGGGTCTTCTCAGGCTTAGAGCTTTGGACAGTTACCAGGCCAAGTGCAACTATTCAAGGTAGTGGGAACAACTCCAAAGGTGCTACATGTTTCCAATAAGTTACCATCTCCAATCTCGTAGGCCCTGAGACAGGACATTCGGCTTTGAACCTGTATAATAGTTGTATGTTCCTGCCTGTGGTTTGATGGAAACAGGCTTCTCTGTCTGCCTTGAATGAATAGGCTCTGCCTCGTAGATTCAGGTCACGTGTGCAGGGACCACGAAATGGAGCTATCCTGCTTGTAAGTAAGAGGATTTTTCACTGTGTCCCTTGGAGGTGTCCTATCTCCTCTTTTTAACTGGAAACCTTCCTTCCCTGCTTGTCCTTGGTGAGGCTGTGCACGGTGTCTGCGCTGGAAGCTTTCTCTGCATGCTTCAGTTTGTCAGCCTTTCCCTGTATCCAGAAACTTGTCTTGCTTTCCCCATTCACTCCAATGTACCTATGGCTCCCATCTTTATTCGCATGGCCCTCCATGTTAGTTGCAATTAAGCATAGGCAAGCCATTCAGAAGTATTCTCAGGCATCTTGCAGTTTCTGCGCAGCGAAAAGGTATACGTGTGTCAGTCCTCTATGTGAGTCATAAGCATTTGCTTTGTGTCTATCAGCAATAAACTAAAGTGTCTTTGTAGCTTTGCGCAGGGATGCCTGTGTACTTCATGTCTAACGCATCTATGTCACAATGTCAGCCGTGACGTCATCGTCATTCTTTGAGGCTGCAGTCAGTCGACTTGTTCGATTGATGACAGCTGTATCTCAATACTGTCATCTGTGTATGGCCTGAATGGTTGTTTGAGTGAGTAGCGCTTTTCACGCCTGTCACACCTTGATACATCAAGGATGGTGAGGAAGGGCCCAGAAGCGATGTACATCTCTCGTTTCTTTGTTGCAGAACTGAGAGTGGGTTGGGTGTAATGAGGGCCCTATTGGGGTCTCCCTGTTCACTCTTAACAAAAAAAAAAGGTGGCCCCAAAATCAGTGGAGTGGGCGGTACAAATGTTGCCCTGCCTCAACCACATTTCCCCGGCTGCCTTCTGTCTGTATGATAATGGCTGGACGTGTTGTCAACATATTGAACCAAAGAGTTGAAAAGGATTATGATCTCATAAACAATGCAAAGTAATCTGTCCCATACAGATATGAAACTATGTCCTGGTGAAGAGCATAATGCCCGAAACACGCGCTGGCAAAGAAGAGTCAAAAAGACAGTTTAAATAAACCTATACATTCAAATTTCTTTGTGGTGGAGAGGTTAGTGCAGACCCAATACTGAAGATCTCATAAACATTTTTCCTGTTTCTCGGTTATGACGCAAGTAGGGAAGTGTCGCAGTCTTGGAGTGCTTTGTGACACCAATAAGTACATTAACCCAGAGCCGAAGGCAGTTACTTTATTCTCTACAGAAATATATTTAAAGAAAAAGAGTCGCTCTCTCTCTCCGCCTCTTCACCCCCCCTCTCTCTGCATCTCTCTTTCTCTATGCTTCACTAATCTCTTTCCCTGCGCCTCACTTTCTCTGCTTTGCTGCGCCTCACTTTCTCTTTCTCTTTCTCTCTCTTTCTCTGCGCCTCACTGTCTTTCTCTCTCTATCACGCTCAACACACTCACCCTGAGTGCTTCAATAATTGTCCCATACAAATCATCAATATAAACGACATATTGGGTCTCATCACAAGGTTGGTGCTAAAAATCTGGCCGTACCGGCATGGCGGTAATAACATGTCCGGCTTGGCACCAACCCGCAAATAGCAGACGATCAAGAGTGCGTGAGCGCGCGCATCCCTGCATGCCGGTAACGGCCGTACTGGCATGCCGGTAACGACCCCCAAACCCCAGACAGCGGCATCGACCAATACGCACAGAACGGCTCCGCCCTCAGCAACCCCTAAATACCGTTACCGTTATTAACATAGTGCAAATAACGGGTGCGTTAATACCGGACCCGGAAGTAACGTCATTGAGCCGGAACGGAATGGGAAATGCCATGGCGGACATCTTTAAAAACACAATCCATTGCCATCCTCCACCTACAGGACCCTCTACACCCCAACTCCCAGGCCACCACGGACAACATGTCGAAGACCACCCGGAGAGGCACGGCCCGCCTGCGCAAACCAAGTTTTACGGATGATGAGCTGAACATGTTGGCCGACACCCTTGTGGCAAATGCTGAAGTGGTGTTCTGCAATGACCTCAGGCGTCCAGCCCAGCTCAAGAAAAAGGCCATCTGGGAAGAAGTTGCCCAGAAAGTAAGTGCAGTCAGCACCACCACATGCACAGTGCGTGATTGCAAAAAATGTTGGGTGAGTGTCACTACTGAAACAGTAAAAATAATCAAAATCATCCTCCCCCAAATGTGGCTGCTACACCAGCCAACAAATGGGCCATCATACACACCTACACATATCCATGTACACATTCTGGGTCTACCACCATCCCATCCCAATGCATGTTGCGGTCATACAAAAATGCACACACAAGACACATTTTATGGGCATGTGCCACCCAGGACGACCCTCCCAAAACACATCAATGTCCAACTGCACCCAACAATGCATACATGTGGACACGACTACGCTATCAAAATCCACTCTTCAACATTGCATGTACACAGTCCCCTACAAAGCCACGAATGCAACTGATCAGATGGCGCCACATGTCCAATGACTAATGCATGCACAATACAAGCGGAACAATCACTGATGTCCTGCCACTCTCTGTCCCCACAGGTACGGATGCTGACAGTGACGAAGCGCAAGGAAGTGCACAATGCACACCACCAGCCAAAAGGCCTAGGAGGCAATCTGATGGCACAGGTCCATCAACCTCATGTGGACCAAGGATGGGCCAAGCGGGAAGCGGGCCAAGAACCGGTGCAAAAACAGCACCACAGACAAGCACACAGGACGAGCTGACACCTGCACCTGCATCCATGGTCACACCATCCACACTGGCTGAGGACACAGCAGGCATGGAGGAAGGCACACATTCTGCTGCTGCCAGCACAATTGGGGAGATGGCTGCATCGGCAGATCATAGTGTTGATGAGGTAGCTGAGCAGGACAATGAGGGCGATGCAGGACTTAGTGCACACACCAAGCACACAGGCCACCCCACAGGACACACCTCAGCGGGACTCATCCGACCAGGGCAGCCATGGAGAGTGGTCTCCGGCCATGCACAGTCCCATGATTCATGCTGTGCCACCACATCACCCACCAACCGCAACCCACACTGCCATACGGGACCTTGAGGGACATCTCTCTAGGATGGAGGCCCGGCAGGAGGCGATGCAAGGCTATGTGCAGCAGTACCTTGCTGAAAGGGAGACAACACATTGTATTATCCAGGACAGAACTGCGGCCGTTATCCAGGCCATTAACTTCAATGCCTTGGGTCAGATCCTCACCAGGATTGCTGACCGCATGGACCAACGGCAAACCCTGCCCCTGGGATCAGAACCATCTGGGTCATCCGCATCATCCACGCCAGCGAGCTCGAGGCAGACCAGCCCCGTGCGCATGTCCCTGCTGAGTTCCTGCCGCTCAGCGAGCCAACCCCCACCTCCGAAGGGGGCTCAACAGTAGCAGGGCCACCCTGCATAATCTCTTTGGGTATACATCCAGACACATGTCGTGCCATAGTTGACTTTGGGTGTTAGGGGGTGGGTGTAGTGTGTAGTACTGGGGTGTTTGGGGGCATGGGAGTAGCGTGGGGGAGGTGGAGGGGTGGTGGGTGTAGTGTGTAGTACTGGGGTGTTTGGGGGCATGGGAGTAGGGTGGGGGAGGTGGAGGGGTGGTGGGGGCATGGATTGTTGAATCACGTTGTACTTAATTTCTCACGAATACACCAGGTGTGTAACAAACATCACATGAGTGGACATTGCTTTATTTTTGTATGTCAATTTATTGCTTCATGGTGATTCATGCACATGTGCCCACACAACCAGTGCCCACATTTCACAACACATGGCACCCTCTGCATCAAAGTACATCAGAATGATTGGTCTATGACCATTATGCGCACTGCGTGACCCTCACGTGTTTCGCGTCCTGGCCTATGTCCTACTTCTACTCCTTCCTCTCCTTCTACTTCACCAAGTGGTGGCAGCTCCACGTCAGGTGGCAGGGGTATGTTCCGCCGGATGCACAAGTTATGCAGCATTGCACATGCCGTGATGATCTTGCCCACCTTCTCAGGCCCGTATATGAGTGCCCCTCCCGACCTGCTGATGCAGCGAAACCGTGCCTTCAAAAGGCCAAACGTCTGCTCAATGACCACACGTGTAAGTGTATGTGCACGATTGAAGTCCTCCTCGTGCCTGTTTTGCGGGTTCCTGACAGGGGTGAATAGCCACGGCTTCAGAGGATATCCAGCATCACTTCCATAGTAGCAGAAGGAGGTATGTGTGAGGATGAGGCTCAGTTGACAGGTGTGCTCAGCCTGTACATCATTCAAGTTCATATGCACAATCTCGTCATTGGCAGCCACATCTACATGACTGTCAGCCCTGTACAGTGCATGCCAATCCATAGAGGGAGCCTTGTGTGACATACACAACCTAGGGTCCTAGGATTTTAAACCACCAGGCCACCCAATGTATGTCTTGGCTAGGGGCATTTTGCATGCAAATGTGTGGGCTGTGTGTCAGCGGATGACTTAAGAAACTTCCATTCCCCCAAACCATCTGCCCCCATGGCCCAGGGGGCATTCCCCTTGCATATGCATGTACCCCCCCAATCCATCTGCCCCCATGGCCCAGAGGGCATTCCCCTAGCATATGCATGTACCTCCCTCCCAATCCATCTGCCCCCATGGCCCAGAGGGCATTCTCCTTGCATATGCATGTACCCCCCCAATCCATCTGCCCCCATGGTCCAGAGGGCAGACTCACCCAACAGCCAGCCACTTCGTACAACGTCTCCTTCCATGTAGCGGGGTAGTGAGGAGTTCCGCAGCACCATGGCATCATGCGTGGATCCTGGGTATCTGGCACAGCAATGTGTTATTATCTGGCTGGCATCACACACCATCTGCACATTGATGGAATGGTATAGCTTCCAATTGCGGTACACCGCCTCCACGGCATGTGGGACTACCAACTCTACATGGGTACAGTCGAGGGCACCAATTACATTGGGCATGCCTGCCAGTGCATGGAATGCTATTTTGGTGGCATTTGCCTCCTGTGGTGTCCTTGGTAGGGATATGTAGGCACTTGCGTGCTTCAGTAGTGCATCCAGCACTTGGTTTAACACAACAGAGAAGCATGATTGGGACATGCCATGCATTTGGCCCACTGTGTGTTGGTAACTGCCTGTGGCCAGGAGGTGGAGCACAGATGCCACCTTCAGCAAAGGGCGGATGGCTGTGCGGATGTTGATCAGGCTGACCAAGTCATCCTGTATTAATTCCACTATGTTGGTGATAGTGTCTCTGTCCAGGCGGTACAGGGTGTGGATCTGTGCTGGGGTTAAGTCAGCCAGCCACTTTAAGTCAAATGGATTGGCCCTTATACGTGGGATTGTTGGCTGTCTGCGGGGAGCGACTGCCTGCACTGGTGGGATTTGCTGGGCATGTCTGACCCTCCTTCTCCTCCTGCGTTTCCTCTGTGTTTCCTGTTGTATTGCCTGCTCAAGGAGTAGCAGTGCAGGCATGTCCTCCAGGCCCAGTATGGCAAGTACAAGTGGTAGCATTTTGCCTTGGAGGGGGGTGTGGTGTGTGCTCCTTTTGTGCTGACCCTGACTCCATTGCCTCCACCTGTGCTGATTGTGTGCACCTGTGGCACTTGGTTACACAGCAGTTTGCTGTTTACGGGTGGTCCGCAATGGCGGTATTGCCGGCATCATGGTGGCCCTTCTTACCGGCATCTCGATGCCGGTATGTACTTGTACGTGTGACTCGTGGTATCCCCTTCTTTGCGGCATGCCGGTATTAAGGCCTCCCCATCTGCGTGCGTGCCCACATGCCGGTACAGTGGTGCACGGCCACAGCGGGTCCTTGACGATGCCGGTAGCAACGGCATCTAGGGTCATGATACACCGGCCTGGTAATGGATGCCGGTATTGCCTTACCGGTGCCGTTCTTACCGGAGCACCAACCTTGCGATGAGGGCCATTGTGTCCCATTTTCTGATCCTACAAAACGCGGATTGTGGGTTCCCCCAAAGCCATAGGCTAGATGGGGCAAACAGGACTCCCCCCGGGGTGAAGTGGAGCGCACACCGGCAGTGCACGCGTGAGCCCTCTTTTATAAGGGGACGGGGCCATTCATTCGGTGTTCCTGCCCGCCCCCACCTGTGGACTTCGCAGCACGCGCCTCCTCCGCACACTTGCCGTTCCCTCTCGGCCATGGAGAGCAAGCTCCCGAGGCTGTATTCCGCTCTGTTCTTCCACCTTTGGTTATTTTTTTTTCCCCTCATAAAATTACATTTTCATGGCTTGTATCTCAATTATCCGTAATTGCAGAGTGCAGGAGTCAATTTAAATAGCACAACACGCTTTGCCTTTCTAAGCTATCGCAGTTTACAGGCCCGGAAAGTGAACTGTTATTTCAGCTGATGAAAGCCCGCGCTGCTTGTAAAGTGGAGATTCGGGTGGGGAGGCGAGGGGGTGCGTTATCGGAGGGGTTCTCCTCTGCAGAACCGTGTTGAGCATGTGCCCTCGGTGCCGAGAGACAGAAAGCACGGCATCGAGGGTCTAAAACCTACGTTACAGCGCCACCTTCAGGGTCTATGGGGCGTGACAATCTCAGGAAGTGCTTCAGAATGCGGCTGGGCGCGTTGCAAATGCAGTTTTCGGCTCTTTGGTTGAATTACTCATATGGCGATTCCCATTTTAGTAGGTTATTCAGGTAGTGGAGATAACATTTATTTTCCAGGATCATAGAATTGGGTCACATGGGGAAATCGGGTTGATACTCGTCTAATTCGTTTCCACAGTGGCCCACCTCACCACCAGAGCACCCCTCAAACCAAATCATTATATAATGTTACACGCAGAGCCAACACGCCATCAGCGTAGGTTTGGGGCGCAGTGACCACCCCTATAACATGCCAACATGCCAAATCCATTTAGGAGATGCGAGTCTGGTCCTGCTTTTAACTTTGCATTCTGTGAGTTGTAAACCTGGCTTTTCATGGGAAAATCCGGGACAAGCTCCAGAAGACAAACGTAAAACCAGGCCTGGCGAACCATCGTCTTATTGCAATAGGGCGTGTTGGCATGTATGGATCTGTTCTGGTTCCTTCAGTTTCTCAGATTGCCCTGCTTCGGCCAGGTCGGCTGGGACACGTGTGTCCAGTCATATGCTTTCATTTGCCAAAATGCAGTCCGCTGTGTGCACCCATGCATAATGATGCCACACGTGCCAAGAGGGTCCATTCCATTTGGGATGCAACAGGCCTGTCCTGGATTTGAAGTTGCGGGCTGGAATTATAATGGGGAATTCCAGGAATACAAATCCCAGAATGCAAAATTGAAACCAGGACTGGACTAACGCATCACAAATGGAATGGATAATCTTGGCATGTATGGCACATTATGCACCAGCCATCACTGCAGAATGCATTGTGTCTCCCGAATGGAATGCATACTGTTGGCATGTATGAGTTGCTGGGGTGCTGTTACCCCACCATCATGGAGAAGCCAAGAAGATAGCAGAAGGTTGCTGAACGTCATGGGTGTTACAGTAACCGGCTACAGAGCTCTCAAATCTCCTCTGGGCATTTGTGGTAAGGTCACACAGTCCTGATTTTGCTTGGAATTCTGGGACTTGCAGTTTTCCTAAACTTCAAAAAGGAAAGATAAAACTAGAAGTCCCTGAATCCAAAGTGGAAAAAACAGGAGTGGATGCCCTTCACAAGCATGGCCACGGGAAACTTGATAGCTTTGCAGCTCTGAGGTTGAGTGCAGAGTCATTCTGCTCTGGATTACAGGACACAAACGTGCAAACACATAGGGTACATCCCTGGAGATAAACACTGTGCATGTCCATCCAACCGCATCTGGTGGCCAGAGCTGAAAAGTTTCCATTTGCCATGTGTGAGAAGGCCATCCAGTCCTGTTTTTCCACTTTGATTTCTGGGACTAGTAGTTTGTTCCTTTCCATGATCAATGAAGGAAAACTACAGGTCCCAGCATTCCAAGAGAAAAACAGGACTGGGTGGCCTTCTCACGCATGGGAAGGGGAGACTTGAAAATTCTCTGGACAAGCTTACCCAGGCACGCATGGGTGTTCTTCATGACACAAAATCATGGTAGTACTCTTCAAGAAAGCTCTCAGGAGACCTTGGCTCCACCGCCGCTTTGCAGCCATGTGTGTTTGCATTGCAAGCTCATACCTGTGGTAGCAGAGCCAGCGCCCTTCCGGGCTGCTTTGTTTATATTTGGGTTTATATAACCAAAACCTAGCTCAGAAGCAACAGAGCGCTGTACATGTAATTTGAGGTTAACAGAGGACTGTACAAGGGCCGGTTCCCAGTTATAGTAGCTTGGATATCCCAGACTATAGGGGTGGTATATACCTAGGAGCAGCAGCTCACAAGTAACCCGTATGTATTCCCTGGAAAGCATGGTCTTGAGATCCATCCTAAACTGCGGGAACATTGGAGCATGTAAGAATATATTTCTGAACTCTGCTCTGGTGAGCAGAAGTTAAGGAGGCCACCCTTGTTAGTGAAACATGTCTTGGAAGTTAGCCAGGACAATCAAAGGTAACTTGGAGAGCAGCAAAGGCCAAGTATCATGAGTAGTGGCGGCGATCTGAGGTCTTGCATGAGCACACACAGTATGACAAGAATTACCCTTAGAAAGTAGCATATCAAAAATAAACCATTTATTATGCCTAGAACAAACACAAGTGAATAATGGAAAACACAGTAATATCACTACTTAAAAACAAACTTTGCAAAATATATGTACAGTCACTTTTGGCCAATGTGGTAAAATGCAGAATCCCGCCAAAACCTGTAAGGAGGGAAAGCAGACAAACTTTTACATTGGCAAACTTTTGAGGATTGGATAACCCTACTTTATAAGTCCAGCCTATGAAGTTTGGAGCCTTGTGTGGGTCTGGTTTACAACTGGAGCTGTATCCCGCGTCACGATTGCAGGACAAAGAAAGCACTGATGCAGCGGGTTTCAGAACACTTGAAAGGGGGACAGTCGCAAGCAGCGATCGCTACTGTCACGCGGTGACGCAGGGGCTCTCCAGTCTCGCGGTCAGACGCACGCTTCTCTCTCTCAGCCCAAAGCAACTGGGACAGCGAATTATGGAAAGAAGATGCTTTTCAGTGCGAGCTAGGATTTCCCCAAAGCTCGAGGTAAAGCTCAATAAGGCAACGCTCCTTTGCAGGTACCAAGGTTAAAACTGGTCAGTCCACTGGTGGGCCCAGGGACACTTCCGAGAAGGCGCTTTTGCAGGGCAACAGGAAGACATTTTGAGTGATTGGTCCCACCACTCTAAGGGGTTTAAGCACCTTTGTAGGCTTTCGGAGATTGAGCAAAAAGCAGGGCTCTACTGGGACAGCAGTGGGCTGAGGGTGCCAACCCTCTTCTGTGCGGTTCCGGATACTACTTGGATCTGATCTTGGATACTTGGCTCTGTGTATAGGTCTATTCAGACCTATTGGTGATCGGCAGGTCTGCATTCAGGACCCCTCCTCATATCCACAAGTCCAGTGAGTTCTCGCACCCAGCTGGTCAATGAACAGATCTGCCCCACTCATGAACGCCAGCAGTTGTCCAATCAGAGGACACTGCGGCTCTCATACCCTCATGCACACCAGACATCCTGGCACCAGTAGTGTGGATTAGAACCAGACAGTCCCAGTCGAGGACTTCCTGGGTACCTACACACGTCACATTTGCCTGTGAAAAAGCAGCCGCTTTCGTGGGTGTATGCATGCCCAAATAAGGACCCCTGAGGTCACAAAGATCAGGAGGATGAGCAACAGACAAAATGGCCAAAGGAGAAGACAAAAGACCTTGTGGCACGACCATGACGGACACTAGCCACAGTCATGAGTAACACAGTCATGAGTAACACACGGTAAGTGCGGTATGTCTCGGTAAAAGTTCATAGACATACATGAAAAAGCTTCTGCTGCAACCAGTCTACTCCTAGAAATATTGTCTAGTTACCAGAAAATCCTTAATGGATGTCTCGCGCCCGAAAATCTAAGGACCCCATTGCATGGTACTGTAAGGTACTTTGCGCATTGAAATACAGCTGCCAAAAAGTGGCAACAAAAATTCGAAAGAGTAAGAGAAACAAAGTTTCTCTGTACTGACAGCCTGAAGGACATGTCAGTTTCTTCATAACGATGAGCGTACGCCCAGAGAAGTGAAGCTGAAGGCTGTGCTCCACTGGCAAAAGTCAGGACAGGAGGCTTAAACAAAAGCAAAATGTTAAGGCGGTCCACAAATATAGAGGTTAAATTGCAGTAAGTGAAATGTTGCCTAACAGAGCTGTCCTGATTATGACCAGGGTTGTTTTTCAGAAGGTTTGGGCATAGCAAGAGCAGGATTTCTATTTGTGAGCCAGTTTATTCTTGAGCCACGCAATAGTCTTGCTCCTAGAGTAGTATATCCCACAGGAGCCAGTGAGTTTTGAAACTAGGCAGACACCTGTTCGAGCAGTTGATGCAGCTCGTTTTGAAGAGTTTCCTGTTTGGGATGGGTAACTAGCGGAATGGGGGAGATTTAGTCATGAGTCGTGCAGCAGTGTATATATTGTACAGCTTTGTATGATTCGTAAGGGCTTGGACCACATGCCACACCAAGAGCCTTGGCAGATAAAAACAGAGGAGAGGGAGTGGGCAGTCAAGGAAGGTAAGTAAGCAAATGCACATTAGTTGTTTGTCTGTATAAAGTATGTGATGAGAGAGAGAAGGAAGGAGAAAGAGGGCAGATGGAGACACCAAGAAAGAGCAAGAGAACAACATACCATTGCTTTTGGGGAGTATGTATCACTTGCATAACCCCCCTCATCACCTCATGGTGCCTGAGTTGGAGATTGTTTCTAGGCTTTGGAGGACATTGTAAACTCAGAATGGCACCGTGCTTACCTGTGATAACAGTGGCAGGACACTGTTGAGGCTGGCATCACAATTTTATGGGCGCAATCTAGAAAAAGCATGAAAATTGCTTAACTGACGTGACACTGGCATCACGTTGTATTTTTCCATCATATTGCCTTTTGCTCCACCTCTACCAGGGAATGAATTCAATGTGCATACAAAAGATTGCACCATATTGCACCCATTGAGAAGTTCACATCCATCGAAGTATTAAAAGCATCCACTATATAGGGTACTTCGTATTTGTATTATATACTAATAACTCCATTTATTTTTGTGTATTTTTTCTTTTATATTGTGATAATTATTGTTTTACAATAAATGTAACTGTCAAACCCACTTTTCCAATTCCATTATTGAAAAGCCACCCAATTCTGTTTTTTGGAATTCTGGGATTTGTATTCCTCAATTTAGATGGGAACGACAAACGACAAGTTCCAGAATTCCAAGAAAAATAGTACTGGATTTAATTCTCATGCACAGAGCTGGGAAGCCTGAGCGATCTGAATATCTTATATAACTGAAGTTTAACCGTTTGCCAGTACTATGTAATTAAATGCAATTCATCAGTGGATGTGTAACATTGCCTAGATTCTGGTTACGCCTAAAATGTAGGTACCCCAATTTCTCTCCATTAACTGATCTCATTTTCATGATGCTACGTTGAGCGCTTAGATCATTGCCTACAATTCCATTTAACTATTTATTTCAGGAGATAAGTGTAGCCTATATCAGGTATAATTTTGTTCATCTGATTGGCTGCAGTCTTCTCCCAAAGTGGCATTTATATACACTTAACTTTTCACTGTTTTACTGCATCCATATTTTCCGCCAAATTGCAAATACATTAAAGGAGTTTTAAATGTAACTTTTTTGAAATACTTAATTAGTATGGTCATATTTGGGCACTCACCTTTGGGGGCTTTCTCCCATGATCCAAAGCACGAAGTGATTGAAATACCATTTGACCCTTTATTGGGTGTATTGGGTGGGAGATATTTTAACTTTAGATGGAGACACATTTTTATTCGTGTTTCCATTTTATTAGATAACTTTAATAGATACAAAATCCTAAATCATACAATTCATTACTATTAAATGTATACAACAAAACAAATACATTACTTTACTTTCCATAAAATTATTCGATTGATCAAGTATATATAAAAAATATACATGTGTTAAGGAAGGTTGTAACACTTAAAAAAAAAAACAGCAACAACATGTCACACAATGATCCCTGCACTTTATTGGATATCAAAGATATGTTGAGATCTAGGTAGATCAATGAGATCTGCCTTTTCACTTAGAATATTGGACGAGGCCCTTTTAAGGCACATCATATACATAGGAAGGTCAGGTGACGATACTTTTAAACAGGGAGATGTGCTGCGTTCAACTCTGGCTTCTGTTAATAGCACTCCGAGCCATGGGGTGTAATGGTCGACTGTTTTCATCATGTAGGATGAAACTGAACCATTTAATGAAATTTTGCGCACTTGAGCACATAAACACATTATTAGTATTTTTTAATATGGTGTCATTTGGTGGGTCCTGGCATGTGGTAGACAGCTTCTCCCTCGCGTCTATGTAATTCTCCAATACAGAATTGATCCGCTAAGGGGGCAGTATTAACTGTAATCTATGGTACCTTGAACTAATTCATAGATGAATGCGGCTTCGCGCACTAGCTACATCAGTCGCTTGCGATCACATGATCGGCTATACGAGAGCGAATGGGAGGAGCCTAACACCAATGCGGTCAACTTCCTGCTTTTTAAAATAAAGGTGTTTTCACGTACATGGAAAGAATAAAGCCTGAGGAAGCTTGAATTTCAAGCGGAACGTGTGGCGATTTCCACCCTGGTGGGGTGAGTGCTTTTACAACCTGTATGTCAGCAAGGGAGGTGTGGTTAAGATGCCTACCCTTTTTAAGCCAAAAGGAAGTGTTGGTTGCACGAGATTTTTTGTAATTAAATAAAATACTTTTTTGAGAAACCGGCTTGGTCGTGTGTGCAGGGATCATTGTGTGACATGTTGTTGCTGTTTTTTTTTTAAAGTGTTACAACCTTCCTTAACACATGTATATTTTTTATATATAGAAATCCGGCCAAGATTTCTTTCCCTAGCACCACCAGCTACATGTAGGCTGAGCACTATTTTGGCATATCAGTTATATATATTTTACATGGCCTGCAGTAGCGGCTATATATATATATATTACATGGCCTGCGGTAGCGAGCGGCAATGTAGATATGGTTAAGTTGCTAAACCCATAGGAAGAGCACTTTTCGGGCGGCTTATAACTTTGCTCCCCCTGGACGAATCCTCACCAAACTTTGCAAAAGAAGTATATGGCCCACTCTCAATTTTTCAAAGTTTGGTGAGGTTTGGTCAAGGTGGGGAAAAGTAATAGGGTAGGTCCCAAAATGTCTCTTTATAATGGGAAAAAACTTTGCTCACGCCTACAGCCCAAACCGCTGGACGGATTTTCACCAAATTTGCAGCAGGAGCGGCGACTTGGTCCTGAACGTGTGCTTTTGTTAATTTGGTCAAATCCGTCCAGTAGTTTTTTAAAAAACAACAAAAATGTAAGTCAAAAAAATTAGTGATATCTATGTCCTCTCCGCGGACTCACTTCCCTGTTCGGTCTGTGGACTGGCCTCTGATTGGCTGTTCTGGCCGCAGACTGGCTTCCGTTTGGCCCAAATATTCGCAGACTTTTGCGTGGTCCGTGGACATCGGGACACGCTCGCTGAATGGCTGGTGGCAAAACGTGAAATGCGTCGGTTTTCCTGAAACACCCGCCGTCTTGGATTCACAGACATTTTTGGGGTCCGCGGACAGCACGGTGAACACATTTAAAAATAAGCATCATTTCACTTGTCAAACTCAACAAACAATCTCTGGGGATGTGGGGGGATGAGGATTGGATTGGATATGGCCATAAGAAGCCAAAAATTGATTGCTTCACCCCCTGAAAGTCCGCTCAGATGTCCTGGGGCAGTCCTGTGGTGTTCGCGGACACTGCAGATGTCCTAGGACATCTGTACCTATTTCTAAGATACAGGTTTGGGGAAAAGCAGTTTTTGGATGGTTTATAACTTTTGTGCCACTCAGTGAAACTGCATGTAATTTTGCAAACTTATTCTAGGACTAAACCTGAATGGTTTTGCAAAGTTTTGTGGGATTCTGTCAAGAGGGGGCAAAATTAGAGGGGGGTCCCAAAATATTGTAAAGGCATACAAATGTGGTGTCATTTGACGAATCTGCACAACATTTGGCAAAACGATTTTGGATCTAGATATAAATGGTTTTCTAAAGTATGGTGGGATTTTCTCAAGAGGGGCGAAATTAGAGGGGGGGTTTCAACATTTTTAGATGGCTTATAACTTTGGTGCTATTTGACGAATGTGGACAAAAGTTTTGAGAAAGATTATCGACCCAACCTTCAATGTTTGAGTAAAGACTGATTGGATTTTGTCAAGTGGGGGCTAAGTTATATGAATATTGTATGTACATATATTTTGACACTTTAAAAAAAAAAATATGGGCGGGTTTCGAGCAAACTCGTGAGGAGCATTGGCAAGGACATTAAAGCATGGTTTTGCAAATGTGCCCGTGTTTTATTTTTTGACAAGTGTAATAATGTAGGTACAAAAAATAGTCATATACCTTTGGTGACTGAGGTATAGCCTGTGGCCGTGGGCAGTTGCCAGATTGTCTGGGTCATGGCATAAGGTCATGACACGGACAATCTGGCTACTGGCCATGACTGCTAGGGGCGGAAAATGGTGTTAAAGTGGCTATGTCTACAAGGGACCGGCTATGTGGTAAAGTTGTTTGAAGGTAGGATAGGTATGAAAGGGAAAAAAAAGTGCTTGTGGAAATATGTTTGTAGGGTTTTGCAGGCTGCCATGGCAAGGGAAGAGGGGCTGTGTACGGAGCCCTGCCTTCTCTTTCCATGTTGGCTGTCTTGGAAAAGGATTTTCCTTTCTACAGCGGGAGGCCGCAGCCGTCACGCTGTAGGAAGAATAATGCTTCCATCTTACAGCGGGACGCCGGATACGTCTGCTATAGGCAGAGAAATCTATGTTTTAGCACCCTGGGTTCCCGCTTTGGGAACCAGGGGTGCTAATGGCCTTTATCCCCCATTTTAGGGGCTGCAATGGACGATAATGGTCCGTAGCCTTCGTTTATTTATTTATTTATTTATTTATTTATTTATTTATTTATTTATAACACACCAATGCCCACAGACATCAGGCTGTGTGGTTACAGTATTTGTTAAAGAAGATGAGGTGGAGGAAGACAGCTTACTACTTGTTGAGAAAAGAACAACCTTTCTGAGAGCATTGCGGTCATTGGATTTGGTGTGGTGGCACATGGAGGTGGTCCCATAGGAGTACTGTCCAGGTAGTCTGCGACTGAGTGCACTCAGTGCATTTCACTTTGGTAGCTTTAGCCTTTGGTACACTCCCAACAGTAGCAAAGAACTGGCACACCCATGATTCGATCTTGGTGCTAGAAGTAGGCACTTCCTCTACCTCATCTTCTTTGTCCTCTTTATTGTCTTTGAAAGATGTCCTGGGTGTTAGTCTTAGCAGTGCACGGTGGTGGTGCGAGTTATGGTTGCTTAGCTTACCATAACTAGCGAATTTCAGGGATTTCTCGATTTTACTTGTAACCATTGTGATGCTGGAAATGCATCGGAGGGACAGGGCCTCCGTATCCTTGTACTTTACTGCCTTTTATCGTGTGTTCTGTCATGTTTTCCGTGCAGGAGTTCATGGTGGACTCCTGGCGGTGTAGCTCTCCCTCTTTTGGTTTGGTGAACAGACCCATGGGATATCCTTACTGCACCCATGGGTGGGGGTACAACCCTGTGCCCTTAGTGTATGTTTTTGGGCACCTGTGGGTGGCCCACAGAGCAGGGTATGGGCTGGTGGCAGCTCCATGCTGAATTTGACTGGTGCGCTGAGTATCCTCCATTTCGGGATACCCATGCCCTGCCATTGTAATCAGTTGATTCCTGATGGAAAACAAGATGGCCCCTGTGGCCTCTTGCTTTCTATTGCCTGTTACCTTGTTTTCCCAATTCCTTGGAAGCCCTGACTCTGTCCCTTCCCCCTGACTGGCTGTTGGGTGGAAGTTCCATATATGGTGTGGTTGTGAAGTCCAGTCCAGACTGGCTGGAGCCTTCCCAGTGACTGTAGGTTGTGGGTACACCCTGTGGGTGGGACCTGGGGAATGGAGTGTGTAACCAATATGCACTTCCTGTTGTGGCTGTCTGGTTTCTGGTATGAGAGACAAAGACTGAGACAGCCCTGACCGAAAGTGGTCTGAATGCAGTGTGTAGTGTTGAATGGCTGGGTACTTGTCCCAATCCACATTCCTTGTTGTGAGTGTCTGAGAGGGAGGAGGATGGCCTGAATGCATTGTGTGCCTGATTGGCTGACTGACTGCATTAATGCCCTTCTGTATGATTGGCTGCTGAGTGTGACACATCAGTGTGGATGAGAGACAGGATAGTACATCTGGGGACCTCTCACCACTGGAAATTGTTCAGAAGCTGTGTCTACACTTGAAGAGTAACTGGAGCTGCTGATCCTCGACGCCCAGCTGGAAATAGAAGACTTGCTGTTGCATTTGCTTCGACCTGATCTGAAAGCTGCTGAATTCGTCGAAGACTGATCCGAGAGAGAACCTGGTAAGGCGCCCTCTTCCCGTGCTCCGAGGGACCATCGAGCACCGCTAACCTTCGCCGAAGCTCCCTGGAAGTCAGACCCTCGAAAGGCTGCCGACCCGAGATGGGACTGCTGAGGAGAACGAAGTGAAGCACCCAGACTTCGCCGCCGTTGAAGTCCATTGCCGTTGTCCAGGGTTCGCAGGTTTGTGTAACCGCTGGTGGCCCGTCGAAGTTGTGTTGCCCAGATGCGGGGACCACTTGACGCCGTGCCGCCGACGACCGGAGCCGCTCGCTCCTTTGCCTAAGAACATTTGAATCAAAGGACTCCATTGTCCACAACGTGGACCGCTTTGTCCCGCCGGATAAAGTCAAGGCCGCCGATGCACCGAGGAGAATCCGCCGGTGGGTTTCCTGCCACCTAGAGACCACAAAGACTTTGACGACTCGACGCCCTTGCTGGGCCACCGTTCTTCCAAAAATCTTTGCGGTCCTGAACAAACAATTGCTGAGGTGCCCCGCACACTTCGTCGCCGACGAGCACCGCCTGGATTGACGCCATGGTCTAGGCACCCTCAAACATCTCATCGACGCTGTCGATGCCAAGTTCACCTTCTTCGATGCCTCTCGACAATCCGTGACTCCTGCTTGAAAGGGGGTCACTCAAGAAGGATCCGTTGATGCGTCTTCGAAGAACTCTACTCCACCAGGTGCATTGGGGGTAAAAACATTATAGGCGAGAATAAGACTATTGATCAATATATGGACTGGGCTTGTGCTATATCTTTATTTTACAGGTTGCCCAGGTGGGGGGATCACCACACAGAACTGTGTCTGGTGGTACGGGGCCAGTATTCTGCCAATTGTCTCAACCATCTTGATTTCATTCCTATCTCTATTGCTGGTTTCCTTGTTATTGATCTGTGTGACGTTCTAACAGTATAGTTGATGCACTTAATGAAAACTGATAATATTGGTGGTACCACTTTAGAATTCTATATATTTACCATTGTTGATTCCCGAGTACAAAGTGCGTTATTGTGATAGAGTACATACCTTTGAATATTAATTATATAAAGACTGTGTTTTCAGTAATACAGTGTGTGGACATTCCTTTATGGGTGTTCGGGGACTACACTGTACTTAAGAACCAGCCTGCATCACCTCCTCAGAAACTAGTCCTTGATTGCTTGTCCATTTCTACCTTATAGAGAATCTTGGCTGGGGTCCTCTGTGCCTCTCCTCTACCATATAGAGAGCAGAAGTACAGACACCCCCCACCGGTATCTTTACACTGGTGACAGCGGTGGGATGCTTATGGTTTTAAGAATGAGTGTATAACCGTGCCACTTACAAAATATCTGCACTTTATTAAATTAAAGTTTGGTTGTGTACAAAATAACTGCATTACAAGCAATGGTAACTGCATTATTGCAAATGGTAAATTGACTAGGATGAGCTTAGAGGCTCTCCAGAGTGCTTGTGAAGCCAGGGAGTTAGACCTTGTGGATAAGTCTAGGGCTGAGCTGATAGCTGCCCTGGTGGACTACCAGAGTGATGGGGAAACTCTTGAAGAGGGGGGGAATGCAAACCAATGAAGACTCTGCCCCTGGGGTTTCTGCTGAATCTGTTTCTGGGAATGCCACCAATCCTGCTGCCTCTGTTCCAAACCCCAGCACTGCTCTTCAGGGGGAAGCCCTGAAGATTGAACTTTTAAAATTGGAGCTACAACGGGAACAGTTAGCCTTTCAATACAAAGAGTTAGCAACAGAAGCTGAGTTGAAGAAAGGGGAGTTGGCACAGCAAGTGATACTCAAAGATAGGGACACTGAGCACCAAAGAATCCAGCTAGAGAAAGCTAGAGTGGAGACTTCAGCTAAACCAGTTGAGAGTGGCAGGTCCCCAGCCATGAAATTTATGAAAGATTTGGTTGGTGTGTTTGCGGAGGGTTCGGATATCCTCCAATGGATTGAAGCATTTGAAATGGCTTGTGCAATTCATGATGTTGACAAAAGAGATTGGGCTAAGTGTTTGTTAAGCAGAGTGCCTCAGACTGGGTATGACTGTATTCTGAAGCTGAGTGTGGAAGAAAGGGGTCAGTATGAGTGTATGAAATCTGCTTTGATTGCCAAGTTTGACAAGACACCTACCCAATACCTTAAAAGGGTCAGGGATTTTAAGAAAAGAGAGAATGTGTCTTGGGTTCACTGGGTGAGTGCTGCGCACATGAACATGATGGGGTGGATTGATGGATACAAAGTGAAAACGTTTGTTGAATTGTCCCACCTGTTGTTTTTTGAGCATTTTTCTGAAGCCTGTTCACCAGAGCTGCGTCAGTATGTTGCTGACCAGAATATTTTGGATCCCTTTAAGCTGGCTAGGTTGGCTGACAAGTGGGTCTCCCACCGGGTGTCCCCTAAGGACTCCAGTGGGAAGGACAAGGACAAAGAAAAGGGGACCTCTCAGAAAGCTAAGGAGTCCCAAAGCAGTCACAGTCGGGTAAACCTAAACCCTCCTCTCCTAAGACCCAAAAATCTAGTGGGGATAAGTCATCTGTGGGTGGGAATAAGAGTAGTGGTCCACTTGCTGCAAAGCAGGCTCCCAGTGGTTCCAGTACCGTACCCCGCAATCCCGGCACTTGTTGGGATTGTGGGGCTCTGGATCACAAGAGGGGTGACTCCAAGTGTAAAGGTAAGTCACTTGGAGTACAGGCTGTCAGCCTGACCTATCCTTACCCCATGTCTGAGGTGGAGGCCACTCTCCTCCCCTCCTCTACAGGGATCACATTTGATGCTCCTGTAGAGATTTCCTTAGTGTCCCTTGGGGCCTGGGACCAGTACGCAGAAGTACTGGCGACTATCACACAGAACACTCGTGGGTTTTGGAGAATTGTGCTCTTGAATGGCCAGCCTTCTACTGGGTTGAGAGACACTGGGGCAGGCATGACAGTGGTGGACAGGACATTGCTCAAGCCAGAGGACTATGTAGAAGCTCCTCTGAGAACCACCAGGTTAGCTGGTGGGCCTCCCAAATTATTGCCTGTAGCCTTAGTCACACTCGTAATTGGAGACAAGACAGCTAAGCTTCCTGTCCTGGTTCAGGACAATGTCCCTGGTAACATTCTGTTAGTTAATGATCTAGTAGAGTTGGTGTTGATCTCGGATGGTCTTCCCATGACTGCTGCTGCAGTCAGTAGGTCACAGGTGACACAGGTTCTGGCTGTGAGTCAGGTACCTGAGCCAAAGGCGAGGCCTAAGGCAAGACGAAGGAAGACCAAGAAGGCCACCTCTGTGGAGGGAGCTCCTTCTCTTCCTGCTGTTCCAACAGCACCCATTGGGATACATGCTCTGGATGGCCTGGGTCCAGTGGTAAACCCTGTCTCAACTCCTGTGGGAGAAGTGCCAGAAGACTCTCCTGTGGGAGAGGTTCTCAAACCAGAGGATCATCCCGATCTTCAATGCTTGTTAGCTGAAGGGGGACCCTCCTGGGCAGACCTCTATAAGGGACAGAGAGAGTGCCACTCTCTCGAGGGTCTGAGGAAACAGGCCCTGTCCCAGGCACAAGGAGAAGGACCTTCCGGATATATTGGGAGTGTGAGCTCCTTGTTAGTGAGCCCATTAAGCCTGAACCTTGTGCCCTCAAGAGGTTGGTGGCACCCCAGGTTTACAGGCCCTTCCTGCTGCAGTTGGCGCATGAGGTGTTCTTGGCTGGTCATCTTGGTACCAAGAAGACTAAGCAGAGGCTCTCTGCTCATTTCTACTGGCCTCGGATGGGAGTAGAAGTGGAGTACCACTGCAGGACCTGCCCAACTTGTCAGTTGTCTGGCAAGACTGGAGGCAGTGTCATTGCCCCACTGCAGCCCTAGCCATCGACATCGTCGGTCCCCTGCACCCTCCCCCTTCAGGTGGACATCGGTTCATCCTGGTCTTGGCAGATCATGCCACCAGGTACCCTGAGGCTATACCACTTCGGACTGTAACTGCCAAGGTGGTTGCCAGGGCTCTCCTGGGCATTTTCACCCGTGTTGGATTCCCTAAGGAGGTTGTCTATGACAGAGGATCCAACTTCATGTCTAGTTACATGAAGACCATGTGGAAAGAGTGCGGAGTAACCTCCAAGTTCTCCACCTCTTACCATCCCCAGACCAATGGTCTGGTTGAGAGATTAAATAATAATCTCAAGGGCATGATAGGTGCTTTGGAAGAGCCCCTAAGGAGGAAATGGGATCTCCTCCTGCCATGCCTGCTGTTTTCTTACAGAGAGGTACCTCAAGAGGGTGTTGGTTTCAGCCCCTTTGTGTTACTCTTTGGACATCCCGTGATGGGGCCCCTTGCCTTGTTTAGAGAAGGTTTGGAAGCCAGCCCTCCAGGTCCCGCCAAGCAAGTGGGGGACTATGTGTTAGGCCTCAAACTGAGGATGACACAGATGATGGAGTCAGCCAGGAATTGAACCAGTACTGGCATGACCTTAAAGCATCGCAAGTGGATTGGACTCCGGGACAGGAGGTCCTCGTGATGGAGCCCACCAAGCCTCGGGCGTTGGCAGATAAATGGACTGGACCCTTCAGTATAATCTCCAAGATGGGCGAGGTCAGTTATCTGGTTGACATGGGAGCCTCTGGGGTAGCTCCTCAGGTATTCCATGTTAACAAGCTCAAGCCTTTCCACCGGCGAGCAGAAGTTTCATGTCTCTTGCTAGCTTCAGAGCAAGAAGAGGATGAGAGTGAGTCCCTTCCTGATTTGCTGCATAGCAACCCTCAGGATGGCTCAGTGGAGGGAGTACATCTCTCTCCAGATTTGACAACAGAACAGCAGAAGGCCTGCAGGGCTTTGCTCCAGCAGTATGCCTCTCTGTTTTCACTGACACCAGGCCTTACACCGTGGTGTAAGTGCGAGATTGATACTGGTCACCGTGTGCCTGTCAAAAGCAGGAGCTACCGTATGTCGGATGCTGTTAAGAACCACATCCAGGCTGAGGTCGCCAAGATATTGGATCTGGGTGTTATTGAACCGTCAACCAGTCCCTGGTCCAGTCCCGTGTTCCTTGTCCCCAAGGCAAGTTCCCAGGCAGATACCAAGGATTGGAGGTTCTGTGTGGACTACAGAGTAGTCAATGACGTCACCAAGACTGACGCGCACCCATTGCCCAGGGCCGATGAGCTCGTGGACACCATAGGTGCTGCCAGATTTGTGAGCACCTTTGACCTCACCTCAGGCTATTGGCAAATAGCTCTGACGGACCATGCCAAGGAAAAGGCGGCGTTCTCAACACCGGAGGGACTCTACCAGTTTAGGGTCATGCCTTTTGGGTTGAAGAATGCCCCTGCCACCTTCCAGAGATTGGTCAACCATGCGCTCAGTGGGCTGGAAGCCTTTTGTGTGGCTTACTTAGACGACATTGCTGTCTACAGTTGCACCTGGGAAGAGCATTTGACACATCTGGATAAGGTATTGCAGGCCTTGAAAAGGGCTAACCTCACTATCAAGGCCACCAAGTGCCAGATAGTTCAGGGGAAAGTCACATATCTTGGTCATGAGGTAGGAGGGGGTCAAATCCAACCTCTCCCCAGTAAGGTACAGGATGTACAGGACTGGGAGACTCCCACTACTCAAACGCAGGTGAGAGCCTTTTTGTGCCTTACTGGGTATTATCGCAATTTCATGGCAGACTATGTAACCATAGCTGCACCACTGACAGCTCTGACTTCACCCAAACAACTGAGGAAAGTTAATTGGACTGAAGACTGTCAGAGGGCCTTTGATGGCTTGAAAGAAAGTCTGTGTAGGGCACCTGTGTTGTGTGCGCCTGACTACAGCCGACCCTTTATCGTCCAGACGGATGCCTGCGACACCGGAATTGGAGCTGTCTTGTCCCAGTTAGATGACAAAGGGAGGGAACGTCCTATCATTTTCATCAGTAGACAACTCAAGGGTAGAGAACTTAGGTGGGCTATTGTTGAGAAGGAATGTTTTAGTATAGTGTGGAGCCTTAGGCGTTTTAGACCATACCTTACGGGGTCTACCTTCAAGGTCCAAACAGATCATAAGCCCTTGAAGTGGCTTATGCAGATGAAGAGTGAAAACCCAAAACTGCTCAGGTGGTCCATTAGCCTGCAAGGGCTAGACTTCACCATGGAGCACAGACCAAGGAAGAGTCACGATAATGCAGATTGCCTTTCCAGAAGGTATGTTGACCGTCTGGATGAGGGTGTCTATCCCGTGGGAGATTAGGCACTCTCCACATCAGTCTGGGGGGAGTGACTGTGATGCTGGAAATGCATCACAGTTTCCACATTTATTTATGGAATTTCGTAGATTTTTATTAGTGCAATTTAACCATAATATATATATATATATATATATATATATATATATATATATATATATATATATATATATATATATATATATATCTCCAGGAAATGCTGCCGGAGGACCAGCAAGAATAGAGGAGCACTCATTCACATCACCAAACAGCATAAAAGCCAGGAATCAGAGACCAAAATACACAGCAGTGAAGAAATAAGCAGTTTATTCATGCATTATGCACATATTAAAACACCATGAGTTGTTCCAAAGCACAAAATGCCGAAAATGTTGGCAGTGTAACGTTTCGCTAGACTTGTAGCTTGTTCACATATAAAATAATTATTTAAAATGTTCAGTAACTATCATCCTCTGTTTTCTTTCATTTGACTTAATGTTTTGAAAAAGGCTGTGTGAAGCCAAAACATGTTTAAACTCCAGGGCACCACAACATTTGTTCATTTTCCTTTACAATACAACCTATTTGAAAAATTGAAAATCTAAAGAGTGTGGCACAGTTATTTGTGTGGGATAACCACTTTAACCGCAAATACTATTTGAGACATCAGTTTTGAAGATTCTGAAATAAATCTCAGGAGCCTCAAAAGTGGTGGACAGACATGTGAGCTAAATCTTGGGTAATACAGACATGTTTAAGAGAAAGATGCAAGTTATCTACACTTTTTAATTCAATTATTCATTAACTTAATTTTTCCTCAAAATTAATTCTAAACTGCTGGCTCTAATTTGTGGAAAACTAAATAGGCCATTTTTTCTGTACTCAAGGAGACTGATAGTTCAGATTAACTTGCAAGATTTCTCTTTCGGAGATATTAATTCTATACCCTCTAAATCACACATATTCTTCTGCCCTTTAAACCTATTTGAAAATTCGACCTCAGGATCTACAGTATATAATAATAAATCATCATTATATAATGCTATGCTATGCACCCAACTACTTGAGGTTAGGGTCTTAAACTTGATCATTTGTTAACCAGATAACAAGAGATTTGAAATAAAATGCAAAGAGGCCGGGGCCTGGTGGACAACATTGCCGTATTCCCTACTGTTGATTGAATATTGGTGAAATTTCATTGTGCACCCCAACCCGTGCCTATGTATTTTAATAAAGTGCATGAAATCCCTTTGAAAAACATTCAGAAAAGCCCAATGTTTGCATAATGTTCTGCAGAAACTGACACCTGACTCTGTTGAGCGCCTTTTATGCATCTATCAGTACAGCAGCCATTGCTGCATCATTAATTCAACAGCTCAAGGGGAAGATAATGCACAATGCTCTTGGATATGAATCCATTGTGTTCTCTATTCAGTTGCATGTGTTTTTACTGACAATTTGTTACTACAGATTATTTTACAGCAAATTTGTTACCACAGTTTTTCTTTAAAATGAAGGGCGACACTTCCCACAGGCCCTGTTCACCCTCCACCCCAACCCACCGCTTTTCTACTAGTATGCCCTTCCCCAAGCTACCCATTTATTAAAAAAAAAAGAAATTTGGTGTTTATTCCACCACTAAATACTCTGCACAGAAAATATGTACAGTGAATATTCTGTGTTAAAATCACGGGATGCCCTTTACTCAGCAGTAAATGATTGGTGAGGAAGTTTTCAAATCAGAGTTTATAAGTGAAATTGGACAATATGATTCACTTCAATTTTCACTTTCCCGGCTTGGAGGAAGATGCATGTGGTTGGCTCATCCCAGGTTTTACCCATTTTCCAGTTTAACAATTTCACCAAAATCGGAGGTAAACCTGTAGGCAATCCTATATAAAATACATTGACCAGACCATCTGGGCTACCGGTTTTACAATTTAAAATATTATTGACAATCCCAATAACCTCTATATTTTACATACGGGCTTCCAAACAAGAAATATCTTCCAGTTCTAATAGAATAAATTGGATGGAATTAAAATATTCATCAATCGCATTTTGCTTTAAATCAGAAAGACTCTCCTGATGCAGATTCTGATACAATCTAACCATTAAAGTTTGCATTCTCACCATATATGTACCACTACCTTATCCTGTGCAGTGTCATCTCTTTTCAGTACAATGTTTTGTCATTTGCTGGCATGTTTGTACAGTCGTAGGACGTCTTTACAAAAGTGTGCACTTTGTTCGACCAATTACATTTACCTATATATTTATGGGTATATGTGTATCTGGAGATAGGAGAGTGGTGGGTGGGGTGTGGTAGAAAGGGGACATGGGGGAACCCCCCATTAAAGAAAATCAGGTTGAATTAATTTCGGCAAAAAGTATGCAAAGTGCACATGTTTAAAAGGGGGCATTTCAAAACACATAGAACCTGTACAGCAAACCATTTCCCCTCCTTATTACTAAATGCTTAGTTACTTGTTTGACATTTCATGTTAACATTTACCTTCTCATTCATATGTATTTATTTTGGGTGTACCTGCTTACTTACCAATTGTTGTTTGATATCTGCATTGCTTTTAACAAAATGCCAAATATTCTGATGTTCTAGTTGTGTAATTTCAATAAGAATGTTCTCTTTTGTTATTCTTTTCTGATTCTGATAGTTCCATGAAAGTAGTTGACCACACCAAAAACAAGTGCCTTTAATGAGTCCCAGACAATAGCAATTGTTGTCGTGCCCTCCTTTATTACAAATGTGTCTTGGATTTTTCTTAATTGTTTCACAAATAAATGATTTTTATTTTCCTTATTTTTTTGCACAGGTCCATCTTCAAATCCTCTCTCGATTTTTGTGTATTTTAATTTCTAAATACACACTGGCATGATCAGACACATTGATTTAATTAAGCATAGTCTTCTTGAAATTCTCACAATATTCCCGAGCCTGGAAATATTTTATCTGTAAATATTATTCATTCCTTGGGCAGTAAAACCTAGATTTCAAATTCCAAGAATTCTGTTGGTTCCAAAAATCAATCAAATTCAATTTGCCAATAATTGATGTTACAGCTTCATAAGCCTGAGGGAGATGTTCATTATTTGTGTTTTTACATGATTTCTCTAATTATTCAGACAACTGGAGATTACAATCACCCCAATTATGAACAGTCCATCATGGGTTCCAATATGTGATTTAAATTCTCAAAATGATCTGGAATCATCCATATTGGCCAATACAACGCACCCAAAGTACAATTATCTCACTCAACCGAGATTTCAATTGTCCTCCATCTTCCATATATACAAATGAGCACATGTTTAACATTTCATTTTAAATGTTTTTATTTTAGAATGGCAACGCAACACATTTTGGAATCCTGTTGTGTTGCTATTAACTGATAAAAATGTGCACTATACAAAGATTTGTTTGTCCAATCATGTAATATGTGTGTCCTAGACAATCAATATATCTGATAAAAAACGTCTCAATTCCTCAAATGTACTCTCTTCCTTGTTCAAATTCAATTAAATAACATTGCAGGTGTTTATTTTTGGAATACCATAATTCCAATTGTGCATTCATCTTCCATCCTCAGCAATCCAATCCTAGCAGGTGCCATTTGACTTCCATTCTTTCCCCAAGAAGGCATAGAGCTTTCACTTTCAGTGGAGAAAATATAATCTGTCATGAACCCAATAACCCAATTTATCCATTATGTGTTTGTGTTTACAAACCTTTAATTTCAAGGAGTTGTGCAGAATCAGCCTTTTCCTTAGAGTTCTTCTTTCTGCCTTTTCTTTCATATTCCTAATAAATCCATTCATTTCCAACCTTCCCCCTTTCTAATTGTCCAGAAGGGACCTGTTACATATGCAGTGCAAATTATGAAAATTGCCAGGAGGGATTCTGTTTGCACCCTAGTGCCAAGTGCAAAAAGAAGATGTAAAATGCTAGTGGAAGTGCCACTTGGCATTTATTCATGGCAGGCAGCATTTATAATGGATTTCTATGGAATCCATCAGCTTTTTTGCTGATGTAAAAAGCAGGTGGATTCCATAGGAATTCACAGCATTTATGCCAGCATGAAAATGGCGTGCTGTCATAAATGCCAGTGTACGTATGGTAGAGAGTACGGGGGTGACAGAAATGTAAATTCTGTTCTGTGCCCACTCTCCGCCAGACTAATCAATACAAATATGGCTTGGCGTAAAATGTATGGATACATTCTTTACGCATTGTATTCAACACTATGACAAAAAATGACCCCTATAGTGTTTTAGAAGTATATAGCCACCCGAACACTTGCAGCAGACTTCATTTCACCTCCTTTGTGTATTTTATGTTTTGCTGGGTATTGTGTAAATACTTGAACAGCTATGCTTTGAAATGTATTCCTTAAAGTCCATATTTTGTATGTGTGACAGGGAATATATCAGGTATAATGAGTAACAAAGGAGCATTGTTAACCACCCAGTTCTTCATTTTTGGATTTGCCAAAATAGATTTCTGACTTAAGTTTACTAACATGCGCCAACGACGATCTTTGGTCGATGGTCTCTTGTTACGATTCCTGTGGGCTCTCTGGATAATGGTTCGAGGCCCATTACATATTTCTTGTGCTAACGCTGTCTCCAGTAGACATTTAGTAATCTACTGCTTTATGTCTGATTCTTCAACACCTTCTGGAATAACGATTATTCCCATGTTACTTATTCTGGCATGATTCTCCAGCTTTTCACAGTGCTTTTCCAGATCAAAGATCTGCTTGCTGTGCTAATCGATTTTTAGTATTTTGTTAATCATCCCAGTTTTCTACATCTAAGACCTTCACTTCTAACAACTAATTTTGTATTTGAACACATTCAAGATTAGCTTCCAGTAAACCTGGAGAGCAATTTACGGCTTTGATTTTTAAATCAACATGTCACTGCCCCATAGTTATAATCCATCTCTTTTTTCTATCACTGTTAATAAATTATAAATGACTTCATCTGGTTTAATGTCTACGGATGCATTGTAATAACTTAGTTGGCGTGCTCAAAATGTACTGAATTGCATAAGCTGCCATTCCAATTTTCATGAGGGTCTTGCCCCATGCAAATGAGAAAATCCTCTTTCCCGTTCTCATGTTTAGAGTGCAGTCGGGCCGCAAAGGTGCACACCTTTGAGGCCTGATTGCACACTGCACTCTGCATGCGCACCACCTGCAAAGAGATGCACATGCAGAGCACACAACCTTGGGAAGAGGTGCAGATGGACCTGCAGAGCAGACCACCAAGATGCCATTCGAAACAAAAGGAAAAGGAGGGCTCCATGGTGGTTCTAAGACCCTGATAAGGGGGGAGGTGTAAGGACAGATTACACCACAACCTATCCATTACCACATTCTGCATTGCCAGAGTGGGTCAGGAGCAGTGGTCGAAGTGTACAAAAAGAGGTAGTGGAACTATACACCCTGGTGGCCTGCCCCCTATCCTCACAAACCCCATCACCACACCCCCTCCCAAGCGCAATCTAAACCCCCAAACAAACGCACCTGCTGTTTAAGGGAATGTTCAGCAGATTGCACTGAAGTGCAAGTTTCAACTTCTTCCTGCACTTTTATTTTAAAAAGAAGCCATTTCGGAACATTTTTATAAAGAAATAAAAGTATGGGAACAGTAAAACTTCATTAAAAAAGTAGAGGAGCACCGCTCCCAGTAATGCTCCCGCTCAGTTCGACTAATGCTCAGGAACCACACATTTAGACGCAGCCTAAAGAGCACAAAATGTAGCTCGTTTGTTTTAACAATCACAGCTTTGTAAAGCCAAGTGCAACATTCCTGCGAGATCGTACCGCACTCTGAAAAAGTATATTTATTTTGTTAATGCGAGACACCAATCCAGGCAATGCCTGGCTCAGTGTGACTATGCCAACATGGGTCCTAGTGTCACTCATACTGGCTTAAGAATAGGAGTTTTCCCTCTCTGGCAGTGGTACACTATAGCACGCCCTGTTTCAGTGATGTGGCACAAATATGTATTTGTCTATTGTGCACAATTTTCTTTTTAAGAGAGATCCTGAAATCCCCACTGGGAGTCCGGGATGGACTGGACATAATTTTTAAAGTGGACCCATATTACACATTTTCAGCAAGCCCAACCCTTTTCCTATGAGAAAATGGGAAAATAAAATAGGTTACTACACAAAAGAGACCCAGGGTGCAGAGGCTCACAGGGAAATCTCCAGAGTTCTCTATAGGCTAGTCCACCCCTGCTGGGAGCAGTGATTGGAGAGACTTGCTCAAACCTCTGTGTGGTTAATGTTTACACCTAGGGCTGGGAAAGCAATGCCCCCCTGGTGATCATGTGTCATTGGTCAAAATAACCAACAACAAAGCCTTGGTACAGCTCACTGAATACCTCAGGCCCAACAGATGTATGATCTAGCTAAGCTGCATCAGCCATGTTCATGCATGTGTTCCTCCTGTCAGCTGGTCATACCCACACGCCCTGCTGCAGCCTTCAGAACATGGTTGGAACACTGCAGGCCAGATACACAAACAAATCCCCCACAGGAATTGAGGGCACTTTGCTCCTGCCGTTGCCAACTCACGAGTCTCTGATTCACAGCAGGGACATGTAAGGTGCAGAAGAGGCTGGTTTGTACACAAGGGGCCCAGAAGTGACTGTTCCATGCATACCTAAATGCCTGGTCGATGCATAGGGCATCTGGGCTAACTGGAGTGATAATTAATGATAAACAATGAAAGTGTGATCAAGGTAGCCAGGGGTGACAAGGTCCAACCTCCTCTTCTCTTTATCCCCTAACTCAAGTCATGCTCTTATTTGTCTACCATTTACTCAAATCTCTCCTTTGTTGCCACAAATGGGATCTAGCATGTGAAGCAAGCATGAATGACGTACCCCATGTGGACAAGGGTTGTTCTCATCCCAAGCAAAATTTCGAAATGGTGGCCTTAAATGTTGCATTTTACAGCAAAACATTTGCAAGGAATTTGATAACCCAGAAGATTCAAAAGGTCATTCTTAAAAGTAAAAACAGTTGACAAGGGGGCTTAAGCCTTCTGCACTCCAGCTGTTTGAGGCTATGACTCCCATGATCCCTCACAATTGACTATGCTGGCTAGGGCTGACAAGAGTTGTAGTCCTAAACATTTGGAGATACAAACATGTTTATATCTTGACATACTGACAGAGGGCGGATTTATTTCAGTCATCATTTGGCAAACATGATGGTATGACCTGAAGAGTTTGGACAAGAACAGGAGGGCACTGTGAATGCTCGAATGTATGACACTACACAGAGGGCCTGATTTACACACCATTTTCAATGGGGTTTCCCATTCTAAAACAAGTGAGTTCTCTCCTTCATCAGCAACCAAGAGGGTTTAATTCATGCAGGTGTGATCATTGTGAAAGATTAAAAACCTGAGCTTCATGGCAGGATTCTTTACTCTTGAAAGTTTTGATAGTTTTTTTAATGGCAGACTAGCAACAACAACGCTATAGTAATGTACGCATTAGGTCTTGGTCGCAAGAAAACAGTGACTTTCTGGGATTTTTTAGCCATGACTGAAGTTTCTATTAGTAGAGAGGTCTCCCAAAAAATCTGAGGGCACAATTAGTGAAGGCGAAAACTACTGCAAGAAGATCTTTTGTTTTCTGCTTATATGAATCATGGTTCTCTGAGACCTTAGGCAGTTCTGTGTCACTTTCAACAATAGAGCTGGAGGGTGCCTCTTCCACCAATAGTTGGACGACACTGAACTGGGGCTTCCGACCCAACCCTTTAAGACGAGGTAGCAATGCTTAGAGGCAGATGGAGATACAGAATATTACTCAAACATCAATAATCAAAACTGACACCGGAAAGTTGGCGAAGTGTGACTGTTTTAATATCAATTATCTAAAACAGGGAGTTACAATGAACATCAACACGTTCGCTCGATTTTCACACTAAATTCGACACATAAAAAAGCAAGTTGTATACTACAAACTCATCATCATTGACATCTAGCTACATTGCAAACTACCACAAAAACCTATTTGGAATGGTGATAGGCTTACACGGAACATCTAGGTATACATTCCATACTGCTCAGGGAAGGTGATTGGGTCTCTAACATGAGGTGGGGCAACTAAGCCCTCCTCTAGTGCAAGTCAATATGAACGTCATCAAATACACAACGTCCCATTGGTTATGCAAACTATAGGGTTCTCTATTATGAGTCCCTCTATAATTGGTTGGCACCTTTGTACCCCTCTGTAATATTCCACCTACGCAAGCAGCACGCAGGCTGGCACACAGGTGCTGGTGGGCTGGTCATAACCATAGTTTCCCACAAATTAGCCCTGACATTTATCATCACACTTGCAGCCTACTAGTCAATTAAGGCTTTGAACGCGGCCTTGGAAATGTTCTCTATGCTGGAGAATATGAGGTAGTACAGCATAGTGTCTAGTTTCATCTGACCACATGACTGTAGACCATGTTTTCGAGTCTTATTGCATTTAAAATACTATTATTTGATGAACCTCTGACGTCTTCAATGTTTTCTTCCCTCACTTAAGACAGAAGGTTTGTTCTTTTCACATGTTCTGTAGTTGGTTGTACGCACATCCAGGCCCAAGGTGGCCTGGACTTCTTGGTGTTGATCCAAGCAAGCCTTTTTTCTTTGATTCACCTCCATGGTTAAGTTTATGATTTCCAACTGAAAACGTCTTCTGCCCACGGAATCCAGCTCTGCTAAAGTGCGTTGTGGAATCATCCATAGTCCTTACATTTCCTATGTATATATATTGGCGCATCACCACAATCTATTCACTACATATCCAGCCTTAAAGAATACTTTGTGTACTTGCGTTACTGCTTCTGTACAATTGTAAAATTACTTGATAGCTTCTTTATTATTTCTGTAGGGTAAACATCTTCATTTTGAGCCTGAAATGTTGCTCATTTTTAACACCTCCTCCTTTGCTTCTATAGAATGCTTATGTTCACTCGTCTCTGCATCTCTTCTGGGTGTGTCAATTCTATGACAAGACTGGAGGCGAGCATTATGCTTCAACTTCTTTAATTCACTACTCTTCAGCAGTTTCAACAAAACTTCAAAACCATAACAAAACACTGAAACAGTCTGAACAGACTTTTCCTCTTTTCAGAACTACCATCCCCATAGTCTCTGTAGTCCATCACACTCCATGCCCAGTAATAACCACTTCCTGTCCCTGGGCTCCTCCTCTTCTTTTCCTACTCTTCAAGCAGATAAGTGCTATTTTGGTTCTCTCCCTACTTTATGTGGAAAAGTTGTGTTTACAGCGCATGTAGAGTTAGATATGGGAGAGAGGGGGAGACTATAGATTCTATGAGAGCTTCATTGCAGGAGTATATATGTTTTAGCGCAGCGGCGCATGATTTAGTGTATTCGAGTGTTTTACTTCGGGATTAGCGAGCCTGTGCGTTCGGGCGGCCTTTCCGCGGTTCGCGCTCCCCGTGCCATATGACCGGCACATTTGGGGATTGCTCGCGAACATGGAAAAGAGTGGGCGATCAGAGGATCGCGCGCCACAAGGATTAGCGGGGCGATCAGAGGATTGTGCGTAATATGGCCCGGATCTCCCTCTCCATACAGTGAGGGAAGCGCGTGCCGTATTGCGGCCCCCTCCCTCGGGGAGGCGGAGCACGAGCGGCGCGCGAGGAGATTGAATCCTCTCGGCCCCCTCCTTTGCGGGCGGAGTCGACGAGTGCTTTCGCTTCCGCGGTCGCATTTTCATATGCGACGCGGAGTGAAGTGCACACGAGGAGCCGGGCCCGGCGGTGATACGGCAGTCATAAGCTGCAGTAGCAAGGACGAGGCCCTGCCTCTGGAAGAGCAACGTACGGTCACAGAAGCGGCATATAAACACGCGACCAAGGAGAGATTCACACGAAGCAGCTTCAGCTGGGGAGGAGCCTCACGAAGCTGCTAGTGACGGAGCAAAGTCACAGAATCGGGCCTCTTGCAGAGGTCTACTGAATACAGCCCATCCCAGGCTTTATTATTTTTCATAGACTATCCCTCCTTCCGGTTCAGCCACACCAAAAAAAAAAAGAAAAAAAAAAAAGAAAAAGAATATAGTGAATAGTTTTGAAAAAAAATAAATATATATAAAAAAGGGGGCGCGCATACAGTCCCCAGAGCGTCTATAGCGAGAGGGCGTGCAGTGACACCCTTTTGGGGTACATCAGGCACACAGCACCCACGCAAGATGTCCGACTTCGAATGGAGCGAAGAGGAGCAGTCGTCAGAGTTGGCTGGCAGCTTCAAGCAGGTGCTGGGAAGCTCGCTTACAGATGCAGTGGCTATGGGGGTGAGACCCCTACAAGACAGGCTGGAGTCCCTACAAGCGATGTTTCATCAGCCCGTAGACAGTACTGGACGGGGTGGAAGCACGCCCGCGGAACCCTCAGAAGCAGGGTCTTTGGGGAGTACTAAGGCCCGAAAGAGGAGAATCCCTCTTGACCCCAAGGGCCCTTCAGCTGGGGCAGAAGGAAAGGCCCCGGAGGTAGTAGACGCCTTCGCAAAGCTGCGGCAGGCATTTTTGCATCGTCAGACTGTGCCAGACCTCACGACCCCCTCTCCAGGGGATGAAGAACATGGAGAAGACGGCCCAGGCTCAGAGGAAGAGCTGGAGGAAGGCGAATCTCTCTCCCAAGAGGAAGAGGAGGAAATTGAGATCAAGTCTAGCGGAGGAAAGAGGAGCCGCAAAGAGAAGCACCTCGAGGAGGTGGAGGAGGACATGTTCGATCCGGACAGCATCCGGAACCCGAGATCCTCGGACTGGCAGCCCTCACCTAGAGTGGCGCAATATATGACAAAGAGATTGCGGAAAGCACTAGACAAAGAAGTCCGACAGAGGCTCCGAGCGGAGTGCCCGAGACCAGATCTCCCAGGGAAGGTGGCCGAGATGCCGGAACTGGATCCTAAAATGTTGACCTTCGTGTCAAAATCTAGCAAAGACCCTCGGAAGGGCATCGATAGGTCTTGGAGGAGTTGCCAGGAGAAGGTGTTAGACCTGGCGGGGCCTCTGGCGAAAATAATGGACCTTGCCGAGAGAGCCAAAGATACCGGAGAGGAGGTGGACCCCGATGCCCTAGCAGTTTGGGCACAGAGGGTAGTATGCCTCCTAGGCAACGCAAATTGCGCCATCGCATCAGAGCGCCGGAGAGACCTCCTACTGAAGATAGATACTAAGCTAAGTGATTTAGCGTCATACGAAGCCGGAGAAGCAGCGCAAGGACTCCTCTTCGGGAAGACCTTCGGCAAGGAGATGGGGCGCTTCGTGGGCACCTACGCGTCTCTGGAGAAGGTGCAATCTTACCCAATCGAGTTTTTGGAGGGACCAGTCGTCACAGAGGTCGCTCGGCTGGTCACAACCAATGGGGGCGAAAACCTCAGAATCCCAGGGCCCAATACTGGGAGAATAGGCAGCAGGACTCCTTCTTCCCGTCCAGAGGACGCTTCCCAAGAGGTCGTAGAGGAAGAGGAGCCAGATGTGGACAAGGATTCACGCAAGGTGAGAGCAGCGTATTACCCTCCAGTGGGAGGGAGAATAAGCATGTTCTTGAGAAACTGGCGCGAGCTTTCCAGCGATGCCTGGGTGCTGCAAGCTGTTGGGGGCATGCGTCTAGAGTTCGTTCAGACACCAGTGCAGGAGCGCAGGCCCCATCAGCGGTGTTTAGAGCGCGCAGAGCAGAGCCTTCTAGATCAGGAGTTGCGGCTGCTAGCGGCGAAGAACGCCATAGAACGGTGCCCGGAGGAACCCGACTTCTTAAGCAACATGTTCCTGGTGCACAGAAAGGAGAAAGTGCTACCAGTTATAAACCTAAAGGGGTTGCAGAATATGGACGCCCTGAATGGTCGTGCCATTTTCGGTGACAGACCGGATCTAGTCATAGAGTCTGACGCCAGCCGGTTAGGCTGGGGCGCAAGGTGCGGGGACCTCCAGACAGGAGGGAAATGGAGCGAGGAGGCGCTCTGCTTACATATAAACTGCCTGGAGTTACTAGCGGGATCCTTTGCGATCAAAGCCTTTACGAAGGGGAGAATGAAATCGTGTGTACTGCTGAAAATGGACAACATTTCAGCAGTGCGATACATAAACCACCTGGGCGGCACCAAATCCAGGATGCTAGCCGAACTAACGAAGGACTTCTGGCATTTCTGCCTGCAGTCAGAGACGTCTGTCAAAGCGGAATATCTCCCTGGGACGCTGAACGTCATATCGGACTGGAACTCTCTGTACCTCACGGATTCCAGCGATTGGAGGCTGGATCCAGCAGCGTTTCGGAGGATTACCGAGAGGTGGGGACCAGTACACATAGACCTCTTTGCATCGCGATTGAACGTGCAAACGGCGGAGTACTTCAGCTGGAGGCTAGACCCGGAAGCACTAGGGACGGATGCCTTCCTGCAGGAATGGGTCGGAGGTCCACACTATGCATTTCCCCCATTTATGATGCTGAGCAGAGTTCTAGCGAAGTGTCGGAGGGAGACGGCGGAATTGCTATTAGTAGCGCCGTGTTGGAAGTCGCAAGTGTGGTTCCCAGCTCTCATGGAGTTAGTAGTAGATTACCCGAGGATGCTCCCGGAAGGGGAGCACCTGCTCACGGACCCAGCTGGGTCATATAACTCTCTGAGAGTGAAGGGGGCTCTCCCGCTCGTCGCGTGCAGGATATCAGGAGACGCTGGGAGTTGCCAGGCATTTCGTCTCGAGCTGCACAGCTCATCGTAGAATCCTGGGCTCCATCCACTAGGAGGAGCTAAGACGCGGCTTGGGCCAAGTGGACGAGCTGGTGCAAAGGGAGAAGTGTTCATCCCGTTACTGCGCCTGTAGTGGCAATATTGAACTTTTTAGCTCATTTATTGCAAGACGGGAAGGCATTCCGTACCATAGGAGTGCATAGGTCTGCCATATTCGCAGGACACCTTCCTATTGAAGGGGTTCCAGCGGGCGAGCACTCAGCAGTAGTGCGGTTTATTCGAGGAGCAAAATTTAGAGTGCCTCCTGAATCTCGTTATAAGTCCGTCTGGGATGTACTATCGGTGCTTAAGCTGTTAGAGAGTTGGCCCAGCAACAAGTATTTATCGCTGAAACAATTATCAGGAAAGTTAGCGATGCTATTGTGCTTAGTGTCTTGCAAACGAGTGTCAGACGTCAGAGCATTGTATATAGACAGGAGGTCATTTGGCCCAGAAGGGGCGACGTTTTCTATTGTAGGTAGGACTAAGACGGGAACGGCGTCAGTGCACCACCCATATTTCCCAAGCAGAGCTAAATGGTGCGTAGCAAGCTGCGTGAAGGAATACGAGAGTAGGACAGCGGAATTAAGAGCAGCAGGTACTAAGCAATTGCTGATAGCGTGCAGAAAGCCCTTCGAGGGGGTATCCACAGCCACGATAGCCAGATGGGTTAAGGAAATCATGCTTTCAGCAGGTATAGACGTGGAGAAGTATGGGGCGCATTCAGTGCGAGGAGCCATGGCGTCTAAAGCCTTTACGACAGGCGTGTCTCTTAGAAATATTATGTTAACAGCAGTCTGGTCAAATGATCGAACTTTTAAAGAATTTTATTTTAAGCCAACTGAGAATTTATCAGTTACGGTGTTGGGAAGCTTTGAACAAGCATAATGCTCACCTCCAGTCTTCTCATAGAATAAAGATTACCCCTGCTATCTGCGCAGGGAGTATTAATTCTATTAAAGACTAGGAGGCGAGCATTAAATTCCCACCCAATCTATGTATTGTATAAGAGATTATGAGGTTACGTAAAGTGATGATATTACGATAATGTCAATACATGGACGCCACCCTGATTTTTCTGCTTTCTTTTATGTCTAGGAGAGGAGCAGAAGAACAACTGATATAGGAGGTTAGCGACAGGAGTCGTCTGGGATCGAAGGAGTTTGATAGTTGGTTGAAGTGTTTCGAGTCGTTGCCAGTTGCACGGCTTAGCGTGATGTTCGCAATGAGACTTTCAAAGCGAGTAAAAGAGAGGAGGAGCCCAGGGACAGGAAGTGGTTATTACTGGGCATGGAGTGTGATGGACTACAGAGACTATGGGGATGGTAGTTCTGAAAAGAGGAAAAGTCTGTTCAGACTGTATCAGTGTTTTGTTATGGTTTTGAAGTTTTGTTGAAACTGCTGAAGAGTAGTGAATTAAAGAAGTTGAAGCATAATGCTCGCCTCCTAGTCTTTAATAGAATTAATACTCCCTGCGCAGATAGCAGGGGTAATCTTTATTCTGCCCTTCATGACGTCACCAATGTTCCCATTTGCTCAGTTTTCACACTGCTTCTGGGATTTCATTCAAATGGCCATCATAATTTTGTCCATGCATGTATGGCTTTCTCAATGGGAATCCTACTACCAGGATTCTCTTTGGTATAGGATTTCTTACTGGCACTGCACAGGTTTCACATTCTGGCTCCCAACATATAGGCAGCATGGGGGAGGAGATTTGGATGGGGGTCCTTGGCTCCATCTCTACAACACTGTACATTGTGCGACCACGTGGACTTTCATTGATGTTCTAATTTTCCTGATTTTAGACAAATTACAATCAAGTAATCCTGGTATGCCCCCTCTCATGCCACTCTCCATCCAGTTGACTTGTGACGGTTCCCATAGGTCATTGTGCTGGTTCATACAGTATCTGATTAAAGACATGGCCCCTAAATGATCCCATGACGAGTTTTGTTTTAGGGTTTCATCTAACAAAGATATCAGAACCCTGAGATTACATTATTAATGGATGACATTTAAAAAAATATACATAATCAGTCTGAAACAAAATTTCCACCATCGCTTGTCAACAACCTAATGCAATCACGAGTGAAAGTTTGCGCAATTAATGATTATACTTATAACTCATCTTCTGAGTCTCTAGGTTTTTGTTTTGACACACAGGGGATCTTTGACCAACACGGTTAGAATGTGGTGACATTATCAAATATATTGGCTTTACATCTGTGAGAGAATTTAATGTTGTATTTGAGATTCTGGAAATAGGTCTTTGCTTCTGGATATAATACTTTCAGTGAGTTAATGCCGGAAATCTAGTTTTGATGCCGGCCGTTCAAACACCTAATTTCTCTGTAAGCAACATACATAAGAACAGCGAATACAAGAATCTCCAGACTTATTTTCACCACAATATATAAATTCCATTCATGGAGATAAAATAAATCACAGACGGTGGACTATATTCATGAAAAAATATAATTATTGAATTTATTGTAAATAATTAGAGTGCATGCATGCATTTGGCCAAGCTAAGGAGTTAAGTGGACTGGCCGAGCTCCAGTAAGCTACCCATGAAGGTCAGGCGTGTGGATAGGTACTGTGGTGGTCAGGAGAGTGCGTGAGTGCAAGGAACTCATATGTGTCCAGCTAGCTCAAATTGTTTGTCATAGGCCATCGCTGCAATCTATTGGCAGAGGTGTTGTGTGTTTTAGTCTGTTGTATGGAGGTGAATCATTACGTGTCCAGCTAGTCCAAATCTTTGTCGTAGGCGGTTGTTGCCTTCTGTTGCACGTGGGTGAGTAGATATTCCTGTGGCAGATGTACACCGAAGTGGTGTGTCAATACGTAACTTGAGGCTTAGATGGAGCTTTGTCTATGATGCAGCTGTGCAATCAGATTGTGTGTATATAGACAGTCTGCCCTCATAAAATCTGCTGTGTGTAATAGGCAGGCTGCTCTCAGAAGTCTTCTAAGTGCAATAGACTGGCTGCCATCACATATCCTCAACGTCCAATATCAATATCTTTTATGCCCAATTCATTGGCTACCCTCATAAGTCTTCTAAGCGGGATAGACAGGCTAACATCATGAATATACGTGGTACGATACCAAGGCTAAGTGCAATATTCATTGCATCCTAATACATCTTCTAAGTACCATAGACAGGCTGGTCTAAAACATCCTCTTATTCAATAGGCTGGCTACCCTTGTAAATCATCAAGTGCTATAAAACAGTCTATCCTCATATACCTTCTCGGCTCAATGGATAGGTTGTCCCTGTACATATTCGAAGTGTTATAGACTGGGTACCATTGGAAATCTTCCAAAAGCACTTCCCTGGTTACCTGCATATATCTTCAATGTCCAAAATGTCTGGTGCAATAGACAGATTACCATCATATATCTTCGAGGCCTAATAGGCAGGCTATCCCTATAAATCTTACAGACAAGCTATCCTGACAAAGTGCACTGCATTGCCCACCCCTGGAATCCATCTAAGCGCGACACATTGCTCCCCACTCGCAACTCAAAACATTCATCTAAGAGCAACACATTGCCCGCCCTCAAAATTCCATCTCTGTGAAACACATTGCTCACAGAGAAATATCAATTCACAAATCATTATAGTCATCTCTTTTTCCCCTTCAATTGGTTTAGCACCTTAATTCATACATAGTGTAATGAAAACATATGCATCAAATGTATAACCGTTTCTATATGGTAACAATAGACTGAGAACATGCAATTATTGGATTGCTTTCAACAACAATTAATGGATGAACACACAATTCTACAGTATTAGAGTTTTGACAAAGGCATTTTCGAAATCAAGCACGTTAAAGTTGTGTCAATATATGTGTGGTAAATATGCTTCAGTGACAAATATATAAAACAGCATTACATTTCCCGAGGTCTTTATCAGGAAAAATGTATAACATCAGTGCCCCATGATGACCTCTTCTTCAGCTCTCTTTATAGCTCTTGGTCACGCATATATTTGCTATTGCATAGCCCTGTAAAGTACCCCATGATGACCTCTTCTTCAGCTCTCTTTATAGCTCTTGGTCATGCATATATTTGCTATTGCATAGCCCTGTAAAGTACCCCATGATGACCTCTTCTTCAGCTCTCTTTATCGCTCTTGGTCGCACCTATCTTTGCTATTGCATAGCCCTGTAAAGTACCCCATGATGACCTGTTCTTCAGCTCTCTTTATAGCTCTTGGTCATGCATATATTTGCTATTGCATAGCCCTGTAAAGTACCCCATGATGACCTCTTCTTCAGCTCTCTTTATCGCTCTTGGTCGCACCTATCTTTGCTATTGCATAGCCCTGTAAAGTACCCCATGATGACCTCTTCTTCAGCTCTCTTTATAGCTCTTGGTCACGCATATATTTGCTATTGCATAGCCCTGTAAAGTACCCCATGATGACCTCTTCTTCAGCTCTCTTTATAGCTCTTGGTCATGCATATATTTGCTATTGCATAGCCCTGTAAAGTACCCCATGATGACCTCTTCTTCAGCTCTCTTTATCGCTCTTGGTCGCACCTATCTTTGCTATTGCATAGCCCTGTAAAGTACCCCATGATGACCTCTTCTTCAGCTCTCTTTATAGCTCTTGGTCGCGCATATCTTTTATATTGCATAGCCCTGTAAAGTACCCCATGATGACCTCTTCTTCAGCTCTCTTTATAGCTCATGGTCGCGCATATCTTTGCTATTGCATAGCCCTGTAAAGTACCCCATGATGACCTCTTCTTCAGCTCTCTTTATAGCTCTTGGTCACACATATCTTTGCTATTGCATAGCCCTGTAAAGTACCCCTTGATGACCTCTTCTTCAGCTCTCTTTATAGCTCTTGGTCATGCATATATTTGTTATTGCACAGCCCTGTAAAGTACCCCATGATGACCTCTTCTTCAGCTCTCTTTATAGCTCTTGGTCATGCATATATTTGCTATTGCATAGCCCTGTAAAGTACCCCATGATGACCTCTTCTTCAGCTCTCTTTATCGCTCTTGGTCGCACCTATCTTTGCTATTGCATAGCCCTGTAAAGTACCCCATGATGACCTCTTCTTCAGCTCTCTTTATAGCTCTTGGTCACGCATATATTTGCTATTGCATAGCCCTGTAAAGTACCCCATGATGACCTCTTCTTCAGCTCTCTTTATAGCTCTTGGTCATGCATATATTTGCTATTGCATAGCCCTGTAAAGTACCCCATGATGACCTCTTCTTCAGCTCTCTTTATCGCTCTTGGTCGCACCTATCTTTGCTATTGCATAGCCCTGTAAAGTACCCCAAGATGACCTCTTCTTCAGCTCTCTTTATAGCTCTTGGTCGCACCTATCTTTGCTATTGCATAGCCCTGTAAAGTACCCCATGATGACCTCTTCTTCAGCTCTCTTTATAGCTCTTGGTCGCGCATATCTTTTATATTGCATAGCCCTGTAAAGTACCCCATGATGACCTCTTCTTCAGCTCTCTTTATAGCTCTTGGTCGCGCATATCTTTGCTATTGCATAGCCCTGTAAAGTACCCCATGAAGACCTCTTCTTCAGCTCTCTTTATAGCTCATGGTCGCGCATATCTTTGCTATTGCATAGCCCTGTAAAGTACCCCATGATGACCTCTTCTTCAGCTCTCTTTATAGCTCTTGGTCACGCATATCTTTGCTATTGCATAGCCCTGTAAAGTACCCCTTGATGACCTCTTCTTCAGCTCTCTTTATAGCTCTTGGTCACGCATATCTTTGCTATTGCATAGTCCTGTAAAGTACCCCATGATGACCTCTTTTTCAGCTCTCTTTATAGCTCTTGGTCACGCATATCTTTGCTATTGCTTAGCCCTGTAAAGTACCCCATGATGACCTCTTCTTCAGCTCTCTTTATAGCTCTTGGTCACGCATATCTTTGCTATTGCATAGCCCTGTAAAGTACCCCATGATGACCTCTTCTTCAGCTCTCTTTATAGCCTTGTTCGCGCATATCTTTGCTATTGCATAGCCCTTTAAAGTACCCCATGATGACCTCTTCTTCAACTCTCTTTATAGCTCTTGGTCACGCATACCTTTGATATTGCATAGCCCTGTAAAGTACCCCATGATGACCTCTTCTTCAGCTCTCTTTATAGCTCTTGGTCACGCATATCTTTGCTATTGCATAGTTCTGTAAAGTACCCCATGATGACCTCTTCTTCAGCTCTCTTTATAGCTCTTGGTCACGCATATCTTTGCTATTGCATAGCCCTGTAAAGTACCCCATGATGACCTCTTCTTCAGCTCTCTTTATAGCTCTTGGTCAGGCATATCTTTGCTATTGCATAGCCCTGTAAAGTACCCCATGATGACCTCTTCTTCAGCTCTCTTTATAGCTCTTGGTCAGGCATATCTTTGCTATTGAATAGCCCTGTAAAGTACCCTACTATGGCCTCTTCTTCAGCTCTCTTTATAGCTCTTGGTCACGCATATCTTTGCTATTGCATAGCCCTGTAAAGTACCCCATGATGACCTCTTCTTCAGCTCTCTTTATAGCTCTTGGTCACGCATATAGTTGCTATTGCATAGCCCTGTAAATTACCCCATGATGAGCTCTTCTTCAGCTCTCTTTATAGCTCTTGGTCGCACATATCTTTGCTATTGCATAGCCCTGTAAAGTACCCCATGATGACTTCTTCTTCAGCTCTCTTTATAGCTCTTGGTCAGGCATATCTTTGCTATTGCATAGCCCTGTAAAGTACCCCATGATGACCTCTTCTTCAGCTCTCTTTATAGCTCTTGGTCAGGCATATCTTTGCTATTGAATAGCCCTGTAAAGTACCCTACTATGGCCTCTTCTTCAGCTCTCTTTATAGCTCTTGTCCACGCATATCTTTGCTATTGCATAGCCCTGTAAAGTACCCCATGATGACCTCTTCTTCAGCTCTCTTTATAGCTCTTGGTCACGCATATAGTTGCTATTGCATAGCCCTGTAAAGTACCCCATGATGACCTCTTCTTCAGCTCTCTTTATAGCTCTTGGTCGCACATATCTTTGCTATTAGATAGCCCTGTAAAGTACCCCATGATGAGCTCTTCTTCAGCTTTCTTTATAGCTCTTGGTCACTCATATCTCTGCTATTGCATAGCCCTGTAAAGTACCCCATGATGACCTCTTCTTCAGCTCTCTTTATAGCTCTTGGTCACGCATATCTTTGCTATTGCATAGCCCTGTAAAGTACCCCATGATGACCTCTTCTTCAGCTTTCTTTATAGCTCTTGGTCACGCATATCTTTGCTATTGCATAGCCCTGTAAAGTACCCCATGATGACCTCTTCTTCAGCTCTCTCTATATCTCTTGGTCACGCATATCTTTGCTATTGCATAGTCCTGTAAAGTACCCCATGATGACCTCTTCTTCAGCTCTCTTTATAGCTCTTGGTCACACCTATCTTTGCTATTACCTAGCCCTGTAAAGTACCCCAAGATGACCTTTTCTTCAGCTCTCTTTATAGCTCTTGGTCACACCTATCTTTGCTATTACCTAGCCCTGTAAATTAGCCTACTATGGCCTCTTCTTCAGCTCTCTTTATAGCTCTTGGTCACACATATCTTTGCTATTGCATAGACCTGTGAAGTACTCCATGAAGACCTCTTCTTCAGCTCCCTTTATAGCTCTTGGTCACACATATCTTTTCTATTGCATAGCCCTGTAAAGTACCCCACGATGATCTCTTCTTCAGCTCTCTGTGTAGCTCTTGGTCACACATAGCTTTGCTATTGCTTAGCCCTGTAAAGTACCCCACGATGATCTCTTCTTCAGCTCTCTGTGTAGCTCTTGGTCACACATAGCTTTGCTATTGCATAGCCCTGTAAAGTACCCCATGATGACCTCTTCTTCAGCTCTCTTTATAGCTCTTGGTCACACCTATCTTTGCAATTGCATAGCCCTGTAAAGTACCCCATGATGACCTCTTCTTCAGCTCTCTTTATAGCTCTTGGTCGCACATATCTTTTCTATTGCATAGCCCTGTAAAGTACCCCATGATGACCTCTTCTTCAGCTCTCTGTGTAGCTCTTGGTCACACATAGCTTTGCTATTGCATAGCCCTGTAAAGAACAGTTTTTTCTTCTATAAAGTTTAATGTCACTCAATGTATTGGCCTCAGAATTATAAAAGACATAATCGGCCCTACCCGGATTCAGGCCTGTGGCTTGCAGATTGAGCACAGATCCCAGCAGCAAACACCTAACCCATTGAAATATCTCACCAGCTAAGTCTGTTCCTGGAGCCAGGCTCCTTGATCTCAATATTTTGTTGATAATACCTCTGGTGACCATTGGGAGCAGGATCGTGATTCAAAGTGGGTGGCCGACATACAAAATTATGCTAACTGGCTTTCATAGATGCTTTCAATGACAAGATTTTGCAACGTGGAATTGTGTAGGAGTCCGGGGATCTGAGAATTATAGAACTCTGTAGACAAGAGACACCAACCCTCCTACTGCAGATGCGTTCCGATTTATTTTCCAGCATATGCTTCATCGGATCTATGTGATTATTGCGACGGCCGAAAATGGTGGCTTTTTTATACCCCTTTACACCACATATATATGCAGGGGGAGACCGCTGTGCTCCCCCATATTAATATTATATTCTATACCCCAAAAAACCTGGCATTTTCGGCCATCGTAATTGTCAGGGCGACATTTTGGTACAATTCCGCTTCATCTGTATAGAAAAAAAATTTAACATTTGAACAAATCAAAATTGTCTACAATTCAGAATGGCATTACAGATGTGTATGCTTTCTTCTTTTTTGAAAATACATTGTTATGCTTATATGTTTTTAATAGACCTCTCAACTCACATGCTTTCTGCGGTTGTGACTGTAAGGAATTGCCATCTGGCAAGGGTGCAAAGCTCAGACTTTTTTTATTTTTATTAATAAATAGAAGGATCAGGGTAATTCTTCCAACGAGGTTCCCCTTTTCTGTCGGCTCCATGCCAAAAGCATAGTGCACTCATGCACTGCTGCCTCAGTAGCCTGATCCGTGGCACCTGCTCTTCTCGTGGCACAGAGCTGGGTCAAAAGTCATGAGATGCCCATTTGCCAGCTGCAGAAACAGCCATGTCACTGCGGCACAGAGGCAGCATTTAAAAAATTCCCCCTGTACCAAAAATCACGATGACCATGAGCCTCCCATGCTGGTGGATGGGTAAACTCTAAATGAAAGATTAGCCTATGTTTAGGCATAGTGCATAGTGCTACATATGGTCACGACCATCACATTCCAATTGATATCGCACATGTGTCAGCTCCTTTGAGTCAGCTCCACTGCGAAAGGTGATGTGTATTCTGGTCAGCCAGGTGGCAGGACGGGAAGCTGGGGGGGCAGGTCTCCTCTTTCTGGCTGAGACAGCCGCACAGCATGCAGCTGCCCGGGGCCCAGGATTCAAGGGAACACACTGATTCAAAAGTAGTACCAACACGCCAGGGCGCCGCATCTCTAAAGGCCTTTGTTCTCAGTAAGGAGTGAAGGGGCAGGATTATTATAGGCAGGAGGGCTCTGGTCAATGGAAGGAGGCTTCCACCATCTTGATTCTCACGGTCTCTGTCTCATTCCTGTCCCTCCACTTCCTCTGGAGCAAAGCCCTTTGGGTTTGACATCACCAGAGCAAATTCCACTGCGTTCCAGAGCAGGGATTGGACCACTAAGGCAGGCTAGCTTTAGTCCAATCACCTGAGGACTTTAGCCCTTCAAAAAGGAGTCTTGCGCCCCTTCAACAGATTCACTCAGATCCTCTGTTAACCTTTAAGGTCGCAGATTCATTCTGAAGATCTCACTGGACTTCTTTTGGGAGAGTTATACTCTCCAAAGCCCTCAGTCTGAGGCGAAGAAAGAATCATCCAAGACAGAATTAAGATCTGTTCCCTACCACTCCCAGGGCACATTGGGAATGAACCCTGCTGTGGATCAGGATCTACCATTCTGAACCGGAATCTCCTGAACTGGGACAGCAGATGCTGAAGCCAACCATCTTGTCCTTGAATCCCCCTGAGAGGACCTCACAGTAACTGGAGGACCAAACCAGCCGGAGATCCCTGTTCTACTGCACTGAACCAGTTGCTCCTTGTTCACTGCACCTGGATAAAGAGGGAAGTCATCAGCGCTGGTTGCTGCGCTCCTCCACCACATTGAACATTGCTTGTACCTTCGACGAGATCAACAATGCATCATATCCTAGCCAAAGCTCATCACCTGGGAGGGCCAAAGTGACTGTTCAATGCCGGGACCCAAACCGAATCACTGGAGGGTTACATGCTGACTTTAAATGGGGGGTACAACCACGGCTCAGGCCAGCTAGCCTGTGAACTGCCACCTCTTTGATCCAACATCGACGCACCCTAGATCACGACGAACGTCACCCGCCGACTTGAACTGCCAGAGCAACACACATTAACCCCTCCTGGTGGCTAAAGCTGGACTCAGCCTGGCCAACTGCCAAGTGTTACTGGGACCGCCTTGATCTGCATCCTTGAGAGGCACCTCTCTTCTGCACAGAGCATCCCTCTTCATCCCTACTCGTAGCCTGCTTGCTGCTGGGGCATCCATGGTCATGCGTGTCCGAACTGACCAAGATCAGCTTGCAGCTATGTGCGACTCTGGGTCTGACTGCTTCAGACCACCAAGAACTGAATCCAGGTACTGTTGACTCCACTTGGTTCCGAGAGTTTGGTTAGGGCATGATCTCTCCTGTTTTCAACCAAGATATCCTTTTTGTGCTTAGTACTTTATCAACCACCCCTGGAACTACGCTCAGATTGCTACTTTCTCCAGTCCGACTCATCTTCTCTGCTCTTCCTTTGGGGTGGTTTTTTGTACCCACCCAAAACAAAATCCTCCCTTTTCACTGGCCCTGGAAAATGTAAAGGTATGGTTATACATTGCTTTCCAATATGTCGTTGGATTTATAAAAATAAATCTTTTCTATGTAATGCTTGGCATTTCCTTATAGTGCACAGAGGTGAGCTTATCTTGTTTTGCGATTATGAAAACTAAATGCAGCGGTACGTGTTAACTATTAGCGACTGGGTTGGAAAATTGGAATCCTAGGTGGTAACTGGGATCCATAGCTTCTGGCAATAATTTCCAGTGGAGCCACAGACCTTGTCAGTTGGAGAGATTCCTTCTCACAGTAAGCAGCATTTTGGCCCATCTGATTTGTGCTGGACGTTTTGGCACGGCGACTGCAGCTCCCGTTCAGGTGTGCCCTGTTAGCAGCAGCCACCAGGGCACAGCGAGCTGTCTATGCCAGGATCTCACTGCTAACAATAATCTCCCGGCGGAGAGATCACTCCGCGGCAGGATATTACTGTTTGCTTAAATATATTGTCATCCAAACACTAATAAATGCAGTGCTTTGTGCGACATTATACTTAACCCAAACACTGCACGTGCTCAGTACATGTAACTGTACAGGTCTGTACATAAATGTGCTTAAAGCACTTCATTGAAATCAACCCCCAACATGATATTAAGCTGACCCATGTTTTGCAGAGCCTGTGCAACTTCCCTGAAAAATGAAGCAGAACCAGGGTTGTATAAAAATATCTACTTTATAATTGCTACAACAGACAGTTCTAGCACACTACAATTACAACCCACACTGTAAAGGAACACAGAGGACAGACAAATTCATGAAGGAAAGGGATGGACTCTGGATATTGGCAGGAGGGTAGTTGGTAAAGTAATCAGTCTTCCAGTTCAAGATTATTTGGTTTCAACACAAAAGGGGCAAAGGGTTATAACTGTCTCTATGGGTCCTCAGAGAATGACCAAGGGGACAGAACCACAATGTACTTGGTGCTGAAGTTCTTGGTTCTCGACAGTATTGAGGCAGTTTCAGGGCACTTCACAGCTCGTGAGACAGAAATAGTGGTGGGAGACAGCTGCAGGTACCAGGCGGCAGGCAGTTCGGCAAGCAAGCCTGGGCAGAAGTCTGCAAGCTGTTCGGCGTGGCGGCTCATAGCCAAGAATCGTTGTCTTTGTGCTGGTTGGCGGATGTGGAATGCTGGTTGAGGCATCTCGGACGGCTCTGGTGACTGCGGCATGACAACAGTCAGCGGTACAGCCGGGTGCGGTTCAAGGACTCGACTGTCTCAAAATTGTCCTTAAAAAGATGGAGGCTGGATGATGCTTGAGTGGCACTGCTCCTAGCTTCTTTCCAGGGCTCGTGTCTTTTGAAGGTGGACAGCCCAAAGCTCAGGAGGGTGTTAGCAAGCAACAGCCTTGTCCTTTGTCCAGAGACTCTTCGGCACTTCCCACCTAGGCAGCTTGCTGTTAGAACCTAGCAAGGCACGCTGTGTGCTGGCTGGGTACCGGTTCTGGAGCTGCTGGACGGGTCCTCTGAGTCTGGTATTTCCTTCTGTTCCCTTGGAGATGTTTAGGAGAGGGATCTTCCTTCCCTCTTGGAACTCTTGGCCTTCCTTCACTGGCGGAGGATGTAAGGTAGACTGTACCTTCAGCTCGGGTCCAAATGAGTCCTTCTTCTTACTCCTTGCAAAGTTTTCAGATGATCTGATCAGTGAGGGGCTCAGCTCTCTTTTAAAGCCAAACGGGCTCCAGTGAATGGTGTTGGCTAAATCCACCTTAATGAACCAATCCTGGTCCCCACCAATGATCTTCAGTGATGCTCCAGGTCAGAATCAGAGCGCTTGGCAACAGACAGGGGAAGGATGATAACATATACTTCTAAGTCCCACCAATCTTCCTGTCTACTGTACATCAAAGTGCCTCTCTAATTAACTGAGCCCTATGATGTGCTTGGTCACAACATGGGCCTCCTTTGAAGTAGGGGGTTGCAGGCAGACTTTCCTCTCCTAAAATTCACATACTTCCCTGCTCTGAATGGAGTAGTTCCAGATAGGACATTCACTGCCCTTTCATACCAAGGAGGGGTGTATCTACCAAGTTCACACATTGCATTACAAAGAAGTGTTGGTCTCTGATCTTCATTGTCACTTTGTGCACCCAGGCCTTCCCTGAGGCTTGCTAATTAACATGCTTCAGTATTTGCTACCACCAGCAAGGTGGAACAATGGAGATGCAAATCCATAGGGCCTTGAAATACTAATCAGGCTGCCCACGACCAGAGGCTTTTGATGTACCCAGAGCTGTCAGGTGTCAGCTACACCAACAGGGGAGGGCAGTGCTGTTAAACAGCGCCCTCCCAGAGTACATGACTATTTTTCTGCTGTGTAGTGAGCATGGAAAATATGTATGGCAATGACCTATCATGTTTTCCGAAGGTTGATCTCCCATCATTCATTCTTTTAAATAAACAAAAAATCAAATAGCCCAGGCGAGCGCACTCTCTGTTGGCAGATAGTTGAATTCCTCACAAATATCACGCACAGCGCATAGCTTCAGGCAATAATAGTTATGATGGAGTAAATGAGCAATCTACCAGATCTGAGGCCGCCCTACTCCTCGTGCTGGAGATATGCACGCCTGCCATCTGTATGAAGAAGCGGTTCATGATGGAGTAAATGAGGAAAATGCCAGATCTGAGGCCGCTCTACTCCTCGTGCTGGAGATATGGACGCCTGCCATCTGTATGAAGAAGCAGTTCATGATGGAGTGAATGAGCAAGCTACCAGATCCGAGGCCGCCCTACTCCTAGTGCTGGGGAGGTGGACGCCTGCCATCTGTATGAAGAAGCGGTTCATGATGGAGTGAATGAGCAAGCTACCAGATCCGAGGCCGCTCTACTCCTAGTGCTGGAGATATGGACGCCTGCCATCTGTATGAAGAAGCAGTTCATGATGGAGTGAATGAGCAAGCTACCAGATCCGAGGCCGCTCTACTCCTAGTGCTGGAGATATGGACGCCTGCCATCTGTATGAAGAAGCAGTTCATGATGGAGTGAATGAGCAAGCTACCAGATCCGAGGCCGCCCTACTCCTAGTGCTGGGGAGGTGGACGCCTGCCATCTGTATGAAGAAGCGGTTCATGATGGAGTGAATGAGCAAGCTACCAGATCCGAGGCTGCTCTACTCCTAGTGCTCGGGATATGGACGCCTGCCATCTGTATGAAGAAGCGGTTCATGGTGGAGTAAATGAGAAATCTACCAGATCCGAGGCCGCCCTACTCCTAGTGCTGGGGAGGTGGACGCCTGCCATCTGTATGAAGAAGCGGTTCATGATGGATTAAATGAGCAAGCTACCAGATCCGAGGCTGCTCTACTCCTAGTGCTCGAGATATGGACGCCTGCCAGCTGTATGAAGAAGCGGTTCATGGTGGAGTAAATGAGAAATCTACCAGATCCGAGGCCGCCCTACTCCTAGTGCTGGGGAGGTGGGCGCCTGCCATCTGTATGAAGAAGCGGTTCATGATGGAGTGAATGAGCAAGCTACCAGATCCGAGGCCGCTCTACTCCTAGTGCTCGAGATATGGACGCCTGCCATCTGTATGAAGAAGCAGTTCATGATGGAGTGAATGAGCAAGCTACCAGATCCGAGGCCGCCCTACTCCTAGTGCTGGGGAGGTGGACGCCTGCCATCTGTATGAAGAAGCGGTTCATGATGGAGTGAATGAGCAAGCTACCAGATCCGAGGCCGCCCTACTCCTAGTGCTGGGGAGGTGGACGCCTGCCATCTGTATGAAGAAGCGGTTCATGATGGAGTGAATGAGCAAGCTACCAGATCCGAGGCCGCTCTACTCCTAGTGCTGGAGATATGGACGCCTGCCATCTGTATGAAGAAGCGGTTCATGATGGAGTGAATGAGCAAGCTACCAGATCCGAGGCCGCTCTACTCCTAGTGCTCGAGATATGGACGCCTGCCATCTGTATGAAGAAGCAGTTCATGATGGAGTGAATGAGCAAGCTACCAGATCCGAGGCCGCTCTACTCCTAGTGCTCGAGATATGGACGCCTGCCATCTGTATGAAGAAGCGGTTCATGATGGAGTGAATGAGCAAGCTACCAGATCCGAGGCCGCCCTACTCCTAGTGCTGGGGAGGTGGACGCCTGCCATCTGTATGAAGAAGCGGTTCATGATGGAGTGAATGAGCAAGCTACCAGATCCGAGGCTGCTCTACTCCTAGTGCTCGAGACATGGACGCCTGCCATCTGTATGAAGAAGCAGTTCATGATGGAGTGAATGAGCAAGCTACCAGATCCGAGGCCGCCCTACTCCTAGTGCTGGGGAGGTGGACGCCTGCCATCTGTATGAAGAAGCGGTTCATGATGGAGTGAATGAGCAAGCTACCAGATCCGAGGCTGCTCTACTCCTAGTGCTCGAGATATGGACGCCTGCCATCTGTATGAAGAAGCAGTTCATGATGGAGTGAATGAGCAAGCTACCAGATCCGAGGCCGCCCTACTCCTAGTGCTGGGGAGGTGGACGCCTGCCATCTGTATGAAGAAGCGGTTCATGATGGAGTGAATGAGCAAGCTACCAGATCCGAGGCTGCTCTACTCCTAGTACTCGAGATATGACGCCCGCCAGCTGGCATTCTGTGCACACCTCTGCAAAAACTACTACAATAGCATGACTTAACCGCAAGTAATGGCGGCTGTCTTAAAAGCTATTGGTGCTTTACCTAAAACATCTGAACGAAATTAGATGTGCGTAATCATAATTTGCATTGTTAACATGCAATCTGTGCTCGTTTTATTTTGAAATATTCACATTTGAATTTATCGTCTGAAATATTGCAACAGCCACATCTTGCAAATCGTGCCCTGTTCTGTATGTTCCAGTGTTAAAGCCCTGAATTGTGTTACTATACAAATTGCGCGCTGAACACATGACCCGTGCAGACATATATAAACAATAGCTGATATTATTAATAATGACTATTTTCTTGTCCACTTTGCCAATTCCACAGGTGCACGGTCAAGAGGGAAGGCACGCGCGCTTTTTTTTTTTTTGCCTCGCGCCCACGTAATTGGTTGTCTGTTACCTGGCGCACTGGGTTGCTAGGGAATGCCGTGGCGCGTCCCCGCCGGAACACAGGCAGGGATAATCCCCGGACTTCACGCCTGCCTGCGATCCTCAAGAAGCCGTTTAGTGTGTGTGTGTTTTTTGCGTGTGTGTGTGTGTGTCTTCGCCTTTCATTCTGAAGCCCCTTTGCTGCATTTCAGACTCCGCGGACTCGTCAGTGTGAGGGTTGGACGCGGATCCAAGGTGCTGTGAGTCAGACGAGAAAGCGAGAAGCGCAGTGAACAGACTCCCACGTGCACGATAACAGGGCTGTAAGGCAGAGGCGTTGCTAGGGGGGCTGGGGGCTAAGGGGGCTATAGCCCCTGGTCTTTTGGTTGTAGCCCCGGATAGAATTTCAGGAGCTACAACCCAAAGGCTTGCTAGCCCCGAGTCCCGACAGTCCCGACATTAGCGTAGCCCCGGGTCTTTTCCAGACCTAGCAACACCCCTGCTGCAAAGATACAGTACGAGCCTATTTGCAGAAGAACTCCTGGCGCAGTATTATAGAAAGACTACACTGGTGCACCTGCAATTAGCACGGGGCCACACATTGTTTTCATAGTGCAAAAACATATCCTTTCAAAGTATTTTTGCACCAGGGTAATGTTTATCCTAGCTCTAGTTCTTTGTCCTCGTGTAAAAATGCATTGAAAGTATATGCTTTTAGCCGTAGGTCTATTATTCCTTGTGCTAATTGCTCTTGCACTGATGCAGTTAGGGTGCATGAATTCCGGACCTTTGCACCATTTCCTGAGAAAACCCGAAATGGAGAAATAACTGATAGAAAATCAAGGCTCCCATTACAGAAACTTTGCACCATTGTAAGTGCAATTTTGCATGGTATTAATACTAGGGCAAAAATAATTACTCTAGTGCAGGGGTCCGCACCCTTTGGCTCTCAGATGTTTTGGACTACAGAAATCCCTTGATTCAACAGCATTTACTCATCTCGATATGGCTCATGGGAGTTATAGTTCAAAACATCTGGAGAGTCAAAGGTTGCAGACCCCTGTTCTAGTGAATGCATGGTTTGCAGTTTTGCACTAGGTAAATGTTTGCCCATGTGCTAAACCCATTTGACATTAGAAAAAGGGCATATTTTGCCCTACGCAAAAAGGTAATGAAAGAACACATTTTTTTTGCACTAGATCACCTTTTCCCTAGTCTTAATACCCTTCAAAATTGCACTTGCACTGGAGCAAAGTTTCTATAATACCGACATTGATAGTCAAAATCAACCTTATTTGGTTTCAATACCCTATCGTGTCAATTGATGATAGATTTCCTATTCCACGGAGCAACTAGTGGTGGATGAAGTTGGCGGGCAGATAGGCAGTACATTCAAAAGGAGGTCGAGTGTGCTGCCTAACGCTAAACTCTCTGTGTGAGGAATTCGACCATCCGCATGGTGGGTGTGTGCTCGCCGGGGCCTTCTTGAAATGTTCTAATGAAATGGAATGTTGGGAGATCAACCTCTGGAAAATATGTGGGGATAATCTGCACACATTTTCCTATGCTCGCCGCACAACAAACATATAGTCACATGTACTCTGGGTGGATACAGCATACAGGCGCTGTTCTCCTGTCATGTTCAACGGGAATATAACAGCCACAGGTACATTGAAGCATCTCAAGAAGGGGGAAGGCAAAACCTTCCTCCTGCTATGGCCAGCCACATTAACTGACAAAGGCTCCATGGAAACACCCTATCCTTGGTCCTCCCGGCTGGTGACAGCGCATACTGATGCAAGTTAATTGAAGCAGGCCTGCTAGAGGCCTGGCCGCAGAGCTGACAAAGGGGACAGGAAACCCAACACCTTTTTGATATGTATCTGTGTCAACCTGAAGTCAGCTCCCACCCCTTAGTATCAAGGGCAGTGAACTGTCATGTCTGGGACAACTGTTTACAGTAGGCAACCCCCGCAGGGGGACCCCATTTCAGGGAGTAGAAGTATGTGATTTGATGGAGACAGAACGTCTGTTCTCGACACAACTTCAAGGGTGGCCTGCACTTTGATCAGGAACCTCTGAGAGCTCAATTAACCAGAAAGACCCTTTGATCCACAACAGAAAGGAAGACGGATGGCACTTAGTAGTACGTGTTTTCACCCCTTTACCTTTCCTGTTGCAAAGCACTCTGGTTATGACCTCACACATAACAGAAGATTGTTGGTGGGGACCCAGGATTGGTTAATTAAGGTAGGCTTAGCCTGCACCAATCAATGGGCCCCGTTTGGCTTTAAAAGAAGGTGGATCCCCTCACTTAGCAGATCATCTGAAGACTTTGCAAGAAGTAGCAAGAAGAACTCATTAGGACCCTGGCTGAAGGCACAGTCTGTCTTACATCTCCGACCAGTGAAGGAAGGGCAGGAAATCCAAGAGGGAAGCAAGATCTCTCCCCTAAACATCTCCCAGGGAACAGAGGGAGATACTGAATCCAGAGGACCCTCCAAACAGCTCCAGAATTGGTAACCAGTCAGCATTAAGCATGCCCTGCTAGGCTCTGCAATCAAGCTTCTTAGGTGGGAAGTTCCAGAGAGTCTCTGAACCAAACGAAGGACAAGGCCGTTGCCTGCAACACTCTGCTCAGCTTTGGGCCATCTGCAATAAAGGACATCAGGAGCCCAGTGAAAAAGATAGGAGGAGTGCATCAATCAGTGTCCGCCTTAAGGACATTTTTGAGGCAGTCGAGCCCCTCGAGCTGCAACCGACTGCACTGCTGACTGTTGTCATGCTGCAGTCGCTAACGTTGTGTTGGCTAGCCTGCAGCCATCAGTCCAGCCTCCCTTGCCAAACTGCCTGCTGCCTGCTGCCTGATACTCCCAGCTGTCTCCCATCTTGAACTCTGTTGCAGAAGTTGCAAAGCGCACTGAAACTGACTCTACACTGTCGAGCACCAAGAACTTCTGCGACAAAAGGTACATTGTGGTTCTGTCCCCGTGGTCCTTCTCCGAAGTCCCCCAGAGACATTGCATGACCATTGTCCACTTTGTGCTGAAACAAAGCATCCTTGAACCAGGGACGTCATTTCACTAAAATGCCAGGGGTAGCGGAAGTGACATCACATGACCCTTGACCCCCCTGATGACATCACAGGAGGTGATGTCATTTGACCCCACCCTGAAGTGATATCGCGGGAAGCAATGGTACACAACCTTTCACCCATTGACAAAACAGGAAGTGGCATAATAAAGCATTGTACACTACGAAAAATATGGTTACGATATCACTATAATGTGATGTACATTTTATACAAGAATGGATCGCCATATGTATCGTTAAGATCAGTGTGTATAGGCCTATATTACCAAATTACTGTGAAGGCAAGCAGACGTCCATGACCAAATGATAATGATGTGTTATTATATAGCACTTATGCTTAAGCGCTTCATAGAGAAAAAATATACACCCAATATCACCCAACCTGTGTTTGTACTCATTTATCGACCAAGAATGAAAGGATGAGTTGAGGTGTTTAAGAACAGACTAAATCAGTGACTTACCCCCTGAAGTGTGCCTGAAATAAACCTTTAGTGAGTCTAGCAATTATTGTAGAAAATTCCAGAAAGATACATTATTTGGTATTCCTATTCTTTCTTATTTAGGGTCTGTGCTGGAAGTGTTAGACTTGTGGCACTCCTGTTCTTATTTTTCTTCTTTTTTTTAAGGGGCCTGAACAAGAATGCCAGCCACTCCAGCAGTAAAGAGCCACATGGTGCTGGCCACAGCCCAGGAGCTTGGTGCATTACAAAAAAAAATAATAATTAAATAAAACCTTATTTTTCTTTGTTTAGAGGTCGCAAGGGAGACCTCAGAGGTCGCAGTTGCGACCTCTGGCGACCCCTAAATGACGTCCCTGCCTTGAACTATTGCGAGTAATTACTTTACCAACTACCTTCCTGTCAGTATCCAGAGTGCATCCCTTTTACTTATTGAAACTGTCTGTCCTCTGCATTGATCTACAGGGTGGGTTATATTTTGTAGTATGCTAGAACTGTCTGTTTAATAATAATAATATAGATATCTGTATACAGCTTTGACTGGACAGTCCCTTTTATCATTGAATAATAATTGTATTTTCGCTGTTTTGAAACTAACCAACGATCCACGACCTTGCGGAGATAAGCCTGCCGTTCCGTCCACGTTACCAAATTTGACAAGGAGGTTTATAAGTGACTTGTGTTTCCAATTTGTTCAGATCCCTTCTGGTGTACTAGAGGTGTGGGGCTGATTTATGGTTTAGAAACCGATTTGTCACACTCTGTATCAATGGCAGTTCCAAACAAATAAATAGCTGGATGGATGTTTAAAGATTTAGTGTAGCCAAGGTCAAAACTTGACAGAATTTGATTACTTAACAGGGAGATTTGGGGTCGCTCACCAATAATTCTTCATACATTGGTGAAACATGTAAATGTTAATACTCATTGCTCCATTAACATTGGTCAAAGTTCTATAGGTTTTAAAGACCATGTTACAGATGGTAGGGGTAGTCGATTGGTAGTCGATTTGAAGGTATTTGTTGACAAATTATTTATTTTAAATCAGACTGAGCCGATAACATTTAGCAGGGTTTATAGACCAACTAATAGGGGTGCCAAAGCCAAAGGGTTTTCTAAAAGTAATTTTTGAACACATTAATAGCCATATAAATTAGCACCAAATTCTGCTGATTAAAGGGCATTCAGTCAAAAACACAAGTGACCATTTTTCACAAAATACCAGTAAGCAGACCTTGCCCAATTTTTATAAAACACCAACAAGCCCAAATTGCAGATCCGACAATGCCCCAATCAGGCCACTTTATTCTGATTGCCAAATTCCCCAGTAAGCGCACAGTGCGCAGTTAAGAGAATGCCCAGTTACCAAATAGTTAAACACACTTTGCAGAATGCCCAGGTATTGCAATTTGCATCCAGGTTTGCTAGTATTGTTTGCAGACCACCTAATGTGACATGTGGCATTCTTCTCAGATTGGCCCAGTATCACTTGTTACACAGTTTGCGTTAAGCCACAGTATTCTGTATTGCCCAATGGCCCAGTATTACATATTGCAGCAGGCAGACAACTATACTATCACACCCAGCAGCATTTTCAGAATGTCCCATTATCACATTCCTCACATTTGGCAGAATGAACCTGTATTTTGGAGACTGCCTTATTATAGGCAACACACTGGAACTCATATGTAAGCTCTGTGGTACGACTGTAATCTACTACTACAGCAAAAAAACTTGTAACCATATTCTTAAGTTAAGCGCCCAGATGGTCCAGAGCTTGGTGTGCTATACAAATAAATAAATAAATAAATAAACTGGTTGTAGAATGCTGCTGCATCGTAAATAGCTGAACAATGTGTTGCATATGGGAGTACGAGTTGCAGAACTCCCACCTCTCGACAGTAATTATTTTCTTGTACTGGATGGCTAGAGGCTAGGCTGAAATCTCTGCACCTCTGCTGGTGAGGTACTGTTGCAAGATAGTGTCATTGTCTCTCTGCTGTCCATCTTCACAAATAAGCTGCTACTGTCTGCAACTGATGCTCACCCTGCAAGCACCTCAATACTACCACACGGGCCTTGTAGTCAATAACAGGTTGCTCTACTGCACACACTTATACAAGCCAGCACTCACACACATGCACACATGTGAATGCATAATAGAGTAATTTCCATGGTTGACTGTACTACCACTCAGTGAAGCGTGAGTCACCCACCTCCTTTGTGTATCGCAGGCTATGCAGGCCAGTGGGAGTTGGACATACCCAAAGCAAACAACCCCTGAAGGTAGCACCCACAGTCACACAAAGCTCAGGCACCCACATACTCACACAGACACACACAAACATTCACACTCTGTTAGACTACCAGACCTAAACAGTTACAGACTCTCACAAACTCACCCACCACAAATCACTCTCTCTTGAGTAATGGCCCCTTCCCGCCCAATGCTACTGTAAACCTTATAGAGCTTAAACCCTGGTAAAAACTGGTAATGCAGAAGTCTTAGAAAGACCTGTTACCCCAGGATTTCAGGATAACTATTGAGTTTAGAAATGACTCCCATTTAGATACTCCATATACCCATCCATTTTCTCTGGGTAACCTGAAAACCTGGACTGGATTTGGCTATGATAGGCCAAAACAAAGAGACCCCTGTGGTAATGCGTACAGAGTACTGTACCAAGGGGATGAACCCAAGGGGTAACAAGTAAGAGTGCATAGGTAGCAGAGGAGCTTGGATGGATAGAGGGAGCTGAGGGAGGGGCACTTCAAAGGGCAAGAGCTAGGGTTGAGTGGCGGGATCCACAATCAGCATGGTGTTCTGTGAAAAGTAGAGACTTCGGGTCCTTCCTAAAGGGTCAGATGGAGGTGGCCAGTCTTATCTTTGTTGTGTGGTAAGTCCGAATCAGGAAACAGGCAGGCTGGCATTTTGTATAAAGTAGTTCTTTATTTGAACACCATAACCTGTGCCCTACAGTTAAAGAGAAGAGTCTCAAAGAGTGCTCATCTGGATGTGCTACAAATTATTCAAAGTCTGTGTTCCAGAAAACTGTTCATACCTAACTCCTCTCCTTATCACTGCAAACTAAAAATAACCCAATTTTAACAAAAGGTACAATAAGGTCTGTTGTCCAAACAAAAGAATGGTGGCTGGTTTCTAACCCCACTGCAGTGTCTCGTCATCAGAAAAGGGACTCTTGCCCCCTGGGTAGAGTTTAAATAAAGGCACTAAATGACTTATCCAACTTCACCTTCTCGTGTTGCATGCCAGTCTTTCACTAGTCTGGGATGCAAGGTTCATTGTCTCACACTCTGGTCGTCATTCACCCGTGGGTTCGAAAGTCCACACCAGGTATTATCTTTGGGCTCCCCACCAGAAAATGTTATGCTTTAACCACTCAGCTACCTCCTGGCTTTTACCCCTCTGTGAGGCCTCAGGTCTCTTTTCTCTCAGCCCACGTTGGGGCCTAGTTTCTTTCACCCAGGCTTTGTGTCAGATTGTTCTCTCCCCGCCTTGGGGTCAGATAACTATTACCCTACCGTAGGGGTTGGCTGCTCTCATCCTGCCCTGGGGTTTGGATTCTGTCACCCCGTCTTGGGGTCTCCTTTCTGTCACCCCTTATGGCGGTCGGGTTTCTCTTACACTGCCTTTGGGTCTGGTTTCTGTCATCCCATCCTGGGGTTTAGTTTCTCTTACCCACCCTGGGGTTTGTTCTCCCTCACCCCAATTTGGGGGTTGAAATCTGTCACCCAAAAACCTTGTCTGGTTTCTCAAACCCTACCTTGGAGTCTGGACTAGACTTTCTGCCTTCCTCCCGGCTCCCTGGAACGACGGCGTGCCTTCTGTCTCCATGCAGTGCTCCTCCGACCCAGCATTCACACAGGCCATTGTGGTTTCTCCCTTTTGGGTTCCTCTCGGGGTTCTACGTATGCTGGAGGTGGGGCTCCCTTGCCGTTGTGTTCCTATTGGCCTTCAGCATCGGGTCTGCATTGTGCTGCATATTTGCTCATCCAGCATTCTCCACTATGGGAGATTCTTGTAGTCTGGGTTTCTTTGGTCCTGGAGCTGGCAGGATTGTCAAGCATTACGTGGGCTTGGCCGAAAGTCGATGTTTCCACACTATCTGTGTGCTTGCTTCCCTTGCTACAATTCCCAGCAGGAGGTTTTTCTTCTCTGCAGCTACGGTTGCTTCTCTCCATCACTGATCCATCACTGATTGAGTCTTTATCTGCAAGGCAATGAGGAGGTGGGTTTATTTGTCATTGTTCGTACCAAGTTGATGATGGTGCCTGAAAAGGGTCAGAAACCATATTCGCCATTTGTGTAGGAAAATGTAAGTTATTATACAAGGTCATTCCCCTATAACCAACAAAACGTTTAGCTTCCTGAGACGAGGGAAGATTACACATATCTCTGTTTAGGGATTGACTGTCATCTAAGGGGCGGGGGGTAAACTCCAGTGGGATCCCGCTTGCCCTGTCCCTAGGGGGAGGTAAGCTTGCAGGCTCGCCTCCCTAGTGCCAAAGGGGGAAGCTCCCCCTTGGAGAGAGCGGACGAATTCCCTGGATTTGACACATGTTCCCACCATTGGTTTTACGCCATTCAGTGGGCCCAGGCGATAGCAACTGAACAAATCTACATTTACTTGCTCTTTTCCCTTTCTTTGTTTTATCTTGAAACAGAAAGGCTGTAGATCTAAAAAAAAACATCTAATTATCCTGGAATTGGTGTCTTTTTTTCAAGTACATCTACGTTAGTGGTGAATGGTCGGTACTGAGTCAGAGCTTCTATCCTGTTAGATAATACTGCAAACTGGTAAAGCCCCACTTGATAGCCAGAGCGTCCATTTCCACAGTTGCATAACTTTATTGTCAACAATTTTACGCTCTTGTAAAGGACCAGCTCTTCTTGGTCATCATGCAACTGGGACACGACAACTCATAGGCCCACTTTAGATGCATCTGTTTGTAAAAAGGAATGTTAAAGTCAGGCATCTTAAGGAACAGTTCATCGCAAAGGATCATTTTCAGGCAATCCAAGCTATTTTGGTCATGGGGAGTCCAAACAAGTTAGTTGGGCTGGCAGTTCTTTAGCTTTTCTGTCAGATTTGGGGCAATGTTAAAAAAAAGTTTGGAATGACCTGTGGTAGTAACCGGCCGGCCCTAGGAAGGCTCTAAGTTCCCTTTTCCTCTTTGGTTGGGTGGATAGAGCCTCTGCCTTCACTTTCACAGCCTGGGCCTGGATGAGACTATGCTACCTTTGAAATAGCATAGGTATTTCACAGCATTTTGGGCTAGATTACTTTTTTGGATTGTCTCGGAAGGCACTAGTGGCCTCATAGAGGTGGCGGGGATGTTTCTCCCGACTGCTACTATGGATCACTATGTCATCAAGGTAAATCCCTGCAAAGGAGGAGTATGGTCTTTAAGATTTGATCCATAAGCCTTTGGAAAGGGAAAGGGCTCTGTGCAGGCCAAAGGGAACAACCTTACATTAATGCAGACACTGGGGTGTACTGAAGGTGGATTTTGCCTTATCAGTGAGATTTAAAGGGACCTGTCAATAGTCTTTTGTCAAGTTCAAGGTGGTAATGAACTTAGCATTCCTCAACCTCTCGATTAATTTTTCGATTCTAGGCATTGGGTAATGATCAAAGACTGAGATGGAATTCGTGGCTCGTTGCTCTTCCTGTTGTTCTTGCACAACTGCTCTCAATGCCTTCCTGTGGGATTTTACCTTGGTGGTTGCCAGAGATACAGGTAGTGGAGCCTCCTCTCTCTCCCAGGTTTTCCTTACCATATTGAGGGTTTTCTGCTGTACAAGAGTTCGAATGGAGAATATCATAATGAAGATTGGGGTGTTTTCCAGACCACAAACAGGGCCCACTGTATCACTGGGTTTTAGTTCTTCCCCTCTCTTTCGACTGACTTTGTTATATGTGAGTTAGGGTTTGGTTAAAGTGTTCTACTAAGCCATCAGTGTGCGGTTGATATATGGATATCCGGAAGGTTTTGATGTTAAGTATCTTCTTCCCTTCCTTCATGGGGTGGGACATTAATCCGTACCCGGATCTGTTAATATTTCTTTCGAGAACTCTACACAGGACAGGAAGGGGGTGCAGTGTTTCAGTATGTGTTGCGTTGTGTTGTCTCTTAGTGGGAAAGCCTTGGGATAGCGGTAGCAAAATCTACGATCACAAGAATGTATTTACTAACCAGTTTGGAGGATTTAAGGGGTCTCACTTTTTGCATGCCTATCCTAGAAAATGGTATTTCAATGATGGGCAAGGGTTGTAAGGGAGCTCAGAGAAGCGGTGTCGATTAAGTATTCTGGTCACATAGGTATTAAAATCGGTATAAACACTGGGCAGGTAAAACTTTCTACGGACTTGATCCTGGGTCTTCCCTATTTCGTGGTCGCCTGCGGTTAGGTGGGAATGGGCCAGTTCAATGACTACCCTATTGTGACCCAGAGGGATGATTACTGGTTCCACTGGGTCTGGTCCCTCTCAATATAACCCCAGTAAAGTAGGTTTTGTTAAAAAGAAGGGTCTGCTTTGTTCAACGTCCTTGTCTTCAGGGATGGCTCTATTGAAAGCTCCTGCCAGATTCCCATTGGTTCTTTGTTATGGGTTGTCATGTTAAGTCGATTTGTACCATGCACCGCAGCCATTTCCATGCTCTCCAGGTGATCCCATGGCTCTGTAAGGTAAAGTGGGGTGTGATGCTTAGGGTGGAAGAGAAGGATAAGACAGGTGTTGTGCTCAGCTGGTAATGTGTGTAGAAGCAGGAATAACAGGTGTCTGCGGGCATGGGTGTGCTTTCTGGGCGTGCTTTGTATTGTACACTGTAGGCTTATTGTTTCTGGATAGGCGGTGTCCAGTGTTTCTTTTGTCGGGTGTTCTGAGCTATTTTGGGTGTCGTGTGTTGGTTTGAGAGTGATGTGCAGTTTGGGTGTTTAGCAATGGTTCACTAGCCATCTGAGCGCCTGTGGTAGGTGTGTGGTGAATGAGAGTCGTTGAGAAAAGGAAATGGTTTTTACACTTTTGGGTATTGAGTTTCGGGCAGCTCTGGTATTGTGCAGTTATGCAATTCCTTTCCCTTTTTGCTTAGGCACTCACCTTTGCATTGGCATGTGGTTAAATTGGTGGGAGAAAGTTGTGCTTCTGTAGGTTTGTGCAACAGACTAAAAGGCTGGTTAGTATATTAGTGATTATTGTGTTTGATACTGTAAGCTCTCTCTGGTGTGAGCTTTCATCTAGAGAGATTGGTGTATGGGCTAAGGCTCATTGGGTTCCCTGGATCTTAAACAAACTTGTGGGCGTTTTTCTTTTTACATCAGTATGAGAGGTGTAGCTTGTTAGGTTATCACGATCCTCTCAATTCATTCAATCAAGGGATCATGTTTCAATCCCTTTGTGGGGGTGGTTTATGCACTGTATGGGGTTGATGTGGCATCCCCGTAAGAATGATCACTGGGCAACTGTTGACGGTCCCAGCGAGTTGAATAACTAACTTTTAGCGGTTTCCGAAAAAGATTAAGTAATCCTCCGTCATCCTCATGTCTTTCGGGATCGAGTGCCAAAGTTCGGCTATAAGAATAGAGAAAGCAGTTGCTCCGAATTTAGTTTTCTCGTAGTGTCTTACTTGTATTCGGAGGTCAGTACTAAATCTTAAAATTCTTCTGGTTTGGAATTGGTGTGATTTTAGCTGGAGTAACTCAGCTCCTTGTCTGTGCAGTGCTCTTTGGACAAGGCAAAGGCTTTGAAATTGATTTGTTTCTTCACCAGTAGCCAATGCAGAGTTCTCACGGTTTGGGTGATGTGCTCCCTTCTATTTCGTCTCAGCAGTAGTCTTGAGGCTGTGATTTGGGTGAGTTGTAATTTTTTGGTGAGGTAGTCAGGCATTCCTAGGTAAAAGCTGTTGGCGTAGTCTATTCTTGATAATACCAGGATGATGATAATGAGGGTTTGGTGTGGGAAATTGGGGTAAGGGAGGATCCTTCTTATAAGTTATAGATGGTAGAAACATTTTCTTACTATTGCATTGACCCGTGGTGCCAATGCGTGACAACTGTGCATGAGTATTCCAAGGTATTTTTTTATCACTGTTGAGGATTAAGGTAAGTTCCTACTCGTAGGGGCCGCGTGAGAGAGATTTGTGTTAGGTTGTCATTTTGTGGGGTCATCATTATTTCTGTTTTGATTGGGTCTAGTTGAGGTTATTGTTTGTCATCCAGATGTTTATATCAATTGGGAATTTATGGAGAGCATTTTCTGGGTCATTGGTAGCCATCTTGAAAATGTGCTGGGTGTCGCCTGCGTAGTTCAATGGGTGAGTCCGTGCATTTGTATAAGGTTCCTTAGGGGGGCCATGCATATGTTGATGAGAGGTAAGGTGCAAACGTCGTGTCTGGCAGGAGGGCGGTGTCCTCCCAATTGGTTGAGGAGGAAGGAGTCAAGCTCTTATCACCTTGCCCAAAGGCTAGTGTGCCCCTGGCTACATTAAGAAGATATTCTACCTTGTGTAAGGGTCCTACTGTGTTGAAAATCTTGCAGCCAAACATTTACTTGCCCTCCGCCAGTAGTCACAATGGCTAGTATTAAGTCTATTGTTCTATGAACAACTGATTGAATTGTGTGAACTCAAATTATACCCACAAATGTATATATTGATTTGGGGCTAGGCAATATTGGTGGGGTGGTGGGCAGGTAGAGGCAGTGGTGAGTATGAGGGGGTCCTCCCCTCCTCCCCCTGCTCTTTCTACGGTAAAAGCCCAGACATTAAATAAACAGATTTGTGTGAAAGAAAATCGAGCAATACAGATACAGCCCAATGGCGGATATGCACCTTGCTTGTCAATTCCTCTCCCTCGCTAATTGACTGGGAAAGCAAGATATCATGATGCAGCCAGCCCGTCACTGTTCGTAGGCGGCTCAGTGAAATGGCAGCCATAAAACACAGCAGGTGTCACCGGTGAGCAGGCAGGGCACCCCTCCTGACAATCAGAAACAAACAATCGATTGCGACCTGTGCAACAGAAACCGGTGCTCGGGCACCAGTGTCCCCATCGACGACAGGAAGAGAGCTCCTGTGGGAAATCCGGCCCGAAGCCGCGACTACTCATGTAAACACAATGCAATCAACCACCGACATGAGATGCGTGCAGTCAGTCAGGGGACGGCCTCGATGCCTTCCCATCCTACAGGCTCCGCGAGCAGCCGCGCGCGCGTCCCGGCATTTACAATTTATATCTCTTCCAATTAGCTAATTAAGATGTACACTAAATAAGTAAGCGGGGCAGTAATTAAACCATCTTCATCCATACGAGGTAAACAAAGATAATGCTCCCAGTGTGGGGGGGGGGGGACGCACAGCGCCACTGTTTAAGAAACAAACAAGGGCGATGATACCACGTGGGTGCGTGACTAAGGTGCGTGAAGCCGGCTAGCCCACGTCCATCCTGCAAGGTACCCACTGGCGATGGCTGGACTGCCATCCGCAAGCCAGGAAGCCATTGCAGGATTTGGGAGGTCCAGTTATTGGCCCGCTTTGTGCACTAGACAATTTAGGCGCGTGAGATTTGGTGAACACGGAACTTGTTCTGCAATGCACTTTAGTCGGGCTCTTTTCCCTTAAAAAAAAAAAAAAAGTAATTTGTATCGGATTTTATAGTTATCATAATTTGCATACAGATATCTATACATAAAACTGAGCCTTAAAAACATTATTTGACATATTGTATTTTTTTGAAAAGGCCACCTGGGGCCCAAGCAGAACAATGGTTATAGGCTTAACACACTGAGCTCTCACAACATCCTGTCTGGAGGCGTGCAGGATGGAATAAGGCAGGCACGCTCCATGAAATAACTATTGGCTCACCGCATGGCAGCGCATGACGATCCCAAGGCTTAACTCCGCCAGACATGGTGTGAGGTTCATGAAATCCACCGGCACAATACACATTTAGTACATAAAAATATTTTTAAAACTCCATATTCAAGTCACAGTAGTCCTAAAAACTGTCAGTGGTGTCTTCCATTCAGGAGAAAATGACGATCTGGCCAAGGGATCCGCCAATGGTGGTACAAAGGGCCGGATCATGGGGTCTCAAACCTGGGATTTGTGGAGCTGGTAGTTCAGGGGACTGCTCATTCCACGCCACTGGAGATTCTCGTGTAGCCCTGTTTTCCAGCCCTGGTCCGGGGAAAGTTGTTCACCTCCCTCACCCCAGACCAGGGACAGTCCCCCAGGCCAGCTGGATAGGGAGGGGCTCTGCACCTGCAAAGTGAGATCGCTGTTAACAGGAACAGGCTACACCCTGAGTAAGTAGATAACTAAATGGACACAGACACCAGGGTGGATTTTATAGTGATCCAAACAGGCACCGCTGTTTATTTATAAAAACACGTATTCTTTTTAAAAAAAAACTATTTCCCTTCCCATTCCTAACATACCCCTGGAGTGAGTACCAACTAAATGGGGATCTGCTACGTCAGCTCGCCCTCCCTTGGAGGGTTCTCAGGGACCCTTACAGTGAGTCTGATGCAACAGACCCCTTCCCTAACTTCAGGTACCAGCCACATGGAGGGTGAGGCCAGAGGATGGCCTCTGTGGGTGGTCCCATCTCCCTAGGTGGCCTCAGGCAGGCCACCATGTCTTCCCACTACCTCACGCCTGTGGTGGGCTGGATGGTTTAATCCAAAGCAAACACACACACACAAACACTAAACAACACACTTTTATTAACCCTGGTGCCTGTGTATTTATTTCTAGCGTTTCCTAGAGGACAAGCATGTAGTCCCTACTAGCCGTGCCCTTTGGGGCCGCAAGCTACACTCGCTTTTAAGTAACAGTATCCACGATAAAGTTTTCTTACAATCCCAACAATTGTGGCCCCTTTCTGTGGAAAGGTTTGTGGGACTGCAGTGCCTCCGTGTTTTATAAGGCAGTAGTTCTGTAGCATCTGGCTGGTTGAGCTCAGGAGTATTGTATGTAGGAGACTGAAGACCTTGTATTGATTTTTGGCTGGGGCTCTATTGCACCACACGGGTAGATTCATGGTGCAATGTCAATCCAAAAGTCTCGGTATGCCAGAGGCCATGGCCACTGGTCCTTGGTGACAATTTTATCTCCATGATGAGACCCTGGTTAGGATCTACAAACAAAAAACCCATGAGTGTTGACCCTGTACCCCTGTGCCCCTTTTATGTGCCACTTCATCTCATAGGATGAGGGGACCCTGTAATTCCACCTGCCTAGTGACCTGCTGTAGTCCGAAACGAAAACTACAATTGCTGGTGAAGAATACTAATGAAACGTGCTGGAAACAAGGGTTTCAATATCTGCGCACTTGAAGGCACAACTCAAGAGCTTTCTTCCTGCATTATATACACGATGTAAAGAAGCAGCCGTGGGTAAGTCCTATGCCCCCAGAGCAATTCCTCCTGACAGCTGGGAAATTTGCAGGACTAAAAAGGGGCTGGAACAAAATGTGTCACAGTAACATATAGTTCCTCCTCCTCTTATGCCCACTGCTCTCATTGACTCGTACACGCGTCAGGTCCACCTGGTCCCATACACACCTCTCCTCATTCCCCCCCACACACACACACCTCACTCACTTCTCCACTATACTCACCACTCGCACTGATGTCCCATACGCAAACCCATCCTCGTTGGTTTCCTACAGCCCGCCCTAAATTTCTGATGCCTACAACCACACACTAACACTCTCTTCCTGGTCTCTGCGAGGCATATTTCCTCCATAATCAAGCAGTGCTGGAAATGGAAATCATTAACTGTGGGATCCCACGGGGGGGGGGGGGGGAGAGAGATTGGTGGGTGTTGTAAGTTAAGGGTAGGGGGACTCACTAGATTTTGCTCAACCCTCCCCCCTAAATAAATCTTTGCATTTCCAGAAATGTATTAATACTTATTAAGAACAGGAAAATAAACCAGGAGCGAAGGAGAGTTTCCTATAATGGTGCACATCTTTTAGGCATTCAAAGGTGTGCCTAAATATTTATTTTTGCAGATTACAATCCTAACATGTGGTTATATGTGATTTTAACGAATAAATAAATAAAGAATGAACTTTTAGGGAAGCGAAACAACGAAAAAAAATACTGATGGTTTTCTTTGGGGGGCGAGGGGGCCTCTCAAGACTCCCATTTCCCCATGCTTAAAACCCTGCCGCAACCCCTCCTCACCAGATTTAACCCTTTCCCCACCCCCATATATATATATATATATATATATATTTTTTTTTTTTTAATTTCTGGACTTTTTCATTGTTTTTTATTTGTTAAACATGCATTCTTTATTTTGTATTTGTTATAATCACTTGGATACCTAACAGGCATATTCATAAGTGCTCTTACCAGACATTCCAGCTGTCTCTCAACTTTGGAGCAAACAACGTGTGTCTGAATCCGGCCTTTAGCAACAAAAACGGATCGATTATGTAAAAGGGTGCAAAAAGATTTGGGGGGAGATTTCTGCCGGATCTCAGATCCTGGAAAATCCAGGCCAGTGACCAGAGCTGCCTCGATGCCCGAATGCCCTCCCAATGCCAAACACATGCTCCACGCTTTCCGCCAGTCCCATGCACATGTATCCCTCGTATAGATCACTGTACACACCGGTGCCCACCCTAAACATATCTCCCCTCTCTGTCCTATGAAAACCCCTCTGCGATGTCCTACACTGCCCTTATCTCTCTCTCTCTCTCTCTCTCTCTCTCTGACCAGGCGTTAAGGACGGGACCCGCTGAGGGACTTCAGAGCTAATAACGGTACCGCAAATTGCGGTACCGTTATTAGCTCCTTCCCCATTCCCATTGAGCCCTATGGGGAATGACCCGGTAAGTCCCCATACTGCTTATCCGGACCCGGTATGCGGTAAGGAAGTAGCCATGCCGCTAATAGAGGCATGGTTACCTCCTACCGTGTAATGAGGCCCTCTGTCTCTCTCACTCTCTCTTCCCTGCTGCCTCTTTATTTTAGACTAACCCACCCTCTCGCTCGGTTTCTATTGGGTATCTGGGGGCTGGTAGAAGAGCAGAGCACAGAGAGACAATGTTGTTCTCTGTACTCGGCCTTCACCACATACTTGGAAAGGGAGGAACGGAGTCTCAGAGCCTGCCAGCGAGAGGCTGACTTAGCTAAAGGGACGGGCGGGGCAAAGCCACGTGGCTGACACTTTTCTCAACGTGGAGTGAGGGGAGCCTAGAATGATTCCTTAGGGGAATTCAGGACGAGCATACTCGCTCTTGGCTCTTAAGGAGTAGGACAAGACGGGGGTCAGTGACGTAGGCGAGGGGGAAAACAATATTATATAGTGCAGCAGGGCCAGCCCCTAGGATTTGCTGGGTCCTGGGCGCCAACATATTTGCAGGTCCACCTAATTTTCATTTGTAATGGCCTCATAGAAAATAACGCCTCAGAGTTTGTCTTAGATACTCGGAACATGGGAAGTTATATTAAAAGTTGACAAATATATTTTGGGAAGTCCAATATATGATTGGTCTCTCATTATTATATATGGTAAAATATCATGAGTGAGGTTGTTCATGGAGTAGCGAGCAATGAGAGTTGAACCACTCTAGGGACTTTGTATTTGGACAGATAAATCAAGGTGCGATTAAATAATTTCGCATGGGAGCACACATTTTGGTTAAGTGGCGGAGCCAGGATTTGAGAACTTTGTGCGACTCAGGCATTTTAACACATCTTCCCAGCTGTATTTGGCAGATGATTTGTTGGTCGCAGGTCCTTTTGCAACTTTGGTTTGAAAACACCATCTGGCTTTTTATTTCAGTGCAAATGGTGATTATGTATTGCTAACTGAAGTTAAATGTCTTTTATTTGTATGGTCTATATATTTGCCATATTGTCCAAACTAGCAACATGCTTTTAATTAGCAAAATACAGATGAGGGTTACTTTGACTGTCAAAAGAAATGAATCTCCTGTTAATGTTTTTTTTTTTACAACATAAGTTGAGCTAGTTAAGTAAATAATGTCTCCTGATAGGATTACTCGTTCCAAGGACCTAATGCTCTGGACTGGCTTTGGGGCAGACAGAGCAAAGTGCCACTACTGCAGTATTGCCTTATGATGTGATCAAGACAGAGCCAATTTACAGAGGAATGCAAGTCTTCAAATGTTACTGTGAGGAATACGACCATCCTTACAGGGAGAGTGTGCTCGCCTGAGCCTTTTGATTCTTGTTTATTTAAAAAGAATGAATGATGGGAGATCAACCTCTGCAAAATATGTGGGGCCATTCCTGCACATATTTTCCACGCTCACTGCACAGCAGAAAAAATAGTCTTGTACTCTGGGAGGAGACAGCCTACCAGTGCCGCCCTCCCCTGTCATATGTAGCTGATACCTGACAGCTGTGGGCATGTCAAAAGCCTTAGCCGTGGGCAGCCTGATTAGTATTCCGAGACCCCATGGATTTGCATTCATTGTTAAACCTTGCTGGTGGCAGTAAATACTGAAGAATGTTAATTAGCAGGCCTCAGGAAGTGACAATGGAGACCAGAGACCAACACCTCTTTTTAATGAAATGTGTCAACCTGATACTAACACCCCTGCTTGGTATGGGAGGGCACTGAATGTCCTGTCTGGAACCACTCCTTTCAGAACAGGGAAGTATGTGAACTGTAGGAGACGAAAGTCTGCCTGCAACGCCCTACTTCAAAGGAGGCCCATGTTGTGACCAAGCGCTGCATAGGGCTCAGTTAATTAGGGAGACACTTTGATGTATAGCAGCAGGGAGATGGGTGGGAAGATTGTTGGTGGGGACCCAGGATTGGTTCATTAAGGTGGGCTTTGCCAACACCAATCACTGGGGCCTGTTTGGCTTTAAAAGAGGGTTGAGCCCCTCACTGATCAGATCATCTGAAGACTTAGCAAGGTGTGAGAAGAAGGACTCATTTTATACAAGCTGAAGGTAGAGTCTACTTTACATCTTCCACCAGTGAAGGAAGGCCAGGAGTTTCAAGAGGGAAGCAAGGTCCCTCCCCTAAACATCTCCCAGTGAACAGAGAGAGATACAGACTCAGAAGACCCATCCAGCAGCTCCAGAACCGGACCCTAGGCAGCACACAGCATGCCCTGCTGGGTTCTGACAGCAAGCTTCCTAGGTGGGAAGTGCTGGACAGTCTCCAGTCAAAGCACAAGGCTGTTGCCTGCTAACACCCTTCTGAACTTTGGACTGTCCACCTTGAAAGGACACAAGCCCTGCGAAGAAGCTAAGAGGAGTGCCACACAAGCATCATGAAGCATCCTGCTTTTTAAGGACAATTTTGAGACAGTCAAGTCCTCTAACCACATCCGGGTGCACCACTGACTGTTGTAAACAAATGAATGTACCCTTACTAGTGAACAATGCTCAAGGCAATTGTTTAGTTGGACCGATACACGGATTTAGGCTTGTCCACAAGTTTAATACAAAGGTTGGTCTGCTAAGTGGCAGATCCAAGCAAGGGGTCAAAATGTACAAACCGCTCACTGTGTTAAAGAATACAACGAATAGAAAGCAATGATTTATTTGCTAATATAAACAAACATATAGTGCATAAAATTTAAGAAAATGCTGGAAAATGCAACATACATATGCAAAAACAATAACAATTCACAATGACATCAAATAACGAAAAGAGAGGTGTAATATATACAACAGAGTGAACATAGAATACTGTATAATTAGTATAGAGATAGATCTCAGTAGTTGTTTCATTATTATATGACAATATACATGCTAATATGAATGCATAGGTATTTTATAATAAATCCAAGGAAAAAAATGGAAGCAAGGGGGGGCTATAAAATCACCCAAATTTCAAAAAGTGTCCTAAATCGTGGATAATTTCCTATTTATATTTCATATTCCTTCTAATTATAACAATAAATGTTCCAGGGACATAGGGCAAACAAGATATCTTTTAAGCCAACGTGGCAGAGACTGAATGTACAGAGTCTGGTACAACAGGGAACCGTTAAAAACAGGTGTTCCCAGTTCGTATCACATTTTGGCGGATTTGCAGTAAATTGCGTCCGCCTTCATCAGGGCTCCGTGGGGGCGACCCTGCAATGTATATAGAAAACTCCAGTGAGTATATTTATGGAATGCCGATACTCATAGAGCATGAATTAATAATACACAAGTTCTCAAAACACCGTGCTGGTAGCTTACCTGCCGGTGCTGTATATCCCAAGTTCTCGGTTTTCATTCACTAAGAGGCCATTGGCTGAGCATGGGAGGTCCTCAGGCTTGGTCCTGCTGAAAAATGCGAACCCGGACAGTAGTGGGTCTGAGCTACACGATGATTCTGTGAAAAGAACAGAGAGAAAGTGAAGTGGTACAAGAGGAGCTGCTGAAGGGCCCGCACTAATTGCAGTGGCATTCTATGGGGGCAGTGCACAGTCATAATAAAACTACCAGTAGTTGGTAAAAGAAAAAATGAGAGGGGTACCTGCTGGTCGGGTGATAATGATTCACTGGGTGGTGGGTGGGTTGAAGTTGCAGTGATATTTCTTCTAGTCAGCTGACTATTTGCTGAAAAAGATTCCTGGGTGGGTCAGGATCATTAAAAGGGAAAAACCCAGAATGAAACGGATGACCAATGGTAGCTGTAGATGTTATAGCTAAAAGACTTTGTTACGAACATATTCCAAGCTGTGCAAAAAGAGAAACGAATGCGAGAAGAAAAATCAAAATCTCGCCGGGGGTGCTATTGTAATCTGTTGCGGACTGGTGAGATGCATTAGTGGCGTTAGTATTGTGCAGGTGACAAGGAATAGTTGAGTATCCTTGCACATTTGCTGTGCGTGTGCAGGCATTTTGTCCGTTGCCATTTACAGAGATTCAAAAGGTGGGTTGTGAAAGCTACGATCCGAAAAACATGCGTATCCACTTATGTAAATACGTCACCCGATGTGTGTTAGTTTACGTCTGGGAATACCAAAAAGGGGTTCAATACCTGGTCAGGAGGCTCAAGTGGTCTGTCTCAAGCAACAGAGAGCGCGCTGGCCGACTGGCGTGGAACGCATCTGAGCGTTGTCAGTAGTGGCACGAGCGCTGGATGCCGTTGTGAAAGTAAAGGCGTCCCTGACGACCACGCGTGCGTGGAGCTCGAAGCTCCATGACGCGAGCCAATCCCGTGTGATCAGGAAGTGTAGTCGTGTGAGAGTACAGGCGCACGCTCTCACAGGCTTGTTGATGTACTGATAGCCATGACGACCCGTGGAAGGCACGGGTCTGCAGAATCTGAACCGCTGCTCATGTAGAGCCCAGGGCTCGTCCCTCGTGGCAGGTTAGTATATGTCAAAACAAAACAGCACATAGTTTTGCAGGTATGCATGTGACCTAGGTGCCTGGGTCCACGCATAGTTCTCTGTTGCGTGAACAAATGGTATAAGGGGCAACAGAGGCTAATGTGTAGCACCACTGACTGTTGTCACGCTTCAGTCACCAGAGCTGTCCGAGACACCTGGACCAGCATTCCAGATCCGCCAACCAGCACTGAGACCACAAATCTTGGCCCTGAGCTGCCGCGCAAGACATCCTGCAGACGTCAGTCCAGCCTCGCTTGCTGAACTGCCTGCCGCCTGGTACCCGCAGCTGTCTCCCACACTAACTCTGTCTCTTGGGCTGCAAAGTGCCCTGGAAATGCTTTGACGCTGCAGAGCATCAAGAACTTCTATAGCACAACCTACATTGTGTTTCTGCCCCCCTGTCCCTTCTCTGAAGGCCTCTAGAGACAGTTATGAAACTTTGCCCCTTTGGTGTTGAAACCAAATAATCTTGAACTATAAGACCGATTATTTTACCAACTACCCTCGTGTCAGTATCCAGAGAGCATTCTTTTCCTTTGTGAAACTGTCTGTCCTCTGTGTTCCTTTACAGTGTGGGTTGTAATTTTAGTGTGCTAGAACTGACTGTTGTAGTAATAATAAAGTAGATATTTTCATACAACCTTGACTTGGCAGTCCCTTTTATCATTGGGTAATAATTGTATTTTCGCTGTGTTGCAACTAACCAACGATCCACAACATTGCAGAAATAAGCCTGCCGTTCCGTCCACGTTACCAAAATCGGACAAGGAGGTCTTATAAAACACTTGTCTATAGGCGCGTTACAAATGTCATATCATATCATTATAATCTGTTTGGATCCCCTCTGGTGTACTAGTGGTGTGGGGTTGATTGATGGTTTAGAAACCGATATTTATCCCTGGACCATTGGTGCCCACGAAGTTGATTCTTCACAGTTACCAAAATCATGCCTCTCTCTTGCCACTTCCCCGGACTTGGAAAATCAGCATGGCCCACTTGCCCACTCCTCCTTCCCACTCCTCACCCCCATATTTGGCTTCAAACAATAATACACTGTACACAAGTCAGAATAAACCTCTGTTGCAAATAAATAAATCAATAGAGAAATAGGATAACCTCCAAGAGTACAATTGTAGCATTACTTTCCCCAGCTTGAATGAAAGACTTCAAATATCAGAATGCCATTCAGCGCGGGGCTAAGAAATGGCCTGTGACTTTTGTAAGTCCACTTTGAAGACTTAAAGATTCATACACGAAAGATAATTTGTGAGAAGGTAACCTGGCTGTTTTTCACTGCTTGACAAAGTCATGCTTCATTTTTGATGCGGGAGATAGTTAAAACTTTGTTTTTGTGTGATATATAAATTGTCTGGAAAGAAGGCACAGGTTTGGGTAGCTAACTGGGGCTTTGTGTGTTGTTTTCAGAATAAAATTGCACCAATATCTAGTCTATGGTAAGTCAGTGAAGGGTAAGGAGGCGAGTGGGGGTGATGGGATATTATGGCTAGAGAGCCATGTAAGCCAATGAAGGGTGACTAGTCGAGGCGTGACAGGATCTCGTGGCTACAGGGCCTTGTAAGCCAGTGAAGGGCAAGCAGGTGAGGGCTGATGGGATCTCATGGCTAGAGAGCCTTGTAAGCCAGTGAAGGGTAAGCATGCAAGGGGTGATGTGATCTCATGGCTACAGAGCCTTGTAATAACACAGTGAAGGGTAAGCAGACAAGGGGTGATGGGATTGCTTGGCTAGAGAGCCTTATAACCCAGTGAAGGGCAAGCAAGCGCAGGGTGATGGGATCTCATAGCTAAAGAGCCTTGTAAGCCAGTGAAGGGCAAGCAAGCGAGGGGTGATGGGATTTAACAGCTAGAGAGTCTTGTAAGCCAGTGAATGGTAAGCAGGCGAGGGATAATGGGATCTAATGGACAGAGATCCTTGTAAGCCAGTGAAAGGTAAGCAAACCAGGGGTGATGGGATCTCATGGCTAGAGGGCCTTGTAAGCCAGTGAAGTGTAAGCAGGCTAGGGGTGATGGGATCTTATTACTAGAGAGCCTTGTAAGCCAGTGAAGTGTAAGCAGGCTAGGGGTGATGTGCTCCTGGCTAGAGAGCCTTGTAAGTCAGTGAATGGCAAGCAGGCGGGGGAGATTGGATCTCATGGCTAGAGAGCCTTGTAAGCCAGTGAAGGGTGACTAGTCGAGGGGTGAAAGGATCTCATGGATACAGAACCTTGTAACCCACTGAACGGTAAGCAGGCATGGGGTGATGGGATCGCCTGGCTAGAGAGCCTTATAACCCAGTGAAGGGTAAGCAAGCGAGGGGTGATGGGATCTGATAGCTAAATAGCCTTGTAAGCCAGTGGAGGGTAAGCATGCAAGGGGTGATGGGATCTCATGGCTACAGAACCTTGTAACCCAGTGAATGGTAAGCAGGCGAGGGGTGATGGGATCTCCTGGCTAGAGAGCCTTGTAACCCAGTGAAGGGGAAGCATGCGAGGGGTGATGGGATCTCATAGCTAAAGAGCCTTGTAAGCCAGTGAAGGGTAAGCAGGCTAGGGGAGATGTGTTCGTGGTTAGAGAGCCTTGTAAGCCAGTGAAGGGCAAGCAGGTGAGGGGTGATGGGATCTCATGGCTACAGAGCCTTCTAAGCCAGTGAAGGGTAAGCAGGTGAGGGGTGATGGGATCTCATGGCTAGAAAACCTTTGAAGCCAGTGAATGGTAAGCAGGCATGGGGCTATGGGATTACATGGCTAGAGAGCCGTACAAGCCAGTGAAAGGTAAGGAGGTAAAGGGTGATGGGATCTCATGGCTACAGGTCTTTGTAAGCCATTGAAGAAGTTAGCAGGCGGGGGTGATGGGATCTCATAACTAAAGAGCCTTGTAAAACAGTGAAGGGTAAGCAGGCGAGGGGTGATGGTATTTAATGGCTAGAGAGTCTTGGAAGCCAGTGAAAGATAAGCAGGTGAGGGTTGATGGGAGATCATGGGCAGAGATCCTTGTAAACCAGTGAAAGGTAAGCAGGTGAGGGGTGATGGGATCTTATTGCTAGAGAGCCTTGTAATCCAGTGAAGTGTAAGCAGGCTGGGGGTGATGTGCTCGTGGCTAGAGAGCCTTGTAAGCCAGTGAATGGCAAGCATGCGGGGGAGATGGGATCTCATGGCTAGAGAGCCTTGTAAGCCAGTGAAGGGCAAGCAGGCGAGGGGTGATGAGATCTAATGGGTAGAAAGCCTTGCAAGCACGTGAAAGGTAAGTAGGTGAGGAGTGATGGGATAGCATGGCTAGAGAGCCTTGTAATCCAGTGAAGGGTGACTAGTCGAGGGGTGACAGGATCTCGTGGATACAGAACCTTGTAACCCAGTGAAGGGTAAGCAGGCATGGGGGGATGGGATCGCCTGGCTAGAGAGCCTTATAACCCAGTGAAGGGCAATCAAGCATGGGGTGATGGGATCTGATCGCTAAAGAGCCTTGTAAGCCAGTGAAGGGTAAGCAGGCTAGGGGTGATGTGCTCGTGGCTAGAGAGCCTTGTAAGTCAGTGAATGGCAAGCAGGCAGGGGAGATGGGATCTCATGGCTAGAGAGCCTTGTAAGCCAGTGAAGGGCAAGCAGGTGAGGGGTGATGGGATCTAATGGGTAGAAAGCCTTGCAAGCACGTGAAAGGTAAGTAGGTGAGGAGTGATGGGATATCATGGCTAGAGAGCCTTGTATGCCAGTGAAGGGTGACTAGTCGAGGGGTGACAGGATCTCGTGGATACAGAACCTTGTAACCCAGTGAAGGGTAAGCAGGCATGGGGTGATGGGATCGCCTGGCTAGAGAGCCTTATAACCCAGTGAAGGGCAAGCAAGCATGGGGTGATGGGATCCGATAGCTAAAGAGCCTTGTAAACCAGTGAAGGGTAAGCATGCAAGGGGTGATGGGATCTCATGGCTACAGAACCTTGTAACCCAGTGAAGGGTAAGCAGGCGAGGGGTGATGGGATGTCCTGGCTGGAGAGCCTTGTAACCCAGTGAAGGGCAAGCATGCAAGGGGTGATGGGATCTTATAGCTAAAGAGCCTTGTAAGCCAGTGAAGGGTAAGCAGGCGAGGGGCATGGGATTTAATGGCTAGAGAGTCTTGTAAGCCAGTGAAGGGTAAGCAGGTGAGGGTTGATGGGATCGCATGGGCAGAGATCCTTGTAAACCAGTGAAAGGTAAGCAGGCGAGGGGTGATGGGATCTTATTGCTAGAGAGCCTTGTAAGTCAGTGAAGGGCAAGCAGGCGAGGGGTGATGGGATCTCATGGCTACAGAGCCTTGTAAGCCAGTGAAGGGTAAGCAGGTGAGGGGTGATGGGATCTCATGGCTAGAACACCTTTTAAGCCAGTGAAGGGCAAGCAGGTAGGGGGTGATGGGATCTCTTGGTCAGAGAGCCTTGTATGCAAGTTACGAGTAAGCAGGTGAGGGGTGGTAGGATCTCATGGCTACAGAGCCTTGTAAGCCAGTGAAGAGTAAGCAGGCGAGGGGTGATGGAATCTCATGGCTGGAGATCCTTGTAAGAAAGTGAAGGGTAAGCAGGCGAGTGGTGGTGGATCGTATGGCTAGAGAGCCTTGTAAGCCAGTGAAGGGTACACAGGTGAGGGGTAATGGGATCTCATGGTTAGCCTTGTAAACCAGTGAAGGGCAAGGAGGTGCGGGGTAATGGGATCTCTTAGCCAGAGAGAATGTAAGCCAGTGAACGGTAAGCAGGCATGGGGAGATGGGATTACATGGCTAGAGAGCCGTACAAGCCAGTGAAAGGTAAGGAGGCAAAGGGTGATGGGATCTCATGGCTACAGGTCCCTGTAAGCCATTGAAGGAGTTAGCAGGCAGGGGTGATGGGATCTCATAGCCAAAGAGCCTTGTAAGCCAGTGAAGGGTAAGCAGGCTAGGGGCGGTGGGATTTAATGGCTAGAGAGTCTTGTAAGCCAGTGAAGGGTAAGCAGATGAGGGTTGATAGGATCTCATGGGCAGAGATCCTTGTAAACCAGTGAAAGGTAAGCAGGCGAGGGGTGATGGGATCTTAATGCTAGAGAGCTTTGCAAGCCAGTGAAGTGTAAGCAGGCTAGGGGTGATGTGCTCGTGGCTAGAGAGCCTTGTAAGCCAGTGAAGGGCAAGCAGGTGAGGGGTGATGGGATCTCATGGCTACAGAGCCTTGTGAGCCAGTGAAGGGTAAGCAGGCGAGGGGTGGTGGGATCTCATGGCTAGAAAACCTTTTAAGCCAGTGAAGGGCAAGCAGGTAAGGGGTGATGGGATCTCTTGGTCAGAGAGCCTTGTATGCCAGTCAAGAGTAAGCAGGTGAGGGGTGGTAGGATCTCATGGCTACAGAGCCTTGTAAACCAGTGAAGGGTAAGCAGGCGAGGGGTGATGGAATCTCATGGCTGGAGATCCTTGTAAGCAAGTGAAGGGTAAGCAGGCGAGTGGTGGTGGGATCTTATGGCTAGAGAGCCTTGTAAACCAGTGAAGGGTACACAGGTGAGGGGTAATGGGATCTCATAGCTTAGCCTTGTAAACCAGTGAAGGGCAAGAAGGTGCAGGGTGATGGGATCTCTTAGCCAGAGAGACTGTAAGCCAGTGAATGGTAAGCAGGCATGGGGAGACGGGATTACATGGCTAGAGAACCGTACAAGCCAGTGAAAGGTAAGGAGGCAAAGGGTGATGGGATCTCATGGCTACAGGACCTTGTAAGCTATTGAAGGAGTTAGCAGGCGGGGGTGATGGGATCTCATGGCTACAGAACCTTGTAACCCAGTGAAGGGTAAGCAGGTGTGGGGTGATGGGATTTCATGGCAAGAGAGTCTTGTGAGCCAGGGAAGAGTAAGAAAGCCAGTGATGATGGATATCTCATGGCTAGAGGGCCTTGTAAAAAAGTGAAGGGTAAGCAGGTGAGGGGTGATGAGGTATCATGGCTATAGAGCCTTGTAAGCCAGTGAAGGGTAAGCAGGTGAGGAGTAATGGGATCTCATGGCTAGAGCGTCTTTTAAGTCAGTGAAGGGTAAGCAGGCTAGGGGTTATGGGATCTTATGACTAGAGAGCCTTGTCAGCCATTGAAGGGTGACTAGTCGAGTGGTGATGGGATATCATGGCTACAGGACCTTGTAAGCCAGTGAAGGGCAAGCAGGCGAGGGGTGATGGAATCTCATAGCTAGAGAGCCTTGTAAACCAGTGAAGGGTAAGTAGGGGAGGAGTGATTGGATCTCATGGCTTCAGGGCTTTGAATCCACTGAAGGGCAAGCAGGCGAGGAGTCATGGGAAGGGTAAGTAGGTGAGGAGTGATGGGATCTCATGGCTGCAGGGCCTTGTAAACCAGTGAAGGGTATGTAGGGGAGGAGTGATGGGATCTCATGGCTACAGGGCTTTGTAATCTACTGAAGGGCAAGCAGGTGAGGAGTGATGGGATCTCACGGGTACATGACCTTGTAAGCCAGTGAAGGGCAAGCAGGCCAGGGGTTATAGCATTTCATGACTAGAGAGCCTTGGCAGCCAGTGAAGGGTGACTAATCGATGGGTGATGGGATCTCATGGGTACAGGACCTTGTAAGCCAGTGAATGGCAAGCAGGCTCGGGGTGATGGCATCTTATGGCCAGAGAGGCTTGTAAGCCAGTGAAGGGTAATTAGGCGAGGGGTGATGGGATCTCCTGACCAGAGAGCCTTGTAAATCACTGAAGAGCAAGCAGGCTAGGGGGGATACCTCATGGGCAGAGAGCCTTGTAAGCCAGTGAAGGGGAAGCAGGCCAGAGAGGGGCAATGTGACCTCTTGGTCTGAGACCCAGAAGCAACCTTCTGCCCAGTGTTGCTGTGTTAGTATTTGATGTATATCTTTCCAAGCAAGTCCCAGAGACAGGTTATTGGAACAATGGCTCCTAGATAGCACTAATGCTCTTGCCATCCCAGCCCTATGATTCATAGGGCCTCATTACGAGTTTGGAGGCAGCCATGCCCTTGACAAGGGCATGGCTGCCTCCAAACTCGGGTCCGGGTCTGGGTTCCCTGAATGGGGAAATACCAGGCCATTCCGACCTTGGAGGGCCCGGTATTTCCCCTTTCAGGGAACCCAGACTGTCCCCATTCCCATTCAATCCCCCATAGGGCTCAATGGGAATGGGGAGGGAGCTAACAACAGGCCCGTTAATAACGGGCCCGTTGTTAGCTCCCTGGTTCCATCGCGGGACCCATCGTAAAACCAGACGTCCAGAGCGGGTCCCACAAGGGAACCTCATAATAGGGCGGAATGGGATTAACGGCGCTGGCACCATTACCGGCGCTTTTAAACCCATTCCGCCCGCCTCGTGATGAGGCGTCTAGAGGGGAAGCTATTCTCTAGAAGGTGTAACTAGAAGAGGGATTTGCATGCCACTGAAGTGCTCTGTTGGCTATTATTTATTTATTTTTAACTTTTAATGATATGTTTGGGTATCCAAACTTTTCCTTATCTTCTGAGTTTTCTGGGTCTCATTTGTTTCGCAGGGCTATATTTACTCCATGATGGCTATCCAAAATTTGATGATGGTAAAAATTAAAGCTTTATCGTTGCCGCTGAGAATTCGGGTCCATCTTTCTTCCGTGTCCATCTGTTTCTCTGAGATACCGAAAAAGTCTCTAAACAAATTGCGTTTCTCCTTCAATACAGAGCATGTCATCACCAAGTGGAGCAGAGTTTCAGTGGTATTTTACTGCTTGCAAAATCTACAGTGTAGGTTCATCATGCCCATTTGTTCGGTTTGTGAAAAGTACTCCCGAGCTGGCAGTGTGTACAACCGAAAGAACAAGTAAAGATCTCAGATTTTATGATCTGGAAATCTGACTAGATATTCTGGGAGTTCATTTACAACTCTTGTTTCCGTTGCACATCTGAGGTGTCTTTTGTATTGGTATGTTGATCTTGCGTTTTAATCCAATCGTTACGTTGTACTTTGCATTTGGCGTATTGGGCTGTTTGTACCAGCATCTCTTTTGAGATTTGTTCCCATTGCATCATTTTCTCAATCTTCGTTGACCACAGGTCGAGCTCGGTCATATACATTGCATTCTGTATCTCGATTGCAGGAATTTTTTCATTTGAGATCACTTTTCTATAGAGGTCGATTTGTTTCCACTCGATTATTGATTCGAGTAATTGCAAGGCAAGTTAGTATCGAATTCTCGGCATCGGGAAATTGGATGGTAGTGCTAGTGTTTTCCTCCAAAACGTTGCTTTGTACAGGTGCCACTTGATATGATGTTGGATGATTAGAGTTTCTCCAGCATAAGTGAGTATCGGAACTACTTTTTGTTTAAATAGAGCTACAACCGGTTTCAGTGAAAATTTGCTAAATTTCCTGTGAAAGAAGCGACCTTGGCGCGCAAGTAGTGTTCTTTCCATTCCTGTTCATTGTAAGATGGGTTGATCATTGCACCTAGATATTTAATGGACTTCACTACTTCAATAGGCTGGCCTCTGAGTGTGACTGCTGGGTTTCTTCCCTTTTTGGTTTGTCAATGTCATCACTTTTGTTTTTGCCGCATTTATTTGTAACTCATTTTCTTCCATGTATTGATCTACTTTGTCAAGACTAACTTGCAGGCCAGACATTGTTTTGTATAAGATGATGATATCGTCCGCATAAATCAATGTTTGCACCGGTTCATCATTTATCTTTGAGGGGTTCATCGCTGTGTCTTGGATTTTTTCAACAAAGTCTGAGGTGTAGAGATTGCATAGGGTTGCTGCCAGTGGGCATCCTTGTTTTAATCCTTTCCAACTGGCTATTGGGCTAGTCACCATTCCCTCTTTTGTTAATCTGACTCGAATTGTGTTGTTCGAATAAAGTTGTATTATCGGATTAAGAATTGCTGCAGGGCATTCCCACTCAATTAGTTTTGTCCATATTCTTTGCCAATTGACTGAGTCAAATGCCAATTTTAGGTCTATGAAGACCGCGTATAACTGTTGTTTCTTTGTTCTGGCTTATTGCTTGATCATGTTTAAGATCAGTAGGTTGATGTTGGTTCCTACCTTTCGGACAAATCCAGTTTGCCGTTTGACCAGTCTTTCATTTGTTACTGGCCATTGGTTCAAGTTTTTCAGGAGGAACGAGGCAAACAACTTTCCCAAAGGGTCTAAAAGGTCTATAGGTCTGTAATTCACTGGCTTTTTCCAGTCACCCTGTTTGAAAATTGGGTTAAGTGTTGCACATTTCCAACTGGTCGGTATTTGTTTCGTATGGTCAATCAATGTGAGCAACTTCGCGAATAATAGGGCCCACTCTTCTGGCGGTGATTTTAAATCTGCATTCGAAAGACAATCTGGCCCCGGCACTCGTGATGATTTCAAGTTCTTGATGGTCATTGCAAAATCGTCAATTTCCCATTTGAGTTCCCACGAGGGGTCCGAATTAGTGGCATCTTGTGTCATAATGTCGGTCCTCTTCCTGTACATGTTTGTGAAGTGCTGTGTCCAGTCCTGTTCTTCTACTTCTTAAATCATCAAGTTTGATGATTTAGGATTATTATTCAAGAGTGCCCATAGTTGCCTTGTGTTTCTCTGGTTCAGGGCTGCCAAAATTGCTTCTGAATCTGTCTGGTATAATAGGGCCTTTGCTTGTTTTATCCTATTCGAATGTTTCTGTTTTTCTTTGTTGATTTCTTGTTTGGCTGTTAGTGTGTTATGTTTTTGTTTAATGTACATAGTCTTTTCTGTAAGGTTTTTTTCATCTGGTTAATCTTGTAGTTGAAATGATGCTTATGAATTTTCTCTGGCTTCCCCTTTTTTGAAGTGCGTTGTTGGTAGTCTCGTAATATCCATTCATAGTTTAGCTTATCGTTATCTGATTTTGTCATGGCTTCAAATTTGGTAAAAGGGCGGGCATCTGGTGTTGTTTTATTTAAAGTTTGCTTGTGCCATTGTTTAATTCTAATTCTCTGATTTTCATTCGCGCCAGGTGGAATTGTGCGTTACCCCAAGATATTGTGTTTAGATGATGGTCGCTGTTCTCTTGTGGATGGTTAGTGGCGGCTCTTAATGTGTGTGATATTCCTTCTGAGATGAATATATAGTCAATGATGGCTCTTGAATTTTCACGTGCCCAAGTCGGTTGCATTTGTCTATCGGGTTTCCTGTCAGGGTTAGCTGGAGGATAGCTATTTCCTTACCCATTTTCTTGCTCTAGTGGTTAGTTTGGAAAGGTCCCTTGGTGTTCCATTTGGGTTGAATAAATGGATATTGAAAGCCCCAGCAATTATAAATTCGATCTAGTCGAACTTGTTTGACAGACTGTCTATTTCATCACATATTGAGTCGATAAATAGATTGTCGTTCATAGCTGTTGGGTTCCAATATATGTTGAAGATTTCTAAGTGTTTCTGTGGAATATTTCAAGGACATTGATTAGTCTCTGTTTTCTTCATGAGTAAGATCAGGTGTTGGGCTCAGGGATGCATATTCGTCTTTGTTATTATGTACCAGTTGGGATCTAGTTTGGTTAATATCAACATTCCAGATGATGGTCTACCCTGTTGTGGTTGTATTACAGGGTTCGTGCGTGTGACGTATCCTTCGCAAATTACTTCCAAGGTCAACCAAGTCTCTTGCAGACATATTATGTAATTTTTTTTAATTCATCAGCGCCTTACAAAAAAAGATGGTTGTGACCTCTAGTGTTCCCTGATCCTAGTGAGTATCCTTGCTGTGGTGCCTATATATTGGTTGGTGGTTATAGATACCTTGCCCGGGGTTTTCTGGGCTTGTTATGGGCTTCTTGATTGTGGTCTTCATACTGTTGGTCATAGGTCATGTCCCGCCAGATCTCATGTCTCTTATAGGTGGAGTTTGAGCTATTTTTTGGTTATACGGTTCTATCTGCCCTGGTCTGTTCCTGGGTTTCAGTATGACCATTTATGCGCTCCTGTCAAGTCAAGGGTTGTTGGTTTTGCTCATAGTTATCATTCTCCTCTCGCCAATGTTTATATTTTTTGTTACTGTAAGTGTAGCTTCCATCTACTTCCTCACAAATAAAGCCCAGTCTAGCTAGTTGCCCCTTTGCAGGTATTATGTGCTTCTTCCTTGACCAATGTACACTAGGTGCAGTTGGTCATCGTTTAGAAATGAAATTAGGTCGATGTCCTTGGACCGAATTGAAGCCAGGTGTGGAATTACATTGAACAATCATAGTATGTTTGCTCTGTTCAATATTGGTGGCTCTTGTGGTTTGGAATTTACTTGGTCTAAGGAAATTTGAAACGTTTTTGATGTTTTTCTCGGATCAACGAATTTCGGGAGGAGTATTGAGGCTTCCTGGTCTTCGTCCTCCGGTTGCACAGCCTGTTGATCATCGCAAGAGCCGTTCATTAAGGCTCTGCTGTCATCATCAGAGATGTTTGAGTATGATAGTGACGGATTTGACAATTCGTCTGCAGAAATAGAGTTGTTCGAAGAGTCTTGCGACTGATCTTTATGATATTCATCCAACATTATTAAATCTTGGTCTTGTGGTTGTCTCGTTAGGTCGTTTGTCGAGACTTGAATTTCTGGTCGTTCTGAGGATGTCGAAGATAGTACACCTTCTGACATGGCTTTATTCTGCGCTTTAATTATTGCTATTAATGCATCAATCGGTTCTTCCAGTTGACATGGTGAAGATCGCTGCAATTGATCATGCTTTTGCATCACTTTGTTATTCTGGCGATTTCCGGGCAGAGACCCATGGTTTGGGTTCATTTCAGCATGTTCCACTGGTTGTGGTAATTGAAGATTCCTCAAAAAGGCTCTTGAACCCGTTTGATGTTTTTTTTGTTTGTTACGTTTTCTTCTTATTTGATTTCACAATGGAATCCCTTTTTGTTAAATCAAAGATGCCGAATGCCGTGCACTTGGGAGGCAAGACTTTGTTTGCCTCAAGAGCTGTCAACCCATCTAGTACAATCAGGACTATTTGCTGTTCGCTTTGTTGTACTGTAGCAGTTTGTGGTCCAAAGCCCAGATGGATTTGTGGGGGTGTTATTATTGGTGTGACAGGCGGAGTCACTTGACGTTTCACTTTATCTTCCATCAGTTTTTTGGTTATTGCTGCTTGGGTTGCCGTCAGGTGTTGTTTGTCTTCTCGATCAACTCTTGCAATCTCAGCAAGGCGGTTTTTCCAAGCTCTGGTAGCCTCCGCTTCATGGTTTAGCCGATCTTGTATAGTTTGTATAAATGGTTCTGTGTTTATCTGTTTTGAGTGTATCAAAGCCAGTAGTGTCGCTTAATCTTTTGTGGGATCCACCATGGCTTCTTGAATTTTTAAAAAAGGAACCATTGTTACTGTCAGTACAGCAATTAATGTGTTCTGTAGATCCACCATAGTAGTTGGCATTCTTTCTTGTGGAATCTTCTCGTTTGATCTTGTATGCTGTTGTTCCTCCTGCCTCTAGTCAGCGCTGTCCGGGTCTGGTTCCGAACTTCTTTCAAGTGGGGTATCTTGCAGTTGGTTAGTTTGGCTGTTAGGGAAAAAATTGTTCAATACGTTTATTGGTGATGTCAACTTATGTCGTCAAGGGTTCGGCATTGGGGTTGATGTTGTGTGAATGTTACTTTCTTTCCCTTTATAGAAGTCGCTAAAAAAGTCCCTTTTCTGCTCATGCGAGTTCATGATTGTTTCTATTTCAGTTATGTCTAGTGAAAACCGTGCAGCTCTTCCACATGCCGGGAGGTTTGTTTTATCCCAGAGTGAGTCTGTTGTGGTTAATTGTCTGAAAGTGGTTTGCCATTTTTGTTTTGCCATCCGTGCTTTATCTTTCAAGGAGGTTGCCTTTGGAGCTTCTTCGTGTTTGTTCGGGTGGGTGGGCTCCAAGTGCAGCGATTTCTGGTTACATTGCAGCGCATCCGTGTTCTGAACTTGGGAATTTGGCGTGTACGTCAGTTGTTTTCTTTCGCTTCATCAGAGACAGAGACATGCGTTATGGGGTGAAGGTTCGGAGTTTGCCACCGTAAATCAGTCTGTTCCATCTTTCCACGGTTGGCTGGGCTTTGAGTTATTGGTGTGGATATGACGGGGCGTTTCCTGTATTGATTTCCTTCGTTTGGTCTATGTTTAATAGTTGTCTCTTTAGTGTTTCCATGAGCCCTTCGAGCGCATGCTCCATCACAGGCGGGGTCGTGGGCATGTTGTCTAGTATGACCGGCGGAACAGGGTTTTTTAGGTCGTTAGGGGACGTGTTGTTTTCCACATGCTCTCGCGGTTGTTTCATAGGACTGTTATCGGCATCGGTTTCATGTTCAGATACAGAGATGTTCAGGGGTCTATCTGGTTCTGTAATGTGGCCATCGTTCTCTTTCGTCGTTGTCTTTAGGGGGTTCGTTTGGCCTCTGGTCTCCATTGTTTCTTCTATGCTGCATGTCCCTTGGGGCATATTTGCGACAGTCAATGTTGGTTTACAGACCTTAGACTCATTTGCCAATTTTTCTACCTGTTTTTCGCGCTGTCTGGTGTGCAGTCCACTCTTGGTCGACATGATTTGTTTCTTTCTTTTTGTCTATATCTACCCCTGCTCGCTCCTCTTCTCCACTCCTTAACACCGCTGTCTTCCTGTTAAATTGTTGACTGAGCAGTGCATGTTCAATCCTGGAGGGAGCGTTATTTCAAGTTTGAGGTTTCGTCGTCCCCAACCGTAAACAGCAGAAAATAGCAACTTTCAGACACCCTTATCTCCTCGGTGGCCTTTACGCTGCAAGGGCTGCGAGGGTCTGATTTTATACGCCTCTTCCTGTGGGCGTGTTAGATCAGCTGGAACGAGTGTCACCCTGCGCTCTCTATTTCAAACTGCTACCAGCTCCTGCCAGTAGGCTTACGTGAGTCAGAACGTGGGCCAAGGTGAATGAATAACAATTAGGTGTTGCAGGTGATTGTGCAGCGCGTCTTCCTTCAGCAGGTCAGTGACAATGTATATTGTTCTCCAGCCGAGCAGCAGAAAAAAGCAACTTTCAGACGCCCTTATCTTCTCAGCAGGCTTTGACCAAGTAGTGTCGGGGGCGGGGTGATCATTGCTGATGGTCATGCCGAAGGAAGTGACTTAATTTATGGCCTTTCATAAAGCCCTGAATCCATGTAAAGCACATAGTAATGCAGAGATTCTCCTGAGTATCACTGGCAAGTTTGGAGGTCAGTTCTGTATAGACAGAGGAGCACTGGAAGGAGGCCAGTTCTGTATAGACAGAGGAGCGCTGGACGAATGCAGCTGGAGGTTAATGTTAAGAGGCCGCAGGTCCTAGTGGACCTGCATTGGACCAGGAGACCCGGGAAGAGCCGGGAACAGTCACACTTCCCAGCACTACCGAAGAAATGCATGTGAATGTGCAGAACGCGTTAGTTTTCTTTTCCTTTGACTTTTTTTGCATGCTTGGCTCGTGTTTTTTTTCATACTCCTTTTTTACGACAGGTATTTCACAATCATACCTTCACCAAGGGTAAAGATAGTTGCATAACTGCTGTAAAATGAGGATAAGGTATAGGCATCACACTGAGCATTAGTAATGGCACAGCCACTGTTGCTACAATTGCCCCTATGGGGCAATGCATTGGAAACGTCTAAATGTTTACCATGAGAAGCCATCTAACATATCAACTCTTTGAGGCTACCAACATTGTGCTTATATTCATTGTGCATACTGGGTTGGTGTGACTTGTGCTTCTTGTGCAATAGGGTCCGTGAGTTACTTTTCCAATTGTCCTCACTTGAGGATCGAAAGCAAAACGCAAATTGTTGAGCGGTTCAGATGCGTGATAGATTATTATTACTCGCTGAGGTGCCCCCGATTGATCTCTGACATTGGACTAGACAAAGGGAGTGGTTTTCGACAGGTTAGGTTGGTGCACGTGTGTCCTCAGTTATTACTAGGGTCTACCAGTATGTGCTTCCAATCCTTGTGGGACCAGTCGTCTTATAGTGAGTCATGTTTTAAAATCTGGGGGCAGAGTGTTACCTGGTTATATTTCAGTTTTGCTCATTAGCTTGTCATAAGGATATTACAGACTTCTGTCTTGCGACCTCTGACGGTGTGTCATTGGTTGGTATATGGGCTTCACTTTATAATTTGAACAACGTTAAGTTTAGTCTCGTTATGGCTCTATGTTTGAGACCAGTATAATTACCTATAGAGTTGTGCTTGAAGCCATGGAGCCTTCGTCCCCTGGTTTAGAAAGATTCCCGAATTATTTCTGGGATCAAGAGTCTTAATTATGGTTAGAACCCCTTCGTGAGTTCTTCTTAGATGTCTTTGAGGTCCCTGCAGCAAGAAATCCCAATAATTATTGCCCAGGATTCCGATTATTATTCTGCTTAGTTGGCTGTTTAGAGACGGTTCATGGAGCCAATGGGTCTCTGGTCCCGGCTTCTACTGGGGGCAAATATGGGCGAGCCGGTGCTCCATTCCTTAGTAGAGGCGTATATCATGAGGCGATTCCTTCAATGGCGATGGCATTCCGCTTGTTCCTGTTGCTTCCGCCATTTTTGGCTGATGCTTACAAGGACCCATCGAATCCTGGGCTGGTAATTTCACCACGTCACATGGTGATACTTTGTGTTTACCTAATTAGGCGCGCTGGATGCAATTGCACCACGCACATCAAACTGTTTGAATTTCCATACAAGCTACTGTGCTATGCTACCTAACCTCTTACTGGGTTTGTAAATAGGATGTGCCTGAATAACAGTGGAAAGATTTTACAGCACCCTTCTATTCCCATTGGCAGACTTAGAGGGGTGTGTTTCTCTATCAAATGAGTTGGTTTGGGTTTCCCTGGACCATATTGTATCTGCATCAGCCATGTTCTGGTGAATCTATTCTGTGTCAGCTAGCTAGGTTGGTGTCATTTGACCCCCCCCACTGTTTACCGAAACCATAGCCTTTCATTCGAATGTTATTGCATCAACCAGCACAAGTCATTCATCAATTCCTTCCATGCTACTTTATATATATGTTGATCTGGTGTATATTTGCATTTATGCCATACTTTCATATCTGAGTGGTACAAGTATGGTAGAGTGGTTATGTCACAAGATTGGTGGTGCTCAGTGATAGTTCATAGGACAATCTGCATATCATGTTCCTTATTTAAACCTGTTATGGTGCTTTGTAGTGAAGTGGGAAAATGGAAAAACAGGCTCCCATCTTCCCCCTCTCGCGCCTGGCCTAAAGGTTCACAGCCCAAGCACCCGCCACGAGAAGAGTTTGCCCATCTACCAGACGACCAGATACCCTGGTACAGGAACATAAGGATGTGTCCATCTGCCTGCCCAGCAGCTCGCCCTGCCCATGCCGATGCCTGCAGCATGGATCAACTAGACTAAAACCTATACGTCGTTAGAGATGCCATGACGACCTAGCCAACGGATAGCACACCTGTGCCAACATACACACTGGACACTCCCGCACCAATCTACACGAAGAATATACTCAGTGCTAAGACGTAGACGACAGACATACTCACGGTCGTGCATCTTTATTATTTTCCACATAGGCTCTCAAAATGCAGAAACGCAAGACGCACCATGAACTCATCTAAAGAGCTTGCTTACGCTTCTTCTAAACCTAGGTGCCATAATGAGAATTATAACGAAGACACGATACTGGTCATAAGACAATATGAGACTATAACCTAAAGCGCCTGTGCACCAAACGGTTCCACCTATACACCAGGCCTAAGTAGGCCGCAAGCAAGAGCTCCCGTGGATGTCAACAGAACAAGAGTCAGGTTGCTGATCCTGCAGAATGAACCTGGCGAAAGCAGACAGCCAAGGTCGTAATGTTGCAAACCCACATTCCAAAAGCAGACCATCAAGGGCACGATGTTGCAACCTCGCACGCCGTGCACCAACATCAAAGTCGCACTTGCAAATTAAACCAGGCACACAGTGGAAAAACAATATTAATTGTGCAGAATTCTGCCTCAAACACGGTCCCACCTCACGTGACCAAGCCGAACCTGACAAGATGCCAAGCCCAGGAGGAAGGAGGTGTCTGGATCCCTCGTTACAAGACACAGGCAGATACACTTGAAATGATCAATGGACATCTGTGACAGTGGGAGTAGTCGGCCGTCCAGCTCATGAATAAGTCTTCACATTGTCTGCATGTACCCATAGTGAAACATTGTTGCAAATTGAAGGTACACCGAGAGCTGGGAACAGCGATGGTCCCAGGCTGGGAAGCTCACGGGCGCACCAATCAGAACATGGGGCTCTTATCACTGACGCTATTAACATTAACCAATCATTAGGAGTCTTCATGTAACAATTCTCATGTATCTAATTGTAGGGACAACCCAGATATATCACCTGACTAACCCTTGTCCACTCATATTATTCTCTATACGTATGCTATACTAACCCTACCACTCGAGCAACCAATTAAGAATGGCAATAGGTTTTTTTGTTAACTTTCTAAAGTGACGCAAGTAGCGCATCATACTACAGTAAAAAGGGCCTGCGAGCCCCACGATTGTGTGTGTGTCAGGTCAGACGCGTATGATCCTTGACCCATCCCTGCCGTTTGTGTTTAATAAACAGCAGAGTCACCTTGCTTCTTGTGTGTGTCTCATACTCTATCTCTTTTGGGATATACGGGAGGAGTTGGGGCCTCCCTGCCCAGAGGTCTGCGGACGGCCCGGCCGACCCCGGCAGAATTTCACCCCGACAAGATGGAGGCACTGCTGAGATCTGTTTAAGATCCGCCTTTTTAATTTTTGCTTTTTACAGGCACTCCAGTTGCGAGGAGGCCCGGCGGCGCGGCCCCTCTGCCGTCGCCCCCTTCTGAGGACTACAGGACCATCGCAGAACTGCGAGAAGACCGGACAGCGCAATTCGGATATTGGCCCTCGGGAGCCGGTTGAGAAGTATCCCGCCCGCGGTTGGCGAGTGTCCAGACGTGGTCCAGACGAGGGGAGGTGACGAGCCGCTCGGAGGGGTGCACGCAGTCGAGCGGCCCCGCATCAGGAGAACTTGGTGAGCATGCCACGCACAACAAACAATGTGAAATTGTGAGGGAGGGGGGAGGAATTAAATACGGGAGGCGGGAGGTGTTGCACAGGAGAACGGCGAAGGTTTGAAAATTTAGTGTTAGAAATAGAATGAATGGTAGTTGAACAAGCGCGAGAGCAGTTGGCTACGTAACGCGAGAGAAGGGGGTGGAGCACGAAAACATCACGTGCGGCCGCTCGTAGACACTGATTGACCTAGGTCGCGACTACGTGTAAGGGTGTGTGTGTGTGTGGTTTCCTACGATTTGGCATTTATTGATCACTGAGTAGATGAGGATCCCTATTGTTCGAGCAAGACACTTGATAGGTAGATGATGTTTCCCTGTAGGCGGTAGCTAGTTAGTTGCCCAATACGGAAGATAATTGGCTGGTTAAGCCCTCCTGTCGAGGAGCGTATCACACGCGAGGCGACGCAGCGTGCGCAGTCCGATTATATTATTGATTTGATTACCTTGTTCCAGGAGTGACAGGAAGATAGCTGTGGGGTTAACGGGGGTAGATTGCAGGTGTATTTTGGATTTAAAGAATATATGAAGAACTTACCAGTAGCTCTAAGAGATCGGTGACATCACCAGTAGGGTTTTCATAGGATATCGCAAGCACGAGGCATCTTCGTTTTGAGAGTGGTGGGGAAGAGAACTGTGGTAAGGGAGTGGAAACGGAGATAAACGGTAAACGAGTTGATCGAGGAAAGGCGAAACGGGGAACGTGGCTGCGCACGGAGAACGCCGGCCACGGCAAGTGTAGAGGGGGGAGGAGCACGTGAAAACAGGACTGTATAAGAACGTAATAAGGGGTACGCAGGCGCAGGGGGCTACGTGCGCCTCGGCCGCAGGGGCCGTAAGGGTGTTGTATAAAGGAAGAAAGGCAGAGGAAAATCTACAAATGTAACATCCTATTTTTTTATAATTTTCCTTAAGCGGACTATCGTAAGTCCCCAAACTTACGGGGCCAGGTAACGATATAAGGCTGTATATTGTAAACTACTAGTGGGATAAACTGATACCAGATTAGGGAAGGGTAGCAAGTGGAGCGCTACTATGTCATATGGAACAGGATCGGGAGGGTGGGGGAACACCCTCACCACGCCACTACAATACATATGCACAACACTGCCACCCCATAGGGAGAAACTGATTAAGTATAGCATAGAACGGAGAAAGAAACAACAGGGTAAGTTAAAGCTCAGAGAGCCAGAGTGGCAATTGCCTTCCCAAACCGTAGGGAGATACTGATACACAGGGAACGGTTTACTGGGGAAAAGGTTCATCAACTTGCCGGTAAGGGCAAGACCAAACAACTAATGGTATTTGTATTGACCGTGGACCTGTTCTCTTGGACACAGGGTAAGAAGCTGGTCTGATGCAGGGTGGGAGTGGGGGCAACCAGCACAATTATGTGAGAGAGTGCGAGAGGGGAATTAAATCTCGTATTCTTAAATCTAGGCAGCTAGCGGTCACAACTGCAAAGATTGAGGCATCGGAATAGTCATGTAACTTTATTTTAACACTGATGACTAGAAAGTTCCTTGCAAAAGGGTGATTGCCGAGGGCGTGGTTTCGGTGATACCAAATTATCACTAAAAAATGCACTGTCCCACTTGTTGTGGGATGGGAAAACCCATGCTTTTTGGGTTTTCTCTCAATTTCATGCAGTAACCCCTGTTGGTCTTGGGGGTATCATAAAAATGTTGTGGTGAAGCCACAACAGGTGAGGTCGACCGGTTTCGATGGTTCGTGAGTGATTACCGACCATCTTCTTCAGGACAAGATCGATCTTCATGTGCTACTGAATAGTGTCTGTCCCCTTAATAGGGCAGCGATGACAGGCTGCAAGTGGATCCTGCAATGGGAGACACAAAAGACATAATTGCAGAGAGGGCATGAGTTGGCCTCTAACTGCAATGTTGCAACAATGGTACATCCAGAGTACAGCTAAAGAACCTGTTGCAAGGCAAGTGAATGCTAACACAGACAAGGTGCTCGCCAATTCAGAGCAAAAAGGCAATATAATGGTGGCTAAAAACATAGACAAGTCAACCCCGTGGCGGAGGGAAGGAAAAGTGACAGGACCTGTGCACGTGAGGGAAAGGGGAGGGGGGAGGGAAGCCGTGGGGTGTGCAGGGAAGGGGACCTACCTGGAAGGGATGGCTGGGCTATCCAGGAGGTCCGCTGGGAGCGGAGAATAAGCTCTCTCCAGTGGCGTACCTGCGGAGAAAGCGAGGCTGATAAGGGACTGGATGAGCCGGGGGAACGCTAGAAAAACGCGAGTGAATTCGCTTACCTGAAACGGGGCAGGCTGGGGGTGTACTGAGCGGCTGCAGCGGTGAATATCTGCTGTGTCTGACGCTGCATGGAGGCGTGGCACCGTCCGTGATGGGCACGTAAGCCAATCGGCTATGACCACGTCACAGGCGTCTGGGTGGATCGGTGGCCTATCAAAGGCGCAGCCCGGCGGAAGTCTATATCACGGGTGGCCAATCAAAACACACATTTAGGAAGGTGTGTCTGCTGCCGGGCTGGGACAAACCAGGGGCGGCCATGTATCGAGTGGGACGGCTGGGGAAGAGCCGGACAGGGCGTGGCCCGTGAGATGGCGTGGGCACGCGCGGAGCCAATCGATGCTCGCTCATCGGTGGGTGTGTGTGTGTGTGGACGGGACTAGGCGCATGACGGGGCGGGCAGGGGGAGGGAAAAACCGAATCTGCGTGTGGGCTCACAGGGGAAAGTACCTGGGTCATGAGTGGTGGATGCAGGGGGTGAACAATGGAAGGGTGCGCGATCGGAACGAGCATGCAGCAAGGGAGGAGTGGAGAAGTGAGGGTGATGCCAGGGAATAAACAGTAAAGAGCTGGTGTATAAGATGTATGTATGACATCGAATCTCTGTACACTAAGATCCCGCAACAAGAAACTCTTACCATGCTTAAAGATCTCCTTGACTCAGGCATTGATCTTCATGAGGTGCCTTCCACCTTCATATCCTCCTTGGCTGAAAAAGCCCTCACGAAGAACTACTTCATGTTCAATGACCAATTTTACCAACAGATCTCGGGTACTGCTATGGGTGCTACCTTCGCACCGAGTCTGGCCAACCTCTATGTCAACTCTTTTGAGCTCCAGCATATATATCCTCCTACCAACCCTTTTTTTGACAAACTGCTCATCTGGCGCCGCTATATAGATGACATTTTTATCATCTTCAGAGGTCCTGTCACTTTTCCTTCCCTCCGCCACGGGGTTGACTTGTCTATGTTTTTAGCCACCATTATATTGGCTTTTTGCTCTGAATTGGCGAGCACCTTGTCTGTGTTAGCATTCACTTGCCTTGCAACAGGTTCTTTAGCTGTACTCTGGATGTACCATTGTTGCAACATTGCAGTTAGAGGCCAACTCATGCCCTCTCTGCAATTATGTCTTTTGTCTTTTGTGTCTCCCATTGCAGGATCCACTTGCAGCCTGTCATCGCTGCCCTATTAAGAGGACAGACACTATTCAGTAGCACATGAAGATCGATCTTGTCCTGAAGAAGATGGTCGGTAATCACTCAAGAACCATCGAAACCGGTCGACCTCACCTGTTGTGGCTTCACCACAACATTTTTATGATACCCCCAAGACCAACAGGGGTTACTGCATGAAATTGAGAGAAAACCCAAAAAGCATGGGTTTTCCCATCCCACAACAAGTGGGACAGTGCATTTTTTAGTGATAATTTGGTATCACCGAAACCACGCCCTGGGCAATCACCCTTTTGCAAGGAACTTTCTAGTCATCAGTGTTAAAATAAAGTTACATGACTATTCCGATGCCTCAATCTTTGCAGTTGTGACCGCTAGCTGCCTAGATTTAAGAATACGAGATTTAATTCCCCTCTCGCACTCTCTCACATAATTGTGCTGGTTGCCCCCACTCCCACCCTGCATCAGACCAGCTTCTTACCCTGTGTCCAAGAAAACAGGTCCACGGTCAATACAAATACCATTAGTTGTTTGGTCTTGCTCTTACCGGCAAGTTGATGAACCTTTTCCCCAGTAAACCGTTCCCTGTGTATTAGCATAGAATGGACCCAGGGGACGGATAACAAAATGCTAACACCGTGGCCGCCTAACGGTAGCTTTGATCCATATGCCCAACATTCACTATTAAATCATCTGCACAATACATATAAAGGGAAGAAGTTGGCAAACCACGTGGAGGTGTTTAACTTATGGAGGATGTTCCAGGGGTCCCGACCAGGACCAAATGGAATATTCACTATGGGGGAAATACCAGAAGAAACAGAGATTAAGGAGGAAGGAGAGGATGGGAAACAGGGGAAGGAGGACCCAAAGAACACGGGAAACAGAGGTGAGGGAGGAGAAAAGAATAATAAAGTAGATGAAATAAAAAAGGAACCGAGCAATGATATACCCCTAGCAACGGGAGTAAAAACAGAGGGAGGGGGGTTGTACCCTTTAAGAGAATTGGGAGAAATAGAAAGAGGACAGTTAAGGGCGGCTGAGGGATACTCGAACCCGGCATACAGCCCTCCACCATATGTGGCTCATAGGAAAATGCCAGCAGGGGAGGGGAGGACTGGAGAAGACCAGACTGTGGAACTAGGAAATGATGAATGGGTAGCTGCACAGATATTATTAAAATTACGAGGTCATTAACAGGAGAAGAGAAGGAGGTAGTAAAGAAAACAGACGAGGATAATGCCAGGGAGAGTGAATTGAGGGGGGAAGAGCTGTTAAGACAAAAAGAAGAGATTTTGGAGGAACGATTAGCAAATTTAAGGGATGAACAGAATGAATTGATCAAGCAGCTTGAGAGGGAGGAGAGAGAGAGAGAGCGAGGAAAAGGAAAGACGGTAAGAACGAATTGGAAAAAATAAGGGAACGAACTGAGGAGCAAAGGAGAGAAGCTGACAGGGTAAAAGCAGCAGCAGAAAGGGTATCAAGAGTAGTACTGCGGGAAAAGAAAAGGGAAGAAGAAGAAAAAGAAAAAGAAATGGCAATATGGAGGAGGAGGTTACTATCAGAGTCAACTAAGAAATACGAAGAAGGGAGGGTGATGGAGAGTATAGTAGAAAAAGAAAGGGCGAAATGGGAAAGGAAGAAAGAGGATGAAAGAATATTAGAACAGATGAGAAGTGAAGTGATGGAGGAATAGAAACGGAAAAGGGAGGAAAATAGTAGGGAGATGGAGGAAAGGTATGAAGGAGAAAGAGGAGATGGGGGAAGGGAGAGTGGAGCATGGGGGGATGTATATGATGACACAGAAGTAGCAACAACATCAGCACAAAGGTGAGCGGTTGATAAAGGAGAAAGAGGAGAACTGGACCTAATAGATTTACAAACAGTAACGATCAAGGGGAAAAAGACCGAGTGGGGGGTGCCGTTTATGACTAGCTTTTGTAGTGAGGAAGAGGGAGCGGAAAATGAAGGAAGAAACAGTGAAAGGGAAAGCTTAGATAAACTATACATCACCCGGACCAACCTAGACTCACCATGGATCAGTAGAAGAAAGGATGAGATGGAGAGAAGTGAGGAGGGAAAGCAAGGAATAGAGGAAAGACAGGCACATGAGGCCGCAACATCCCCATCCCCATCACGCCCTCCCCTATCGCACCCTACATGCTCAACCACCTCACGTTCGTTACGCAAAATAAAATTAGCGCCCTTCACCGATGAACTGACACCCTATACATGGCGGCTTAGAGACCTCGCTAGTCGCAGGCAGGAAAGAGGTATACACATCTCCACATTAAATACAGAGAAAGATGGAAGAAGGGGAAAAGATGGAGAAGAAAGAGGTATAAACAGAGGAAATACAAACAAAAGTGAAAATTTGGAAGAAAGGGAAGAGGACGAAGGGTCTGAGGACTCAATATTATGGAACACAAAGGGTGAAACGAGACATAATTTAATGCCACTTTTGGAGAGAGGTGGGGATAGACCACAGTATGTTCCTTGGAAGCATACCGATAAAGAAAATATAAAATGTAGGCTCCCATCATTAAGTGGAGGTGCGGGTAAATGGATATATGAAATGGAAAAACACACCGCAGGACAGAAGCTGGCAGTAGGAGATGTAAAGGGCCTTTTAATATCAATATTAGGGGATAGAGCAGATGACATCTGGAAGAGAGCGGGATTTCATGGGGTAACAATAACAAATACATCGCACGATGGGGCACCGTTCGCAAACTGCAGACATGCACTATGGCAGGCACTGAGGGTACAGTACCCAGACACATCAGATATAGGAGCAATTGCATCCCGCAAGATGCATGAGAACGAAGATCCTGTTGATTATATCCAGGAAATCCAAGAGAAGTGGCGCATGGAAACTAGAGAACAATGGGATAAAACACCAGCAATATTTTACCATATACTGGTACAAGGGCTCCCAGAAGGAGTTCAGAAACAACTAAAGAAAGTAGTGGGAATGGAAGCAAAACCATGGCCCGAAATACAACTGACTATAGTGCATCATTGTAGGACATGGCAAGGAAAAATGAAACAAAAGGAAGAGGACAGGAAAACGGAAGAGGCTAAATTAGTACAGAAAAAGCTTACTAAATGCACAATGGAAGGGGCACTAATAACTACACCTACAACAATGACCCAAAGCCCCACACAAGTAGTGGCTGCACAAGATTCCTCCCAAATACCACCTTCACAGACTATAACACAACAGGTGCCGCCACTCCAACCATACACGCCCAACATGGGAGGAGGATACCCAATGCCAGGAGCTGGGTATTATAATTATAACAGGGGGAGAGGAGGAATTATGAGAGGGAGAGGGTCCGGATATGGCACCCAACCGCAGGTGGGAGGACTTAGAAATTCCTACCCCACAGGGCAACCAGTATACCAGGACAACACAGAGAGCTTTCCATGGCAGAATAGGGAACCACCGGTGTGTTGGAGCTGTGGACTATTGGGGCACATGTCACGCACGTGTAGAGTTAGACCAGGAACACCATCATGGAGTGATCAGGGACAACCAAGGCCCTCACAGGTACAGCAGGGCATACCACAACAGCAAATGTTGCAACAAGGAAATGAACAACAACAACAATTAACACAACAACAGCCCCAAACACTGCCACAACAACAGGTAGCGATGACACAACAACCCCAAATACCACAAACACAACTGGGTAGGGTGACGGTTTTGGGACACAACCCTTATACCGGAAATGGCCAGTCGTTGTACCCCCAATAGGACAGCCCACAGACGGCGTTGGTGTGTCCCATCCTGTCAGTAACACCTAATAGTGCGGAGAAACCACGCATAGAGGTAACGATAGGTGACAAAAAATTATCATTCCTTGTTGACACCGGGGCGACCCGGTCTTGCATAAGGGAAGGTAAATTTAAGATGTCAGGCGAGGCCATGAACACCCAAGGATTCTCTGGGGCTAGAGGGTTGGTTCCCTTTACTGATAACATTCCCTTATCTATTGGAGATTACGATCTGTCAGTTCCACTTTTATATTATAGTGCCTCACCAGTAAATATACTGGGGAGAGATATAATGAACAGGTTGAATATGACGATCTCCTTTACTGAGGACGGCATAATTTGCTCTACTCCGGGGATTAACATGCTCACGGCACAACAGATTATGCAAGCATACTGTGGACAGACAGCGATTAGTGCGGAGCCAGTAGATGGTGAACTCTTCCAGTATGGAACGGACATGGCAATTGCGTGGATGCCAGGGATAGAAGGGAAAATATGGAGAAGGCCAGCAGCCTATCTGTTCAGACCAGAAACACCTGTTAATGAACCAGAAGGGAAGGTGGTTTCAATGGATATTGAGAGCATTATTGCAACAGCTGATTATATTGCTGTACATGCCCAAGACAGAGAAGGAAGAGCATGGAGGGCAGTGATAGCATTAGCAGAAGGATGTAGGCTCACCCAGGTGTCAGATGAGGAGCTGTTTTCAGATGAAAAGGAGGAAGGTGAAATGGTGTTTATGATGAGTGTGGAAATATGGCTAAGAGTCGCCTACAAACAAGTAGCACAGAAAATTGCAATGGCACTTGAGGCACCCGCATGCACCCCGGTCCCTTTCTTTAAGGACGATATGTCAAAAGTACCCAAATCATTGTGGACTACTGGCCCCTATGACGTGGGCTGCATAAAAAGTATAGGGGGAGTAAAAATAAAATTGAAAAAAGGTGCAATACTCCCCAGAGTAAAACAGTACCCACTATCAAAAGAGGCAGATGAGGGCATATATGAAACCATAACGGCCCTTATAAATAATGGTATATTGGTCCCCTCAGAATCACCATGTAATACGGCTGTGTACCCAGTGCGCAAGGCTAAAGGGGGGTCTTGGCGCTTTATACAGGATCTCAGGCCCTTGAACAACATAGTAGAAGCGGAATATCCCGTAGCTGCAAACCCGGCACAATCTTGTGTGGCATTCCAGCAGAAGCATCACGATTTACAGTGATCAACCTTAAAAATGCTTTTTTCTCAATGCCATTACACCCAGACTCACAAGATCTGAAGAGCTTCACTTACAGAAAGACTAAGTGGAGGCACACCAGATTGCCACAAGGGTATTCAATTTTCAATAGAGTGATACAGATGGATTTGGGTAACATTGAAGTAGAAAGCACGGTGTTGCAGTATGTGGATGACATAATAATTTGTAGTAAAAATGAAAAAAACATGCAGAGAGGACTCCTTAAAGATGTTGACAATATTGGCTGACAAAGGTTACAAGGTAGACATGGAAAAGATACAGTACTGTCAAGAACAGGTACTTTACATTGGTCAGCTTATATCCCAACATGGAAGAAAGATCGCACCACAAAGAGCACAAGCTATTTCGACCACTTCAATGCCACAAACTGTAAGGGAACTGCAGCAGTTCCTGGGGCTCTGCAACTACTGTAGAGCTTGGGCATTTGATTACAGTTCGTACATAGGACCCCTGCTTGAGGCGTTACGGGAAGCTAATAAAGGGGAGAAAAAACTGGGGTGGACGATGGAAATGAAAGAAGCTTTTGATGAATTAAAAGATGCGATATCAACTGCTCCGGTACTGGCATCCCCAGACTATGAGCGGCAATTTTTTATATTTTCACATTGCGACTCAGCAGTAATGAAAGCAGTGTTGGCTCAAAAAACAAGCATGGGCTACAAACCAGTAGCATTTTACAGTGGCCACTTAGATCCTGTAATGTTAGGCCACTTCCCCTGCGAACAAGGTCTCGCCGCAGCTGCTTTTGCGGTGGAAAATGCATCAGCAATCACCACGGGGTGCCCGACTTCACTATTTGTAGAACATGCACTTTTTGCGATATTAAATAAACCTAAATCCACCCTAACCACGCAAAGAGCATCAGGTTATGAGATCATTCTATCCAGAGCCGAACTATCAATTGTTAGATGCAGCACGGTCAACCCTGCAAGGTTCCTAGCAGAAGTAATTGAGGAGGGAGATTATGCCCATGACTGTACACAAATAACTGAAATGTACTCATGTACTAGAAAAGTTGAGGAAAACGCACTAGAGGGGGGTGAGCTCTTATTTATTGATGGGTCATCAACTATCGATCAGAGGGATGGTGTGAGGAGAACTGGGGCTGCGGTGGTAAAAATGATGGAGGTACCGGTGTGTGTGGCAATGAAATGTGTAAAATTACCACAGCATTACTCCACTCAAGCAGCTGAACTGGTCGCACTGATCTTGGCATTGAAGGAAAGCTTTGACAAAAGGGTGACCATATATTCCGACAGCGCATATGTTACATCCACTGTCCACTAGGGGTGTCGAAATGGAGAAGAAGAGGGTTTAGGAGAGCTGATGGCACTCCAGTGCAACATGCCCTCTTATTGGCTGAACTAATTGAAGTAATTAATGACCCCCAAGAATTAGCTTTAGTGAAATGCACCGCACACACCAATGGTGAGGACCACGTCTCGAAGGGAAACGCAGCAGCGGACGCACATGCGAAGTATGCTGCATACTTTGGTGAGATATGGAACCCCCCAGAGTCACAGAGAGGGAGAGGGAGGGGAATGGCTAAGGAGATGTTGATAAGAGAAGGGTACACCCATCTCCCAGCCACACAGATTATGGAGTTACAAGCGGCTGCACCAATGGCCGAAAAAGAAATATGGGTAAAAAGAGGATGTACAATGTCACCAACCGACGCACTATGGCGCCAGGGTGGCACTGGAAAGGTTGTAATACCATTGGCACTTTTGAACACCGCCCTGAACCAACTAAATCATCCAGCCCACACAGGCAAGGAAGTAATTGCAGCACGAATTAGGGAAGACTGGTTCTGCCCCGAGTTAAATTCGCATGTGTCAAATTTTATCAGTAATTGTCTCACATGTCAACAGTTTACGGCCGGCCACACTCTAAAGGTGATAAGAGGTACTATACCACGGCCAGAGGGACCTTTCCGGCATCTCCATATTGACTATGTTGATATGATCAATATATGTCAAGGAAATAGGTATATGATTGTAGTAGTATGCCCATTTTCTAGGTGGATTGAGGCAGGGCCCTGTTCACACCCAGATGCATTTAGAGCAGCTAAATTCCTAGTGAGGGAGGTCTTCCCCAGGTGGGGAGTGTGCGAGGTGTTAAGGTCAGACAATGGCCCACATTTCGGAAACGAGATGTTTCAGCACATTACATCACTGCTGAACATTAAACATAAATTTGCATGTGCATACCACCCACAGGCCAACGGTGTATGTGAATGCCTGAATGGCCTATTAAAGGAGGCAATTGCAAAGATACAGCAAACAACAAAGAGGAGTTGGTTATATTGTCTTCCATTAGCCCTATTTGAGCTAAGGAATAGGCCAGGGTCCGACCATCACCTCACTCCCCATGAGGTGGTTACCGGATGTCAAATGCGCCTTCCCCTAACGCCAACGTCAAGAGCATTTACCAACCACGAAAGCACTGCAAGTGTTCTTGGTGATGAAATGTACCAATATGTGTCTTCTTTGATTACTAGTGTAGTGTTTGTGTCTCAACAGCTCGAGCGCACACGGGGCGGGTCTAATAGAAGCCAACAAGAAGACGCGGATAAAGAACTGGAAAAGGAAGGACTGTGTAAGATTGCTAAAGGTGACCACGTACTACTTCGCAACTTCAATAGGAAGTGGAACAGCCCACGCTTTACTGGCCCCCATCTGGTAGAGGAGGTATCAACAAGAGCAGTAAAGCTACAGGACAAGCGTGCCTGGAACCACCTACACGACGTAAAGATCTACAAACTACAGACCCGCCCTAGCGCCATCGACAGGTCCATTGAGAGAACAGCAACAACATTTACAACGGAGGAAGAAAGTTCTACCACAGCCAGCGGCCCAAGTATTCCCATACCTTGTCACTCCCCAGACTCCCCAGAGACAATAACTGAAGAAGAAAGGGGTGATCCCCATACAGCCCACCCCATGATCACACGCTCAAAGAGTAAAAGCCACGTCCACCAGTTGAGCCCAAAAACTCCCTGCCCACCATCCACTGACCCCTGTCCCCATTACAGTAGTAACTGAACTGAAGGACATTGCCTTACACAAATACACATGTAAACACGTGAATGCTCTCTTTTCTTTTCTCTCGCACATGCAGGAACCGTGTATTATTGTACTGCTAAGAAAGTAGATAACTAACAAATTCACTGCCCAGGAGTAGATGGTACCCTCAGACGATAATTACCCAGAAGAATTGTCACACCAATTTGTATATGAAATAAAAAGGCCAACGTACCTGAAAAGGAAAAGGGTACGTGTCTACTACACAGCGTTCCTCTTGGCCATAGAATACTCAATGCCCCACCTCCACCCATACTTGCCTGCCCTAAGAGATAGATCGCTCAGATTAGCGTGGGAACAGCTCTTCGCCTGGGCACTGAATGACTATTTGATAGGGAGAGCTTAAAAAAAAAAAAAAACAACTAACATTTAATAACCAGCATATTGAGAATTTTCAGGCGGGCAACTCTAACGTCGCAAGAATACGCTGCCGGACTGCAGCAAGGTAAGAGCAAAATGGCGGTGAAATTAGCATATGTAATAAAAGTAATAGGGATTTTGATAATCACCGGGTTCGTAGCTGCCTCTGTATGGCAGTACAGCTGTGCTATCAATATTATTGCTGTACCCAAACCTAACACACCCCCATCCCCAGCTGCAACAGGTGTTACGTCAGGTGATATTAGTAAAATTGCGCACAAGCAAAATAGAGTTCAATGCAGCACATACTCAGATAATAAAGGTATTGACAATTATATACAAGATTCAGCACACGTCTCAAACAACATATGGTATCAACACATGACCCCCATTGGTAAGCAGACAACAGAAGACAGCTGCTACTTTTGCTCATTAATACCATACGCCATGAGCGCTTCTCGAACATTTGTTGCCACAGAAATAGACGAAAAAACAGCACGATGCATAATATACTTGGCACTGTTCCAAACGAAAGGAAGATTTCAAGGGACAGTGGTGCATATGACGTGGAAAACACAAGACTCATACCCATACGAAAACAACTTCCTCAAGACTTATTTGAGTTACCACAAGAGCAGTTTACATGCTGAAGCATTCAGATACATAACAAGTGGTCCTGCAAAAGGAGAAACAAAGAAAGTAACACTGCAGTATTTATCATGTGATTGGTACGCCACTGAAGTTCCTGGTAAACTAGGATGCTGGGAGAGGCCACTGGTGACGATAACGGGGAAAGTGTACTTGGACAACAAATGGGAGATAGGAGTGGTTGGCAGCAACATGGTAACAAAAGAAACTCACGGACGTGCATCTTTATTATTTTCCACATAGGCTCTCAAAATGCAGAAACGCAAGACGCACCATGAACTCATCTAAAGAGCTTGCTTATGCTTCTTCTAAACCTAGGTGCCATAATGAGAATTATAACGAAGACACGATACTGGTCATAAGACAATATGAGACTATAACCTAAAGCGCCTGTGCACCAAACGGTTCCACCTATACACCAGGCCTAAGTAGGCCGCAAGCAAGAGCTCCCGTGGACGTTAACAGAACAAGAGTCAGGTTGCTGATCCTGCAGAATGAGCCTGGCGAAAGTAGACAGCCAAGGTCGTAATGTTGCAAACCCACATTCCAAAAGCAGACCATCAAGGGCACGATGTTGCAACCTTGCACGCCGTGCACCAACATCAAAGTCGCACCTGCAAATTAAACCAGGTACACAGTGGAAAAACAATATTAATTGTGCAGAATTCTGCCTCAAACACGGTCCCACCTCACGTGACCAAGCCGAACCTGACAAGATGCCAAGCCCAGGAGGAAGGAGGCGTCTGGATCCCTCGTTACAAGACACAGGCAGATACACTTGAAAGGATCAATGGACATCTGTGACAGTGGGAGTAGTCGGCCGTCCAGCTCATGAATAAGTCTTCACATTGTCTGCATGTACCCATAGTGAAACATTGTTGCAAATTGCAGGTACACCGAGAGCTGGGAACAGCGATGGTCCCAGGCTGGGAAGCTCACGGGCGCACCAATCAGAACATGGGGCTCTTATCACTGACGCCATTAACATTAACCAATCATTAGGAGTCTTCATGTAACAATTTTCATGTATCTAATTGTAGGGACAACCCAGATATATCACCTGACTAACCCTTGTCCACTCATATTATTCTCTATACGTATGCTATACTAACCCTACCACTCGAGCAACCAATTAAGAGTGGCGATAGGTTTTTTGTTAACTTTCTAAAGTGACGCAAGTAGCGCGTCATACTACAGTAAAAAGGGCCTGCGAGCCCCACGATTGTGTGTATGCCAGGTCAGACGCGTATGATCCTTGACCCATCCCTGCCGTTTGTGTTTAATAAACAGCAGAGTCACCTTGCTTTTTGTGTGTGTCTCATACTCTATCTCTTTTGGGATATACGGAAGGAGTTGGGGCCTCCCTGCCCGGAGGTCTGCAGACGGCCCGGCCGACCCCGGCAGAATTTCCCCCCGACAGTAGTTTACACATTATTCTGGCTTCCTCCTGTTTTAGGGTGAGTGCACGATTCCCAAGTCGGACATCTTGTTGGATATCTTTCATCCCTATGAAATTGATTACCTCCTTGTAGTCCATTTGGTGTCTGGTTTCCCAATGCTCTTGGGACGGGCGTTTCCTTTCTGTTGTGCTGGTCTCATTCATGTTCAGATGCTCTGATATTCTTAGTCGCAATTCTCAAATTGTTGAGCTTACATACAGTTTGTCACAAACGCAAATGATGATATACAACACAAACTTAGTTCTACAATTTATCAAATCTTAAGTCACCAACTTCAGTCTGTCTTTAGTTTCAAATGTGTTCACGCTGTTAAGGGCTTGCTTACACATCGTGCATGTCATGCATTTATAGAAACCCCTTAGTTTGTGTCCTGTTATCATCTTAGATTGTACCTGTACGTTAGCTTCTCTCATGAAACTTGGACTTCGTTTTATCTTAAGTGTGGGTGCTTTGGTGTACACAAGGTCTGGATGGCCGGATATATAATTCTTCTGGTCCTCATCTAGTAGTAGCATGTGCCAGTGTTTCCTGTAGATGTTCTGTATCTCTTGGGTGTTTCTGCCGAACCTGGTGATCATACGTCCCTTGTTGTCAGATTGTGTCCTGCTCTCTTTTGGGGTGAGCATTGTAGACCTGTTCAGCCTGGCAAATTGTTTTCTGACATCCCTGATGCATTTGGAAGAGTATCCTCTCTCTATGAATCTTAGCTCACAATTTGTGATTCTTTCTGATAGTTGATGTCTGAACTGCAATTCCTTCTCACTGTTATCAGTTCCCTTTGGGTATGTTAGTTAGTACTATTTTCTTGTGAAAACTGGATGGCCCTCATTCCGAGTTTGGAGGGAGCCATGGCGCAATTAGCACCATGGCTGCCTCCCAAATCGGTCCGACTCCGGCCTGGTGAAGGGAGTAATTACCGGTCCAGTCCGAAGTCAGAAGGACCGGTAATTCCCCATTCACCAGAGCCATTCCCCATTCCCATTTGAGCACCCATAGGGCTCAATGGGAAGGGGGAAGGAGACAATAACGGTACCGCAAACTGCGGTACTGTTATTGACCCCGGTATCCCTTTGCGGTTTCTCCGTTAACGACTGGTAAAACTAGCCAGAACTGACATTCAAAAAAGTGACTTAAAACAGAATATTTTTGGAATAGAACTGACATTTAAAAAAAGTGACAGAAACATCACCTTTCTAGACCTAAACATTATATAGCTTGTAATGAAGGCCGATGAGTGTAATACTACGTTGACCTCAGTTGGTTTCCTTAAGGTGTGTGTTACAATTGTGTCCTTTATAATGTCAATGTTTAGGTCTAGAAAGGTGATGTTTCTGTCACTTTTTTTGAATGTCAGTTCTATTCCAAAAATATTCTGTTTTAAGTACTGATTAAAACTGATGAATTTGTCCTCTGTACCCTTCCAGATCATGAAGATGTCATCTATGAATTTGATCCAGGTGTGGGTTTTTTCCAAAAAGGCAGGATGTGTTGAAACATGCTCTGCTTCATATACACCCATGAAAAGGTTATCAAGGGAGTGTGTGTAAATCGCTCCCAAAGCCACACATTTGGTTTGCCTGTGCATGTCTGTGTTGAATAGAAGGATATTGTTTTCCAGCGTGAAGGCTAGGAATTCTTTCAGCATATTCATTTGCATTTCAAAGGAGGCAGACTTGTCATTAAATTAGTAATCAATTGTGGTCAGTTCTAGACTATGTTAGATGGAGGGGCAAAGTGCTTTCCTGTCCACGGTGCATGGTAAATAATGTTTGTCCCATACAATCGCGCTCAGGCTGTATAAAACATGCTTGGTTTCTCATATATAGGATTGGATTTTTTAAACCTCTAGTCTCAACTCTGTGTCTATGTATATGGACATATATTTCGTTAGCCAACCATTCTGTTAACTATGGGACGTACCTCCAGTAGTTTGTGATATTGTTTGCAGACTTTAGGTAGGAAAAATATGGTTGGTATATTGGGTTGTTCCAGGCTTAAAGAGTCTTTTTCATCATCCGTGAGCAGTGTTGACCTGTGCCATTTAGCAATTCATACTTTCAACACCTTAATAATTTTGATGACACAGTTAGTGTTCATTTTTTCGTAGCAGTCTGTTAATGTCAAATGTGTTTAAGCCATTTTGATATAATCTGATTTGTTCAAGACTGCTGAACTGGAGGCTTGCAGCCCTTTAAGATGAGTAGCAAAACCCTGGAGATGGGTGGGGATGCAGATTCTACTCATACATCAATAATCAAGACGACACAAATAGTTTGGCAAAGTTCGTCTGTTTTAATGCAAGTCTTAAAACAGGGAGTGCAACGAACATCAGCAATCGCTCTATACTCGGACTCAAACTAATTCATTAAGAAGTTGTGTTCTTATACCCACAATTGGTCATAGCTGACGTATTAACCTGCGTCATTAGTAACGTCATCCTACATGGCAAACTACAGAAACTTATCGGGAAGCAGGATTCGGTCTAAGTGAACAACTAAGTATAGGTACTATATATGTATGGAGTAATGGAGAAAGGTAATAGGATAGCTAACATCAGGTGGGGCAACTAAGCCCTCCCTCCAAAAATGGCCACTATGAACATCACTAAATGTACTGTCGAACGGGAAATCATATCGTGCCTCCTATACTGTATGAATATATGTGTATTGGCCTATGCCAAGCTGCTTACAAGCCACTTATGAAGAAATCCGCGTTGCAAGGTCTTGACCTTAGATCTGAGTAGCTGCCATTGTAGGTCTATCCGCCATTTTAGATTCTCCCTCTAAAGTCACCTTGTGTCCTAAAATGGTGGGCAGTGTCATTCTGAATGGCCATCTTGACCTCTGAGTACGAACTAATATGTAATTTGCCTGCAGGCCACATGTTGGGGTCATGAACTGAGACCTTGTCATTCGCTGACCGGTGTGTAGAGGATTACCTATGCCAATGAAACTAATCCACGAGCATATGTTAAGCACAATGTTGTGTAAATACGAAACGTGAACACTTGTTGAACTGCATTGTATTTAAATATGTACTAAGGCTTATGTCAAATCCGAGAACATACTGTTGCCATTGTGACTTGTTGGTAAATGTATTTAAGGTAAACTCTAAATGTATAGATGCATGAACTCGGCACAAACACTAGATCCGTGATGTATTAACTTGTATTAACTTGTAGGTGGGCTGAACATCATGTTTTGGACTGCATAAAAGGCACGACTATTCTAATATACAGCCCCACTCACTGAGCACACCGAACCGAGCTGGAGTTCGCTGTGCTGTACTGAGGGCCGATAGCTATCTGTTGCTTTGTCCTTTGAAACTGTTCAGTATAGAATAAAGATCCTTGTATCTTTCTTTGTAACCCGCGTTTGGTGTATTTCCTTTTGGGGTACTCAGCCTCGATATCTTTTTTATTATTTCACAGTACGAGGTCTCATTGGCTACACAAACTATAGGAGCTCTAACTGCGTGGTCCCCTACAATTGGTTGGCTTCTAACCCCTGTCAGTAATTTCCACCTACGTAAGCAGCACGCAGACTGAACAACCAGGTATGGATAAGCTTGTCTTGATACCAGTTTCCCTCCAATTAAAATATCATCATCACCTCAATGGTCCAGTGTCAATTAGTACCTTTAAAGTTGGCCTTGAGTCTGTACTGTTCTCTGAGAATTTTTTAAGGAGTATGGGTACTATCCATTTTCCGTGCGTAGCTGTGACCATCTTGTTCATCCAACTTTCTTCCATCACCTGACTGGACACCATAAATTGAGCCTTTTTGTGTATTTGATTTTATTCCTCAATGGGGCTCTGATATCTTTTTGTTCTTGCTTGACCTTCTTGAAGAGGAGCTTCTGTTCTTTCATGTTAACTGTATCCAATGTCAGTCAATTCCTAGTTTGATAAGAACTTGGCTTTCTTGGCTTAGTGAACTCCGTAGTTGAAATGGATTCTGTTTAATTCAATGGATTTTTGTAACTGCAACACTGAAATGAGGCCTTGTCGCGTTGTTCAGTACTGGTTTATACGTAGTGGAAACATTCATTCTTTACTTAATCCAAATGCATCTATGAGGTATATAGGTATATGTTGGCGCGCGCCTAGGTCGATTCTATTTAAGCATGTGGCTAGCTTCATGATTGCTTTGCTGCTTGCGTTTCATTGCATCTGTACATGTTTAAACTAACTAAATATCTTCACCACATTTGTGTCATAAGTTTCTTCATCTTGATCACAAGATGTCACGTATCCTTGGTACTTCTTTGTTTTTTATAATCGTCTGCCTCTCTGGTCTCATTATCTTTCTATCTGGGTGTCGTATCAACTTTGTATGTCGTCACCATTCATCCTGGCCATTCAGTTTCTTTGTTTCATCAGGAATCTCGTTCAATTGGCCATCATATTGTCTTGGATGCAAGTATGGTTTCCTCAACGGGTACTTTACTTCCCATATTCTCTTAGGTATAGGTATGCTTATGGGTACTGCACAGAGCCCTCGCTCTTCTCTTTGTTGGTTTAACTGTTCAGGATACGTCAGATATTTCGCTTCATACGTTTCAGGTAATGTAGGCGGGGCAGTTGGAGTGGGGGTACTTGACTCCTCCTCTACACTACAATTTTGCCTCCCTTGTCTGCTTCTTTAATAATCATGTCATCATACTGCTTGATTCTGTTCAAAGTGTTGTTTTCTTGGTAGATAAGATTAGGGGTAAAATGTCTATCTTTAGTGGAGCTTACATTGTTGAGTTTGTGTATGTCTTTAACCACATTAATAGGAGGTCAATCCGTTTAATCAGTACCCCATATCTAATAGGATTTTTAATGGAAGGAGTCATTTCCATACAATAAACTTCTAAAAAGGAACCAGAACTTCCAAACTGGAACCAGTGGAAAACAGGAGAGAGGTGAAGAACGGCAGCATTAGAGCAAAACATCCTGCCGCATATAGTCCTATTGATAAGACAACATAGAAGTTGTTATAGAGGTGAAGGCAGGGACAAGGTGTGGGGAGATGCAAGACAAAGCAATTTCAAATGAACTTATCAAGTGAATCTATTAAATTTAGAATGCATCAGTAATTAATTATTCCTACGTAAGTGAGGATAATGCAGAAGTTATGCCAAATGAACTTTCGACAAAGTGGCCCCAAATTTCCAGAAATGGCAATTCTGCATCCAGTCAATGATAAATTAGGCATTGATGTGAGGCCATTTTAACCAACTCATGTAGTCCATCTTCTATCTTTGTTAATGTATATCCTCACCATGACCTAAGAACTAACAATTTTGCATTTTGCAGCCATAATGGCAGTGAAAATCCGTTTCCATCAATGTCAAATCATCTTAATCGAGTCTAAGGAAATCAGGTAATCTATCTATTTTGGTAGTCTCAATGAATGGGTTGCCAATGTCTATAAACATGTCACTCCAGTATGATTGCAATTTAGAGCTTGACCAGGTCCCATAAATAATGGTTGCTCCCTGCCCTTCACTCCTCCAACACAATTTCAATATATTATTCCCAGCTCTGAGCGGCCTTACCGTGATTCCAGGCCAGTGATTAAGTATTTTGCCCTGATTGAAGTATTTTGTCCTGATACATTTCAATTTACAGCCTCACTATGAGAACTGAGAGTTTTGACCATTGCTTTTCTGAGTAAGCGCAACACATTTTCTTTCTCCCATTGTGTCTTTCATATATGAGGTTACTTGACATTGTGCATGGCAGCAGTGAGGGTTATGTAGCCAGCTGAGGCTGTCCCTTTGGAATCCTCCATTTGAAAAGAGAGATCTGGCACCAGCACATATATATGTTGCTGCAAGATATGTCCGTGTTTAGACAATTCTTCAATTGTATTGCCTTTTTTGTCGTTCCAAAAGACCGAAACCGGTGTTGCATTTAGAAAAGGGCCAGACAGCAAAGGTAACCATGTTCCCAATAGCTATTCCTTTTGGAACCCATTCTGTCCAATGAACAGCTGCTATTATGAGAATGTGTTTGTGCCATAGAGGGGCGTCAGGTTATTAGTACCGATTAATAACTGATGTGCTTTCACACAACTGTAAGCGGTGCAAGCCAGAGTTTGATTTTGAAAAACAAATCTTTCTTATACATTGATCTAAAATCCCACTTAGTGTCAAGAAGCTTCTGTCACTGGTAAACCAAGTTGGTTTATAAGTCACTCTGGGAAACATAGACATGTATGGATATATGTCAGAAGCTAGAGGAGGTGTACCTGTAAATAGTGCTGCCATATTGACTCTATGACACATAGATCCACAAATAAAGCTCTTAACCTCTTTCATCATCAACATTAACCAAGGATTTTTGACTCTGAGCAGAATCATATGAAGGACAGAATTTAACGTTGTCATGGTTACCATTTGTACTGTCTCGTGCCTAGTCCCTATCAGTGCTCAATATCTGCAACATTGTTATTTCGGAGAGGAGAACGATTATCGAGTATAATATTCCATAAATCCGATTATAACTTAATTCTTAAATGCTTCATTCCATGGGAGATCCACCAGAAAGAACAGTGGCGCACATCAGCTTTAGCCATGCCTTGGGATATGGGCATTGTTGCAATTGACATCATACCCAGAGCAATTAGAGAAAGTAGTTATGGGTTGAATCAGGGCAGGTCTCACGTGCAATAGACCCAAGAGCGTCAGCATTATGGTATCAACATAAAGCTCTACTTTCTTTAATCCTGCAGCTACGTTTGCACCTTTCATTTGGCCATTAGGTCTTAATGTAACAGAAAGAGATTGTAGTGCTGAAATAAACAGGAGCGGAGGCCTGTTCATATATTAAAAGTGAGATGTAACCATTACAGTGCATTCTGGCAAGAGTTTCAGCATATATTATTTTGACTTTACGAATATAATGATCACCCAAACCAAAACATTGGGCCTCATTACGAGTTTGGCGGTATATGGTAAAAGCGGTAATGTAATGAATGCAACTTGTATTGCAGCGTCTAATCAGGGGTACATGGAAATGGGCACTCATTCTGGCAGCGCAATTACCCCTGGCAGAATTAGCGCCGGCATCTGGCAGTAATTACTCTGGTCGAATCAGTGGCAAGAAACACAATGGTATTTCTGCCTCATTACCAGTTTAAATACCAGTGAAATTGGCAGTAATTCCACCAAAAACACAGTGAAGTTACCTCCACCTTAAAGGTGGCTGATAAATGCTTACAGGTGATGAAAGAGTACATAAGGCCTACACCTTACCCAAACACATTTTCCAACACCACGCTGCCACTCGCAGCCACTAACTGGGACATGCAGCACCTCCTGGTCCACATTGAGCTGCAGAGGCAGGAACAGCAACACAGGGCGCAGGGTGCAGAGAGGAGGAGGAAATGCCAGGCAAGGCAAGTACCCATTCCCTGGGTCAGGCCATCACCCTGGGCAATGACTGATGCCCAGCTCATTACCCTGTACCTGCTGAACAGGGAGACCATTGCAGTGGTAATGGCCATGAGCTACAACGGCATCCAGAGCACCCTCAATATCAGGGTAGCCCTACCTCCGCTGATAAAGCTTGTGTTGGTGCTGCATTTCCTTGCCAGTGACACCTTCCAGCACACTGTGGGCATGCTGCACGGCATGTCCCAGGCCACTTTTTCACTTGTGGTCAATCAGGTGCTGAAGGTATTCCTGTGCCATGCATCCTGGCACATCTCCCTGCCCACCACCCTGGAACAGATAAAAGCCACAGAGGCATTTTGTCTATGCAGCAGATTGCATGCCAAACGTAATTGCTGGCCTTGACTGCACCCATGTGGCTTTGGTTGCCCCCCCAAGGCATCCAAAGAGGCATACCCTAACAGGAAGCAGTTACACTCCATGGATGTGCAGGTTACGTGTGACGCTGACCTGACAATAACACACTGTGCCTGCTTTCCTGGATCCACCCACTCCACCAAGGTCATGCGTAACAGCACCCTGCATGCATACACTGAGAGCCACAGATATTGTGCTCTAGCACTTTGAAGCATCCTCTCTGCGCTGTATGGAATTACCAGTAAATATCATAGACCAAATAACAGGACAGACCCATGAAAGATGGTAAAATACTTTTTTAATCTCAATGAAAGAACACAGAGAGTTTTACAGCAATCAAAATAGATGCATGCATATTCACACCTTATCTTGTTTGTACAGAGTGGATTAACTTTTTCATACATCATTTATGATGTCTTCCTACGTGGCATTTGCAAAACCTATTAACGGGAGGGATTGGATTAGGGTAACCTGTCTACTTATTGAATCATATAAGTGTTAATATCTCATTGGCTGGCCCTTGTCTGTAGAACACACCTTGAGCTACTTCTACATACGTAGTATACTGATGATAGCAGAGAATATGGCAGTGGGTTGGTAACTGCAACATTGTATGTAAAAGTGTGTGGCAGGCTTTATGATTGTTTGGCAACCCCATCCAACCTTGGACTTTCAGCTTTTTAGCAGCACGTGAGTAGAAATGAAACCTAGGTGCTCGAGATGCGTCAGTTCATTTCTTGTTTTCCCAATTAGTCCATCGTATGTCATCGACCTGATCCTTGGCCAAAGCCTTCTGTTTGTAGTTTACCTCACAATCTGTTCACTGTTCTGGAACATATTAGGCAGTGTGAGCAGACTATTTCCATCTGGTGTTTTAATGAATAGCCCTTGTTTTCGACTTCTGAATCACGTGTTAGAAGACCACAATTTTGTCCATTTCAGCCTCTTTAGGAGTATTTGATTTTATTAAACAGTGTGCCATTACCCTTTCTGGCCTTTAGAGACTTGCTCACTCCACCTCACCTAGGCTTTTGCCCTCGTGATTGTTCAACACTTGACACTTGCAAATGTCCTTGTCTCTCCTAATCTTAGCAGAAAAATGTCTTATGCACATGGTCCGTACATTCGACTCCCTTTGTGCCTTACACCCATCTCTTCAAATAGCCTCCTTGATCCCAGGCTAAAGTACTCCCTTATTCTGCACACAAAAACTGCTTCTTCATCCGTTGTTCAGTTTGCAATCCTAGTCTCGTCTTTTGAGGTAACAGGGTTGATTCTTAACACAGGCCATCGTTCACTTTCTTCCAATGGCCGTACTAAACGTTGTATATATTCCTCCTTTTAGACTGGGATTTCTTAAAGTTTGTCAGCCTATGCGCAACTAGTGGTGACCCTGTGAATTGAGTCTTTATAATTTTTAGAGTACTCACTTTATCTGAAGTGTGTCTGGCTGCACTCGGATTCCGATTCTGAGGCTGATCAGAATAATTAGAAACAGAAAGTAAATGAAAAATGGAAATCCGTTGTGTTGCGCCAAACTGAAATTTTAATATCTCCTTAATGGTGTCAATTCATGAGTTAAACATTGTTGTATACCCGTAGTTGGTATTTGTCTTATTCAAATATAATAACTTGCAAATTAGATGTAACCCTCGACACAAGTTTCTCTGTCTATGGATAATGACGGTTCCTCAAGAGGGATAAGTCTTAATTCTGACTTTTGTTCAAAGCAACTGAATAATGGAAGAATGGAAGAAAAAAAATAAAAAACGATGAAATTGTGGCTGCTAGAAAATGTATGGTAACATTGTAATTATATTAATACAAAGTGATTACTTTTTAGATTCTGGACTAATTTGTACAGTACTATGATAAAGTGATACTCACTATAATGGGTATGGCGTTAGTTTCCCAAATAGCTTTGTTAATGAGAGTTTGACTTTAACGAGTTTTGCTTTCTTCCAGTAAGTATGCTTGCTACAGCAAAGTGCTTGTTCTAATAGAAGGAATGCGTATACTATCGAGTCAGATTGACATTTTTGCCGTATTTGCACTGAATTTACATTTACTTTAAACAATAGGAGCCTCTATACGGTGTTGCCAGCCTCCCAATTACCTTGGATTTTCAGAAATGAAGTGCAAGTGATATTTCAGAACACCGCAGCACGATAACCTGCCTTCGTATTCTGAAAGGCTACTTACTTGAAACGGTGTAGTGACGTGATCACGTGTGACGCATGGTCACGTGATTCTGAGGCCGCCATCTTGTATTGGGCTATAATAGCTACTGGAGCGTCCTTAGCAGTTGACTTAATACATACTTCTGTAATAGTTAGTCCAGAATTCAATGGTGTCATTGTCTTACTTATTGCAGCATCATAGATTATTAGTATTCTCATGGCAAAATCTGAGATCAATAAATATATACAGATGAAATAAACCATTTAAGTAAATAAAACATTGCATGCTGCCACATAGTAGTGTTAATTGCACAGTCCAATTGTAGTTATAATTGAGGCTGAACAGACAAAGTGTCCTTTTGAAACATTATTAGATTACTTTAAAGAAGGTGAATCATCTCAGCGTCCACATTCAGGTCACTATGGCAAGTGTCCAGAATACAAATCCAGTAGGCCGCTCTGGATTTGAGAATCCTTTCAATCTTTCCACCTCTTGGTGCCATACATTTTTTCAATTCCATAGAATTCTATATTGTTCTTCAGTTCTCCTTTGTGCTGCAGTTGATGGTGGCATTCTAGGGGATATATTAGACCTTCTTTAGTGATTATTCTGAGATGTTCTTGAATTCTTATTTTGAGGGATCTTGTGGTACTTCCTACATATACTTTGCCACATAGGCATTCAATCGTGTACACTACACATTTTGAGTTGCAGTTAATGAATTGTCTCACTTTTCTTGTGGTTCCATTCGGTAACATAATTTCCTGTATTCCATGAACAGAGTGAGTGCAACTCTTACATTTGCCACACTTGGAATTCCCTCCTAGAGGTTTAGAGTTCCATAATTGCGATAAGCCTGATATCTTCTGTTTGTTAGAAAAGTGTGAATGGCTTAATGTGTCCTGTAGGCTTTTGGCTTTACGAAAGGTGATGTTTACCTGATCATCAAGGTATTCTGAAATGTCAATTTTACAATTTTAGAATATGCCAATTTTTCTTCAATGCCTCTTTGATGTCTTTGGTATTAGAAGTATAAGTGGTGATGAATCTTATTTTGCTGAGATATTCGGAAGGAGACGAAGAACCTTTGTTAATGAGCAGATCTGCTCTTGGACGCTTTATAGTTTTTTGATATATTTTATTGCGATGTCTATGGTCGTAACCTTTTGCTTTGAATGTTTCCATTGATTCTATGGCATGTCTTTCGTATTCTTTATGTTCTGCAGAAGTCCTCTTTATCCTGAGTAGCTCGCAATAGGGAATATTTTGAATTACATGGTTGGGATGATTACTATCAGCATGTAAAATTGTATTGCCAGCTGTAGGCTTAACAAATAAGGTTGTGTATATTCTTTCATTTTTCACATAGAGATCCAGAAAGTGGATGGATGGTGTGCTATCTGTAATGGTGAATTTCAGATTGTATCGATTTGTGTTAAGATAATCATAATATTCCTGTAGGGCGGTTTGGTCTCCGTTCCATATTATCAAAACATCATTGATGTATGGGCGCCAATAGATGATGTTGTTATTGGTAGTGAATGATGCATGTTGCCAGGTGTGTTCTAACTCATAGTGCCCCATGTAAAGATTTGCGTTTGAGGAAGGAAGCAAAATCTGTTAAAGTCAAACTCTCATTAACAAACCTATTTGGGAAAATAACGCCATACCCATTATAGTGAGTATCACTTTATTATAGTACTGTACAAATTATTCCAGAATCCAAAAAGTAATCACTTTGTATTAATATAATTGCAATGTTACCATACATTTTCTAGCAATCACAATTTCATCATTTTTCTTCTTATCTTCCACTATTCAGTTGTTTTGAACAAAAGTCAGGATTAAGATTTATCCCTCCTGAAGAACCGTCGTTATCCATAGACAGAAAAACATGTTTCAAGGGTTACATCTAATTTGCAAGTTATTATACTTGAATGAGAAAACAAATACCAACTACGGGTATACAACAATGTTTAAGTCATGAATTTACACTATTAAGGAGATAATAACATTTCAGTTGGGTGCAACACAACAGATTTCCATTTTTTATACCTCCTTTTAGCAAGCTTCTGTATACCTTCTATGTACCTTTTCTAACGTGCATTACTTCGCATTTAGTTATTGGTCAGCACATTATTTCAACTTCTTATATTCACGATTACTTCGTCGTTAGGTACATGTTTCTCTTAGTTTCTCTTAGTGCTTCAGTTACAGTTTTGAGTATTTTCATATAGTTTCGGCAAAGGTTCATGCATCTTCTTTATGACATAATTCGGTCATCATCAGACTTTATTTAGAGTTTGACCATATTACTCATAACAGCATTCTGGAATCTTGGTAGTAGGCATCCTTCTTGGTAGCATCCTTGTTCTTCCTCTACGTGAGGGTATATTCTGAATGGCTGCCTGAGTGCATATCATCTTTCATACACTCGACACAGTATAGGAATGTTGCATGGATTCGTGCATGGGTTCCCAATTGTAGCTCTTTGGGCCTCATTACACGGAAGGCGGTAAGGGTTAACGGTCACCGGTAATGTACCGGTGACCGTTAACCCTTACCGCCTTACTACGAGGTCCCTTTGCGGGTAGGTACTTTAATGCCTGCTGATTAGCAGGCGTTAAAAACCAACCTGCAAAGGGACCAGGGTGCTAATTACGGTACCGCAATTTGCAGCACCGTAATTAGCGCCTTCCCCATTCCCATAGAGCCCTGTGGGGCAAAAATGGGAATAGGGAAGGGCAATGGGGGAAGGGGGAATTACCGCCCCACCAACCTTGGAATAGGGCGGTAATTCCCTTTTCCACCAAGGCGGTGCCAGTATTTTACCGGCATGGACCAAGGTGCTAATAGCACCTTGGTCCTCCGCCTACCGTGTAATGAGGCCCTTTGTCTGCTACTCCAATATGTGGCGGTGGTAAGGGGGCGTGGACCAGCGGAGAGGCATCCACCTGCTCCTTTACAACATGGATGCTGGGTGAGCACAAGTGCCATCACACAATACAATCTTGCAACACCAGTTGAATGCCATGTGAGAGGGGTGTAACATTAATACTACTGATCAATGCAGGCCCTGTAAAGGCACCATACATGGACCTGCCCTCTTGCGCAAAAACAGATGACTACAGGAACCACAATGCATAGGTAACACATACCTACACAGCCAAAGAAACAATTCAACACTACACAATGACAATGCAACACTGCCTGACACTGATGACATGCACACTGCAAACCATGTATGTGAATCCATTGTGGCAGGAATTCACAAAACACAAACATGCACAAGAACAGCAAATCACATGGCATGGCTCTACTTCACAGCACGGCACAGGCCCAAGACAGACAACATGCACATTTGAAATCCTATCACAGGTCATGTCTTGCACAACTTGTCTGTGAACTGTGTGCACAGTGGATCGCTAAGTAAAAATGCAGGTGTACCACCGTAGTATATCAGATTTAATTGAATTACTGGGAATGAAAACCATATAGTACAAATGCACCATAAATGCATCAAGAGAGTGCCCATCAACAAGACATGTAACATGATACTCATCCTCAATGCACTGTGACTGACATCTGTGTCCTATGTACTTGCAGGTAATTGTAATTGTTTATTTGTAAAGCGCTTATACACAAGTGAAGTGCTTCAAAGCGCTTCAAGGTGGGAAGGGAACAAGGGATTACAGTCATCATTCTTAGGCCTTGAAGATTCTGGTTGATCAAAGAACAATAACTAACATATTAGGCCAGAGGCATATCTACTAGTGTAAGTGTGTGAAAACGAATGAGGAGAGAGGGGGGGATGGAACGTACAGTACAATAAACTACAGTACTAGCCCTGGCTAGGGAGGGGAGACAGAGGGCTGACCAAACAGACAGACTTGCTAGCCCTAGTACATTCAAGTTTGTGCAGAGACAGGAAGTGTGAGGGAGGGGGACAAGTGTGCCCAGTCCTGCAGGAGCCCGGGTAAAGTGCAGAGTGGTTGCCCCACTCATGGAGCATAATGCAGTAGTGCAGAGCAAAGTGCAAGGGCCCAGAGGCAAGTGCAGGACTGGCAGGGGAGCCTGGGACCTATAGGGCTCTGGAGGTGTACCAGGCAACCAGTTAGCAAGCTGAGCAGTTTGGGAGGAGAAAGAAGGAGGGAAAGAAGCGAGGAGAGAGGATTTTATCAGGGGAGAGGAAGAGAGAAAGTGGAGGAGAAAAGGAAGGCCTTTACAAGTTTCTGGAACTTAAGGAGGTCCGGTTCAAGATGGAAAGAAGCAGGGAGGTTATTCCAGAGGGAGGCACCTGCAGAGGATAAGGATCTACCCCAAAATCTCTGTTTGGAAAAACGGCTCACCTGCAGAGAGTTAGAGGAGGCCGAGTGGAGGGCTCTAGAAGGAGAGTATTTGGGAAGAAAGAGTTGTAGATAGTAGGGGCCCTGGCCCCAGAAAGCCTTGTGGACTATGCAGGGGGATTTGAAAAAGATTCTGGCAGCCACGGGGAGCTAATGGAGTTATTTCAGAGCTGGAGAGATGTTGACCCTGGGGTTGAGGCCAAGGGTAAATCTTGCGGTTCTGTTCTTGCTAAATTGGAGAGGTTGGAGAGAAGAAGTAGAAAGATTGAGAAAGAGACTGTTGCAGGTGCCTTTGATTACCCCCCCCAGCTCCGATGGCTGATGGCACCTGTGCAGAATACATGTACGCCACACAGAGGGTTGCCTGCACTGATGCACACGGCAGGACCAGACTCTTCATTGAGCGGATATTTGCCCTGCTGAAGGCACCTTTCCGGTGCCTGGACTATACCGGAGGGGCCCTGATGAACAAGCCAGAGAAGGTTGATGGAGGTGGAAGGTTCGGAACTCTGGCCCGGATGTGTTGCAGGGTGAGGAGCATGCTAGCGTGCATGGATTCGGCAAAGTCCAACATATCCTATGTGTGCTCTCTCAGTCTCTGGTCCACAGTTGTTATTGCAGCAGTCGCCATGGACTGAGAGACTCATGCAACATGATGAATGGACATCCTACACATATTTTGTCTGATGAGTATAGTCGTTTGCATGCCAAAGAGTACAGTTCATACAAGCTGTTGTACAGATTGCCAAGCGGTTGCCCATTCCCTGACCACTGGGCCCATCTTTGCTGGGGGCCACATGCTTTTGCAAAGTGCATTCTCATGGGAGAGGGAACTTAAATACTCATCAGCATCTCCTAGGCTACTTACTCCCTCTTCGGCACTGCCAACGCTCATCCCTTCCATGTGGTAGATACTGCTTGACTTTTCCTCTCAGTTGGTCAAGACGAGTTGTTCGACCTTGCTGTCTCCTGTGGAGGAAGTCTCACACCTGTGGTTGGCAATGAGGCTGTGGACCCTGGCCTTGAGGAAGATCCATTTTTTGCAGCAGTCCTCGCTGTCTTGTGGGACGATGCCCACTGCCATGACATTGTGCCGGATGCTGGCCCACATGGATGCCTTCATTTGGCAAGACATCCTCTGTCTTGGGTCATGCAGCTCTTCTGCATGAGCAATCACTTCCTCTGCCAGGACCTGCATCTCTGTCTCGCTGAATTTCTGCTTTTGCTGCCTCATCTCCACCAATGTGCCTTTTCCTGTGACATGTTCCACTTGACTGTTGGCTTCGGATGCACCAGGAAATTGGAGACACAGGGTGGATTGGATTTTTGAAAGAAGGCTGCTGCCAGGCTTCCTGCTCCTTCGATTACACTATGTACACCTGTCTGTAATTCCACCGGCGGAAATAGAGCAGAGTTTGGCGGCGGTAATGGTAATTCTGCCGATTCTGGGCAGAATTACCCTGTGAAGTTGATTTGTGATGGTAACACCGATGGTGTGTGCACGTTCCTGTCACATTATCATACGGTGGTAATTTCGCCGGACACCATGGCTTTAACTGTAATTCCGTGGGACACGGGTGTGGGTGTTGGCGTCCTGCAGGGCCTGGAACCCTGCCTGCAATCCCGTTGCTGCAAGCCCCATCCCCTGCTGCTGTGGACATAACATTCTAACCTTCCCCAGGGAGGTTGAAGCCCGCAGGGTCAAGGGTGCAGACGTTGGCATCCTGCAGACATCCCACGGGGCCTGGAACCCTGCCTGAAATCTTGTTGCTGCAAGCCCCGCCCTGAGCTGTGCACATAACATTCCTAACCTACCTCCACGAGGGTGAAGCCCGCAGGGTTAAGGGTGTGTTACGTAGTGATAAGCATGTACGCATGCGTGAGCCTCGTTTGGGCTCACGCATGTGCTGTTGGAATAAACGGATCCCGAACGGCAGTTGGCGTCAGGACCTTGCCACGAACAGACATGTCTCCAGTTGTCTCTCTGTGTGCATGTTTGCCGAGTGTGTGAGGTGGCCCGAGGTACTCCCGACCATGTAATATTGGCGACGAGGAGTCAGCGCGCTGTGAGAAGGTGCAAGCCGCGATACCCGACAAGAAAGTCGTGGCATACCATCTCATGACGCAGCTTGAATCCTACGCAGTTACGGTTGGCCATCTTGGATTTCACAGTGTGACAGTTGCGGCCTGCGAGGGTGCTCGTGCGCGGTCCCTGTGAGCATCAAAAGACAATTTTTGGAAAACTCAGGGTTTCCTTCTGAGGGAAGCCTTGTTCAATGTCCTCTGTGGGCAGGATTGATCCTCCAGTCTGTGGAACCTGGCAAGAAGAGGTACTGTCAGGAGGCAGGTGCATGCCGGCATGAAGGTCAGTGGTCACTAGGCTCTAGTGAAGAAGCCCACATCTACCCACCTGTTTCACCAGTGGTGAAGTGCCGTCTGGGTGGGGAAGGTTTGCAGCCTCAGTCACGTGTGTGAGGTGCCTGTGTGACCTGTAAAGATGAGTGACCATGAAGGATAGCGAGCGGCACCGGCACAAGAGCCACGCAGACAGCAAGGCACTCTGGCACCAATGCCAGAGTTCGACTCATCAGGTCCCCCTTCCAAGCTGGGGCCCAAATGGCTTATCTGGATCAAGAAGCTTGACATGTTCTTCAGGGCAACCAGGGAAGACGACAACGATGCAAAGGTCACGACGCTGCTGTACTCAGCACGGACTGAGGAACTCCGCATTTATGAATCATTGAACATTCAGGTGGTTACATATGGCGCAGTCAAGACTGCTCTTCAGAATCACTTCATCCCGTTGTCGAATGTGGACTTTGACAGGTTCGTGATGTGTGGAGAGAAACAACATGATGATGAGTCTCTGGACAAATTCTGTGCGTGACTGCGCCATCTTGCAAGCACGTGCAGATGGGACAATGAAGAAGGGATGGTGAGAAACCAGGTAATTCAAGGATGCAACTCGAGCAAGTTGCGGAGGCAGATCCTGCGGGAACCCGGAATGACGTTGGCTCAAATTCTGGACACCGGCAGGGTACATGAACTCGCAGAAAGCAGGGGGATGGACGCGGCCGTCCAGACAGGCAAAAGTGAAGAAGCTTTTGCCATAGGGAGATCCACCTCATCGAAATCTCGGTGGAGCCAAAAGCACCAGGACACATCACCCACCCAGGGCACCCCTGCAGCATGTCAATACTGCGGATACAATATCCCACACGCGGAAGACTGCCCTGCGAAGCCGAGAGTGTGTGGCAGGTGCAACACACCGGGTCACTACGCCAGAATGTGTAGGGCTGCAGCACCAGTAGCGACCCACAGGGGCCCGGCGAGGGCGAGTGGTGGCAACTTTAGCAGTTGAATAAGACGTACAGAGACTAAACCTGGCTGAAGAGGAAGAAGAGGATGAGGAGATTTTCTTCATCTACAATTTAGCAACAGGAGCCAGGAAAAGGAGGCAGCCCACCTGTGTGGTAGACATTAAAGGCATCCCCACACCAGACACGGGAGCGTCGGTGTGTGTACTGGCCACAGAACATTACAAGGCCCTCCCTGGCCCACCAGAGCTTGAAAACTCAAAGGCAATAATCTACACGTTTGGAGGTAAAACTCCGTTACCGATCCAAGGTGTCTTCGTCGCACCAGTCGCCCATGGCCCCAACGTAATCATAGCTCGATTTAATGTGACGGACGTCAGCCCCCATTCTCTCCTGAGCTGTGCTGCATCAGAGGCCCTGAACATCGTTCACGCTAGTGGTATATCAGTCGGACATAGAACAGCTTCTGGACAGGTTTGAGACCTTGTTACAGGGTATAGGCAAACTAAAAGCTGACCCGATACGCTTGCATATTGACGAGACTGTGAGGCCCACCGCTCTCAAACACAAGAGGATACCATTCCATTTAAGATCACAAGTGGAGAAAGAGCTATAAACAATGATAGATAAGGACATTATCGAAAAAGTGGAAGGACTCACACCGTGGGTATCACCAATCGTAGTGGCACCAAAACCCAAGCAGCCAGGTGCAGTTCGCATATGTGTGGACATGCGGTTACCTAATGCTGCTATAAAAAGGGAACGTCACATTACTCCGACGTTGGATGATGTTATCGGTGAACTACAAGGGGCCAAAGTGTTCTCAAAGTTGGACCTACATTCTGGGTATCACCAACTTGAACTACACCCGGAATCATGGTACAGCATGACCTTCACAACCAACAAAGGGGTATATCAATTTAAGAGACTGAGTTTTGGCATATCGTCTGCCGCCACAGTGTTTCAAAACACCATCAGGGGAGCACTGGCAGGTTTAAAAGGGGTCCTCAATATGAGTGACAACATTCTAGTCTTTGCGTCATCGGAAATGGAGCACATGAAGAGGTTGGAACTGACCCTGCAGAGACTGAGCAAACTGGGTTTGACACTGCACCGCAGCAAATACGAGTTCTTTAAAGACTGCATAGAATTATTTGGATTTGTGTTTCATGCGGGGGGGAATCTCACCCGACCCAGAGAAGGTCCGCGACATAAGCAAAGCCACTGCCCCAGAGTCACCAGCGGAAGTACGCATCTTCCTTGGCATGGTGAATTACTGTGGCCGATTTATCAAGGGTCTGGCGTCACTCTCCGAACCCCTCCGAGCTCTGACAAAACATGATATACCCTCGGCATGGGGCAAGGAGGAACAAAAGGCGTTCAAGGACATCAAATCAGCGCTGTCGAATCAGGACACAATGGATTACTTCGATCCGGCCATCGAGTCAGAGATTGTGGTTGATGCCAGCCCTGTGGGCTTGGGGCCCGTGTTTCTACAGGCAGGCACACAAGGCAGCATGTGCCGCATCGCCTATGCAAGCTGGGTGCTGTCCAAGACTGAGAAAAGATACTCTCAAATAGAAAGGGAAGCGCTCGCAATTTTATGGAGATGTCGGCACTTCCACCTTTACATTCTTGGCAAACCAGTGGTGGTGGTCACCGATCATAAACCCCTGATCGCTATCATGAACGGGGCATCCTCGAAGCCTCCCCCACGCATCGAATGCTGGAGGCTTCCACTCATCGAGTACAGGGTCAGACTATCGTACAGGCCACGGACCAATAACCCCGCCGATTACCTGTCTCGACATCCGAACCAAGCACGGGAGCAGGACCAAGGGGAGGTTGTAGCGTGTTAAGAAATCATTCACAATGTTGTGGAAGTGGCCATGTCGGTGGCACTATCCCGTCAGGACATCGTGGAGGCAGCCAATGAAGATGAAGTATTCCGGGTCATTCGGACAGCCATAGGAAGTGGGGAATGGAAGGAGGTTCTCAACAATAATGCAAGACAAGAAAAAAGGGCGCCACAAGACTTGCAGGTGTTGTGGAAGGTGAGACACGAACTATTCATCTCAGAGGAGGGTCTGCTCCTAAGGGGCCGACAGATAGTTATCCCCAGAGCACTGGTGCAAAAGGTGCTCGAGCTGGCACACACAGGACACCAGGGATGTGCCAAAACTAAGGCTAGGTTGTGGCCGAAAGTGTGGTTCCCAGATCTAGAGGAGAGAGTGAATGAGTATGTGCAGACATGCCTGATGTGCCAAGTAGCAAGTCCGGCCAAATTGGGAACCCCCCCGTCATGTCCATGGAGAGGAGCGAGCAACCATGGGGAACGGTCCATGCAGATTTTGGCTTGACAGGCAGAGGAATGTACTTTCTGGCCATCATAGATCAGTGGTCAAGATACCCGGAAGTAGAACTGGTCGAGTCCACCGCATCTGACCACACCATCCTGGTGCTTGAGAAAATGTTTGCGACCCATGGGTTTCCGACGGTCCTATGCTCAGACAATGGGTCACCGTTCCAGGGAAGTCAGTTTGCTATGTACATGGAGGAAAGGGGAATCCAGCACAGGAAGGTGACACCACTCTGGCCCCGGGCGAATGGTGAAGTGGAGAGATTTATGAGGACTTTTAGACATTTAGGATCTCTGAAACCAGGGGAGGGGAAATAAAGAGAAACCTATTTTTACGAGTTTGTACGAGAATACAGAACGACCCCACACCATTCCACTGGGGTTTCCCCAGCGGAAGCATTATTTCGATGATGTCCAAGAGGCCTCATCCCCGAACTGGAAGGCAGAGAACCGGGAGTGATAGATGGTGCACGGGTAAAACAGGAAAGGATGGCCAGGAATGAGAAGGCGAGTGAGAGAAGACACCTACAAGAAAAGGATGTGGCCGTGGGTGACACTGTGCTGGTCAAGAACCGCCATCCGGAGAAGAAAATGTCACCCACCTACGAGCCGAGACCATTGAGAGTAACACATGTGAAAGGGTCCATGGTGGCAGCAGCCAACGAGCGAGGAACCATCACCAGGAACAAGTCGTTCTTCAAAAAAGTCAACTCGAGTCCAGAGGGTGGCCCACTGGAGGGGACCTCTCAACCCAGGGAGATGGACGATCCGCAAGTGGCAGCGGAGCCGGAGGAGCATGGGCCGGATGAGGAAGCACCACTGCTGACCTTCGGGAGTAGCAGTCGGTACCCGAACAGAGAGGGCAGGAAACCCCCGGGCAGATTTAAGGATTATGTCATGGACTCAGAGAACTGAGCTGACAGCAGCCGAAGTTGGGCGACTCATGTTGAGTCACAGTTATGTTATTTACTTTTTTGTTTTTCTGTTGTAAAGAAAAGGAGGGATGTTACGTAGTGATAAGCATGTACGCTTGCGTGAGCCTCGTTTGGGCTCACGCATGCACTGTTGGAATCAACGGATCCCGAACGGCAGTTGCCGCCGGGACCTTGCCATTAACAGACGCGTCTCCAGTTGTCTCTGTGTGTGCCTGTTTGCTGAGTGTGTGAGGCGGCCTGAGGTACTCCCGACCATATAATAGGGTGCAGGTGTTGGCGTCCCACATGGTGTACGCTCCTGTTCTGAGTACTTTTATTAATATCCTGAATTTGCCGCTGTGAAGCCTGCACGGTCACATCCGTCTGCTCGTGCTGCACTGTGCCGTGCTGCTGCTGCTGTGGGCCCAGTAGGGGCCTTCAGGGAAGGTAACAAGTGGGGTTGGAAAGCCCTGTTACATGAATGAAACTATGACATCTCGTTACATATTTATTGGCTGGTTCATTCTTGCCTTGGAGAATTCTCAGCCCATGTTCATTGTTTCATCAGGGGCAGCCTTGAACCCTGAAGCGGTTGTGTGCATTCTGTGTTTTCGTTTGGCTACGTAAGCACATTCATCATGCCAGCCCCTCCTGCCTGGGAACATGAGAAAGCACCTGTAACCGTATCCATACCTGCTACTGTTTTGGCCCTGTTATCAGACTGGTGCTTGGTCTGGTTCCTGGGCTTGGCCTGGGATCAAAAAGGAAAATGTTATCACTAAAAAGGAAAAAGGAAACTGCAAACATAAGCATCCCAGCTCTCCCAGTTGTTGCTAATCTTGTGGATTTAAGTATATTCGATACTGTCACCGCCTCCTCCTTTGGTGATGCCCATCTGCTCATTAGAGAATTTCAGCAGTTTCTGGGTGCACCTAGTGACCCCCCAAATTGATTCCTGGGGAAGTGACAACCATTGATACCCTCGATATTACTATACCTGTACCAACACCTTCCATTCCTTCCTGTTTAATAGATGGCAACTTAGGACCTGAGTGTCTGGGGAGCGGTGGGTGGGAGGTACTGGGGGATGGGAGAGTAGCCAACATTCTTCAAGTCCAACAGGCTGAACAATTGTGTCCAAGGAGACCATTTGGTGTCTCTGGTCAGGCGGCCTCAGCTCTTACCCCCGCCACTATTATCCCCGGTCTTAGCCAGAGTAAAACTCTTGCTGTTTCCCCTCTCATGCCAGGTTGACAAGGAGTTCACTGCACTTTGGTCCAACCCAAAACTCGGCCACTAAGTGTGGGCGGCGTTATGCAACCATCCAAAGAGAATGCTGATGAGCCCACCAGCCAACCCTCTAGTGAGGGAGGGGTCCCACAACCATCCAAAGCGAATATTGCTGAGTTTACCAACCAACCTCACAGCCCACCAGATGCAAGCATGGGTGGGGAGTTTGTGGGGACCTTGGCGTGCGCTCCTGGGATACTAAATGTTGCCTCATCAGCAAGTACACTTAGCCCGGTTATCATCATCTCGGAGGGAGTGGTCACTGCCACCCTAGAACGGAAAGGAGACGGGGGCCTAAAACCAAAGGAGCGCTGCAGTGGTTGTAGTGTTGTCTTGTCTGAACTTTTGCTAATGAAAAATCTGCTTCTGTCCCTAATCGTAGAAACTGAAAAGAGAGTAGATAATGGGAAACCCTCATTTAACCAGGTGTGAGAGAAAAGGGATCTGAATAACTTAAATGCTCCAAGGGTAGTCGGATCCCTAATCCAGGAATCTTGTAACTAACAACCGGAGAGATAGTGGGCTTCCTGATGGGAATAGAGCAGTGCCCAACAATACTAGTGCTTTAAAGGGCAATGGCAAATTAGTCTTAGCTGATGTTGAGGCCAGAGGGTCCCTGCACCTTGCTGCTCCATTTAGCTCGAGGCACGTCCACAGTCCGCAGGAAGATATAACTCCCAGGGCGAACATGACACGAGTGAAAATAGCTGGCGCGTTGGCTCAGTATTTGCCCAATCTCCCTGCTAAATGTACTAATCCTTTTGTATCCCGGCCAATATTTCTGCACGAGTTCCCAAACTAACCTCAAAGTGGCATGAACCGAGGGAAGCACTCCAGAATAAGTGCTTACATTGGTTGCGAACTGTGAGGGGTTGTCACTTTGTCACAAGGAAACTTGTTTCCGACTGTACCAGGATCATGACATCGGGGGAAGATGTTTCTGACTCCGTTCAGATTAATTTTCGAGACCACAGAGTGGTCAGGGGCATATTGAATACCAACAGGCCATCGACTTGCAGAACAAACAGTGTCATCGATCTAAGCCCCCTTTCCTGGGGAGTAACGCCACAGGGTCCTGTACAGTCAGGAGGGAACGCTGTACCGGGGTGAGGGGGGGGAAGACCTGTAGGTCCTACCCTCGTTTATGGGCATTAACGGCTGCTAATGCACCAGTTATACTGAGAAATGACTGTATTATCATGAAATAACTCTGGCTCTCTGGACCACTGTGTTTTTTTCTGCTATTTGTTTCTGCTATTGATTGTAATGTGGCAGTTTTGCAATCGTTACCTGTTGTTGTGTAAACTTTTATGGCTTTACAACGAACTAAAGTTATGAAGAAGAGTAATTCCGTCCGGGGGAATTACTGCTGTAATCACCGCCCAACTCATAATGAGGCCCAAAATCCTGCAAATATACCTCCACATTACTGTGTGAAATGCCTTTTTGGCATCTATAGAAAGGGCCAAAGTGTGGTAGTCTGCCTCCTGTGCCCTCCAAAGTACATGAAAGTATGTCACTCACATTGTACCTAGCTATTCTGCCCAGGATTAAAACCCATTTGAGAGGAATCAATCAGCCTAGGAGTGGCCCTGTCATCTATTGACCAATATCTTCGGTAAGACATTGCTTATTACATTGTTCAAGGAAATGAATCTGAAATTACAAAGCTTTGCATCATCCCATTCAGGTTTAGGGGGAACAGAGGTCAAGGTACTCCTAAATTCCCTCAGCAGACTGCCATGTGCATAAGCCTCATATTAAAACCTAGTCAGCAAAGGTACTACCAGAAGTTAAGAATATGTATGAAACTCTAAGGGAAGGTTATCAGCCCAAGGCGAATTTCCCATTTCCTGCACAGGTCGACTGATCTCAGGTGTGAGAACAGTGTGCTGAGACTATATTTCGCTTCTCCGTCTTAAAAGGGCAATGTCATGACATCCATGACATGTAGTCCTTCCCTCAGTGCTGGAGGGGCTCTAGGTTATACAGGGAATCATATTATGTCACAAATAGGTTGGTATGTCAACTGGATGGGTGATCAAAGCACTTTCATCTGTGACCAAGAGTTGAACACATGTAGCCAACTGCTGTTGTGCGGTAGTAAAACTGTAAGTCTCCCTAGGTTTTCATAATATGTCTGCCAGATTCAAAATGAAGCATATTCTGCCTGCCTTTTGTGGAGGGAGTTTAACTCTTTGCTGCTGTCGAGCCGTTCATTAGAAGGAAGCTCCGAGTCTGTACATTTTGTTGAGTAAGATCATGAACTGTGGCTTCTAATATTTTAGATTTTCTCTTGATGTTTTTTCAAGCAGATTAATTCTGTAGAAAAAACACACTCAACAACGTTCTGGTGGATACCAGGCATATGGCTGTCAATGAAACTGAGACTTTGATTATGTCCAGACAATGCTTGAGTGTTTTGTGAACTAGGGACTTGTCAGCTGATTGCTTCTATGACTGATACCATCCATCCTCCATCTCCTGGTCTTGGGGCTTTCCATGGAAAGTTCAGCTTGTTTTGAAATCAGCCAGAGGGATCAATCGGAATAATCATACAGTCAATCACCTTATCCAAGAGCACAGCTAATGTCAGAGAAGAGTCTATGCTGGGGCACGTTCCATGTAAACAGGTAATGTGTGTGTGTGTGTGTGTGTGTGGGTGCCTGAGTGCACTCTCTGTTTCAGGAGTCTTGTAATCACCATGGTTCAATAAGGCCCGGGCGTGGGGGATATCTTTAGAATCCCTCTGTCTCTTTTAGCCATCATATCATGTCGACCTTATCTTTTTCAACTCTGGATCACGTGTTGAGTTCCAGATTGCTATTGAAATCAACCTTACTTCAGTAAAAAGCCATTTCCAGTAAGAAAAAAACCAACCGAGAGCATAGACTGAACATTTAACCGATTTATAGGCACCTATATTAATTCTGGCCCTAATGATTTGGCCTCCACCATTTTGCGATGGTTTAAGCAGTTTATATCATAAGGATTTTTGAAAAACAGTGGCTACTCCCTATTCCTTTCCCAATACCACATTCATACAACTCGACAGCTCACACCCAACCCATTCCTTTCAAAGCGCTGCTGCTTCTTCCATTGTGAGGTACGTGTCCTGTAGGAAGGCCACCACCAGACATTTAAACTTAAAACACTGTAGCATTTTCCTTCTCTTAAAGTAGCTGTTAAGGTTGTTGACGTTAATGGAAATAACACTAAGGGCCTGATTCACAGAGCGGTTTCCTATGGGATTGCGCCATTACAAAACACTTCTGTGAATCAGGACTTAAATGAGGTCATGGATTATGCAGAAAAACTTATGAGCCGCCAGTGTGAACATTACACTGCAACAGAGGGTATAGAGGACATTACTCCTCAAAATATTTGGTTAGAATACATTTGCGAAACAATTGGCTATCATGACTTTGAAGTTTCTCCAAGTTTTTCCCACCCAAAGAAGTGTGGGATTTGTCCCACAAATGTTCATCTCGTATGACAGAAGTAGTTGTGTTCAAGCGAGGAGGTGCGGTCCGTGTATCACGTTGTTATTTTTGTATAGAGAGCGCTCCCATCGATCATCTTTTTCCCAACCTTGAATAGTCTTTTTAGTGCCTCCAGATTCTTGATGGATTGTGATAACTCAATTACTTCCTGATTTTGTGGCTTTCAGGAACATTTGTAACTATTTGGTTTCGGTGTATTTTGTGTTTTTACTGTCCATGATAATCATTTTTGCAGATTCCAATAAACCTCACTTGAAATACCTTGGCCCAAGCACAGGGTAGATATCCCCAAAATATTGTCCTTTTGTCCATGGTGCATTTGGAGTAATCGGCCAAAAGATACCTCTTGTAGCCTTCATGCATAAGCAGATAGTTCAATTTGTTGTTATTTTTTTATCATTCTTGTCTTTTTATGTCATAGACAGCAAATACGTGATGGAGCATGTCTATTATTTATATATTTGTGTTAGTAGTAGAAATTTGCATTTTGATCCTGCGAGCCCTTTGAATCTTCCGTGGTGGGTCAATCTTGATATTCAAGAGCATCAGTAGACATTTTTCAGAAAATGTTACTGGAACTTTCCCTTTCAGCTCGATTGGTACACCACAAATGGTGAACCAATAAATGTTGCTGTCCCTTCTGTTATGGCCTTCCAAATGTGTATTGGCCATAGCCAGTGCAGGCACTTTGATTTGTGGTTGCTCTAACCTTCCACTCTATTCGCTGCCACATCAATGAGGTCCTCTGTCAGTCAGCCATTTGGCATGTGATTTAAGTTGTTTGGTGTGGTTCCTAAGGGTGTGTGTGTGTCCATAGCACAGGCATCTATGGACTCTATGGTCAAGCATAAAGGCAACATTGCTGGAGATGTTTTTACAGGGTGGACTGTACATCTGGCAGAGGCATGTTAGCCATCTGTCTCTCTTTATCATCCTGGGATACAGTAAAAGACAGCAATGCTGCCTCGTCCTTGGCAGCTGTGTGAACATGGTAGGTATACTTTACATAGTATTAGTGGCATTTGTAACGTGCAAACAACTGGGCAGTAATGGAGAGCTGTACGTAGGGTGCTCAATCGTGAGGTTACATGTACGGTGCAGAGGTAGCAGAGTAGCTGGGATCGTTAGGAAACACAGGGGGGCTCCAGAAGGGTAGAAACAGGGTTGAGTGGAGTGATCTTCAGAAGAATAGTATACTTGTAGCAATCTATAAGAAGCACTTTACACATTGGAGATGCACTAAAAGGTTAGAACGTTTAATAAACACAAATGCTCTATATTACCCTACATCGACTGGTGTAGTGTGAAAGCAGATCCTTAGCATTTAGTCAGAAAGCAGCATGTCTACAAAACACCCTGAATAACATCAATAGATTAATGCAGGAGCATCATACCACCTTCATATCACTGAAGCAAGTGTTGTGTGAACTGCTGCAGACATTTTCTTAATATTGTCAAACAGGTGGTTTTCTGAACTGGCGCAAACATAAGCTGACAAAGACCTTTTTGTTGAACTAATGAAAGACGGAATAATGCATTGTTGAAGAAATAAGTTGTTTCAAGATCTTTGTCTCAAGTGAGAAGAGGACAACTTTGTTGAACACTTCTGAACTGTTCATAGAATTCAAGTTGGAACTTTGTGTTATCTAGTTAGAACTTTGTACTACCAAGGTGGAGCAAAACGAGAACTGATGTGCAACTTTTGTTATGAACCAGGATTTGCTTATCCTTTTGGAACTGTTTAACAAAATCCTACTTGAATCTGGGGATGGGGAATTTACCCAGGTGATAAGGAGAAACAGTTGTCATGATTGGAATGTATCTGTTAATTTGTTGCTTTTGAACTGCCATATATTACCTTGATGTGTGTATGAGTTTGAAGGACAGAAACCTTTTGTTACAGTGTTTTCTTTAGTTTATTTTAGGCAGGGAAATCCTCCTCAGAGTAGGAATATTGAAGCTTTTATCCAACCTTTTGAGTTAATAAAATGGCATATTTTGAAAAACATTCACAAAGTTGTCCGCCTCACATTTCTGACCCCTCACAATACCAACTATAGCAATTGAGACTAAGCCCAAAACTGACAGCCAGAGAGATATTGGCAATCGAAGATCAGTACCCTATCAGTGTGTCGCTGTAGGCCCTCCTCAGGCTACCTATTGATCTGCGTATCCCCCTAAAATTTTCTGCCTGACCCACTTTGGTCTCCATGGCAATGAGCCTAAATACATCTAAGAGTTCCTTATGCCTTATAAACCGATCAGGCACTGGACATCCCTACAGGAGCGCTTTCATTCGCCTCCAAGAATCAAGAGGCTGCACTAGAGAGGGTGTTCCTTCTCACTCAATGCCCCCACATCACATTGCCCAAAGCTTTGGAAATAGATCCTAACTGTTTGAGATTCAAACTCAAACTGATGCAAGTGGAACGCTGCATGGCTCAGTTGATCATAATCCCAAACTCTCCAGGACCTAACTTAACCCCAAATAACTGTGCTGGGGCGGGTGCAATGAAACAGTACTTGCACTAGTTCCTTGCATTATCTGGTTATAGCTTTGGGGAGGACCAAGTTTTCCCCACAGGGTACAGGGCTGGGTCTGGCCAATTCGCACCTCAGCAGTGTGCATCCCTACAGGGCTTCCCTTTAGACTTCTTAGGCTATTGACTAAAAGTACTGTAGAGACATTGGGAGAAGTACTATCGGGTGCTTTAGTAGAACATGCTTGCCCCCACAAACCAGGTCTCCCGCCTACACAATCATTTGGGTTAAGCTGCATATGCTGGTTTCGTCATGCAGGCCTTCTTGAATGACTTGCTGATTCCAACATGAAGGCTTTGCACAAGTCTCAGCTACAGGTCACTACTGTATCCTGAGAGCCTTGCACTGTGCCCGTAGCCTCTATGAATCCAGCCACCCTTAATTCTAAGCAACCCAAAACCGTAGTAGAACAAACAGCACCATCACAGCATGCCCGCCGGTGGTAGTAGAAGTAAAGGGAAGGGGGCATAGAGAGAAAGAGAGTGTATTTATTGGATTTTATTGTATATACAAACAATATTCAGTAGTGTAAAAGTGTAAACAAATCATGAGCAATTAAACAGGGAGCAAATGATCCTTAGGATGGGATCAGAAGGAAGAGAGAAGACATAGAACAAAGAGGGAGAGGAATGGCATTCCAATGTTTTGGTGCGAACAGATGAAAGGAATGGAAACAAGATGCAGCTCTGTTATACCTGGGACAGATAAGAGGAATTGAGACTGTCAGCAGAGAGACCGAGGAAGAAAGTAGAAAGACATGAGTGTGGAAAGGTAGGAGGGGGCCAGGACATACAATAATTTTAACACAATTCAAAGAAAATTAAACAATAGACAAGATTCAAAAGATAACCAGCTAAGAGAGAGCAGAGCAGGGGAAAAATAATTGTGAGGACATAAGTGGATAAAAGAGACGAAAAGAATTGTAACTTGAGCAGAGAGGAGCTAACTGATAGGAAGGTAGACCAAGAAGAACATTAAAGCGGTAGAATCGGGAAAAGACAAGCGAAGAAACTAGATATTTTTGGCATGGACAGTGAGAAACTGTCAAGCCTTTCAGATATTAAAGAGTTGAAAATGAAAGAAGTGTGAAATAGTAGATATGTGAGAAAGGAAGAAAAGTGAAGAGTCAAAAATCACACCTACGTTACAACCAGAGGGACATATCACAATAGCGGTAGGAGGAAATGAAATAGAGGAAGGTCAAAGCAGGAGAGAAAAGAACCTTGCTCTTGTAGGAATTAAGATGTAGGTAGTGATTGGACATCCAAGATTGAATGGCTAGCGGACAGGCTGAAAAATAGAGTCATTAAAAGAATGAGAGAACGATCTGGGAACCATAAGCATATACGTCATATACGTGGTGAGGAAGACTGAAGGAAGAAATAACGGAGGCAAGAGGAACCGTGTAAAGGGAAAAGGTATTGATCCAACTCAGAACCTTGAGGCCCTCCGTAGCAAAGGGGATATACAGATGAAGATTGACCCATCCAGGATACCAGGAAGGTGAGAATAGAACGGTAACTGTGAGGCCAGTCCAGAACAGGGCCCTGAAAGCCAAGGTGAGAAAGAGACAACAGTTGGATAGAATGGTCAATAGTGCCAAATCTAGAAGAACAACAAGCAGGCAAGATAATTTGGATGATTTGGAATAACGAGCCGATAGGAGAGAGTTAGAGAATGCAAAAAGAGCCATCTCTGATGAGTAACAGGAGTGAAATACAGATTTGCAAGAAGGAAGAATTGCAGAGTTATTCACATGAACTGGGACATGAGCATAGTCCATGACCTCAAGGATCTTGGCAAGAAAAGGAAGTCATTAAATATGACAATAGTTCAAAGGCAAAGACAGGTCAAGTGGTGGATTGTTTAGTATTGGAAGAATAGAGTCATGCTTAGAGGAGGAGAAAAAGGTAGATGAAGAGTTGAAGAGTGCAGAAAGGTAGAGATGGAGGAAAGGATAAACTTTAGGATTTAGGGGGAAGGAAGGGGATCAGAGGGTGAAGCTCTAGGAATTGCCCTGGAAAGAAAGAAAGAAAGAAAGAAAGAAAGAAAGAAAGAAAGAAAGAAAGAAAGAAAGAAAGAAAGAAAGAAAGAAAGAAAGAAAGATGAAATTAGACGTAGTGGAAGATGGTTGAAAGAAATTGGCAGGGCAGCGGGAGATGGAAGAAGAGTTTACAGAAAAACGGAGGACATTACTTGAGAAATGCAATTCATGGCCCGACGTAGAGTACGTGGAGAAAAGCGAATGCAAGTGCTCATCCAAGACTGGGACGGCTCGCATAAAGGGGAAAAGGAAGCGTGGAGGGAATCAAGGGTATCCAACAGGCCAGAAGTAAAGAGGGACGTAACAGAATCAACTATGGCATATTTAGAAAATTCCAGGATTGGTCTTATGAAAAGTCTGTACTAAAACAGGACGGATGCTGCAGGGTTACACTATCCTTTTTATTTGGCTGTCTCTCATTCCTTGTTGAAAAATTACAGATACACCCATTACAATATTAATTAAACTGATGCACCCATGAGAGTAAGATTGAGAAGTCAGGGGGTGGGGGTGCAAATAGAAGGATGTAATAGTGGAGAAAAGTCAGAAAGAAGAGGAAAAAATTGAAAGATAAAAGGAGATTGCGAAGATAAGAGAGGAAAAGGGAGGGGAAGTGATAGGGAGGAAGTAGAGAGATAAGGCAGAAGGACAGGTTGAGAGAATGAGATAGAGCAGACAAAAGGAGGGGGATAGGACAAAGATACAGATGGAAGGAAGCGTAAGAGACATGGGGTAAAGGAGGATGAAGGAAGGCGAGAATACGACAGAAGAATGCAATGAGGGGTACAACATTGTTACATCGCCAATATAGTTATCACTGTGTTTTTTGCTGAACATTTTTCAATGAAAAAACAATTGAAAAATGAAGGGGGGTGAGTAAGGGAATATAAGAGATAGAGGGGGATATGGAGTAAATACTAGGAGAGGGTGGGCTTGTGGGGATCACACCAAATATTTAAAAAAATCGATACTTTTTTTTGAGAAAAGAAATTTTGCCGAAAAACGAATCGAAAAAACTACTGCTGATATAACAAAGAACCATTTTATAAGGAGGTGATGACACCAGAGGGGGAGAGGGGAACAGACGCACTGGAGGAGGGCAAGAAAATGCTGAGAACAAAGAGTTGAATGCGCATAAGTGTGGGAGGAAGGAAAGAATACTGAAAGGAAAGAGGATGGAAGACAGGAGGGAAAGTCAAAGGAAGGGAGAGAGGGAGGGAGAGAGAGAGGGAAGGAAGATAAAACACACACACACATATCTACCTTAGCTCAGATGAAAACAATGTAACAATGTCACTCTATACCCACAATCGCAGTGTCAGTGCTCTATCTATAAACTGCAGGCCTCAGATTCAATTTCTGATGGCGCTGTCTCAGCCTTTCAGCTGGCTAAGGCTGATAAAATGTGTACCATTGAGTAAGATACTATTTTTATTTTACTTGTCAGAATTTTGTACAATGAGACTAATGTAACATTAGATTGGGGGAGGGATAGAGCAGGTATGAAGGTTGGTCATGCTGTTTTGTAATGGAGTATACACAGACCATATGTTCTCATGGCCAATGGGCGGATCAGAAAAAAGAGATAGAGAGAGAGAGAGAGAGAGAGAGAGAGTGTGTGTGTGTGTGTGTGTGTGTGTGTGTGTGTGTAGTGCTTCTCAGCAGTAGGTTCACGTTCAATAAATACCACAATAAAATAAATGTGCGATATACATGTTTAGTATTCAGCATAGTGTGTGAAAGAGGAGGTCATGCTTCTGTGATTGGAAAAGTGTAAAATGTTTCTTTGAAGACATGTTTGGCTCTAACGTCCAAGGTTTACTTGCTAATTAGCCGTCTTTGTGTTGAATATGTCATGACTTACAAATCACCAGACATGACTGATGCAACATTTCCCCAGCCCAAGGCTGGTGGTCGTTTCCATAGTGACCGGCGTCCCCCAATGAGAAGGGATGGACAGCATAATGAGCCTGGAGAGCCTGGGCTATTGCTGCCTCTCTAAGGTCCAGCTCCCACTGCCAACCGCAGGGCCAATCAGGTGAATGATGCAAGGCTAGCAGCATCCTGAAGCACTGCATGGAGGGGCAGTGATGCAGCGGCTGCCAGTGGGCTGCACTGAATACAGTGCATTGCATCAGTGTCCGTGCACATGTCCAACGAAGGTTAATGCAGAGAGCACACAAAAACACAGCCTGTCAAATAAGCAAGTCACTTCGCGCATCACCCTTTCCAAATTCTACTGCCACTTTTCTTTGCGGAATGGCCTTAGGCACTTTTCCGTGCCCTGGCCCCTAGCTGGCATGCCCTAGGGCCTAGACCCTAGCTGGCAGCTGCCGTCAAACCCACGGAAATCAACGGCCTCGTTCTAATGCGCCTTGGTGGCTACGTCCCATCGTAATCCATGCTGACATCCCACAGAACGCGTCTGTGCCCCCCCCTTCCCGACTTTTTGAAGGGTCTATGGCGTGCTTAGCTTTCATTGTGCCTCATTCCAAGTTTTCTGGTATCCTGGCAGAAGGATACAGCGAATGCACCTACCTTTTCTGCCACCTGATATCCTGGTAATACCGGGATATTACAGTCGGCAAAACCACTGGTAAATTCCCATTGCATGGAGTCTCATAGGACTTTATGGGGGGATTTGACAGTATTTCTGGCACCAGCAATACTACTGCCAAAAATACCATCTGTTTTATGCCAGTGGGGGCCTGAGTTACCTCTAGTTCTTGGCTGGACGTAAGTCAGGTTACCCCCACTGGTGTACTCTGTCGTTCCAGTAAAGTGCCGGTACAAGTAAATACCTGCACTTTTTTTCCGGTCTCGCAGGGGCTTAATGAGGCCCAATTGCCTTTTCGCTAAGTTAAGCTGTGCTAAGGAGCGCGAGGGTTGTGTTGTCATAGAGGTATCCAGTTGTTTTAAAGCTCTGCTGTATTACAGTGAACTTCACCCTGCTAGCATGTAGGCTTGGGAGGGCTCTGCTCTGGTGGGATGGTTGGCAAAGTGAAGAGCCGTGATTGGGTGACTGGAGATTGTTCAAGCACCAGGGCCACTGCTGTCTGCATGTTTCCTGGACAGCATATGCGGTGGTAATTGAAAAGAAGGGGCTTATGGGCCCAGACGCCTGAGGGTTAGCTGTGCTATACAAATGTACAAATAAATAAATGGTGAGTTGGTTGGTGGATGGGAAGGTTGATTGTAAGATGACGTGTATTGTGTTATGTCCATTCTGATTTAGCCAGTCCTGAAGCAGTATCATGTTTCTTTGTGGTTTTTCTGGGTCACTTGGACTGGTGAGGCATTCTCTTGCTTATGAGGCAGTAAAGATTAACATTGTATAGGCCTTTCATGGACTGCACCTGTTGGAGTGTGGGGGGGAGTGTCCTTTGCGCATTATTTGATGAGTGATTTCGTCTAATTGTGTGAGTGAGCAGCCTAAAGAGGCATTTTCCCACTTGTTGCTCTGTGATTTAACAGGCAGTCTGGCATCTTGGATGTGCTCATTCAGAAGCCTCTTTTCACCCCCTTGCCTATATTCGGGGGGTTTCGGGGCATTTAAAAGCACACTCCGAATTCACAAGCGGGATGCACTTTTCAATGCCCAGAAATAAGGGTCATCCCCCTGTGCCTGTGAGAACCGATGTAGAGAGAGGGGGTGCAAATCACAGCTGGGTCATTTCTGACCCTGGCATGATTTCTTTTAGAAGTGGTACAGATGCAGTTTAAACCGTGGCTGTCACACTTGCATGTCCATCCATCAAACACAGATGGTTTAATAGTCCACCTCACTGAGATGCCTTCCCAGCAACCGCGTGTCATACATTAGCTTCGGAAGTCAGGGGCCTGGACTGCACATCTTTGCACCACTCTCCAGCCCTTCCAGAAACGCTCAGGTCACCTTCGAGAATAAGGTGGCGTGAGCCTTTCTGAAAGTAGTGCAACCGGAACAGGTACCTTCCCTGCGCTCCTTTCATTTGCACTACTGTCTGAGAATCTCACCCATGGTGTTCGTCTTCTGCCATCTGTGGTGATGTGCGGAATCTGAGTGCAACCGGTACGTACATGTGCAAAGTCTGGTACACGGACTCAGCGGTCCAGCCTTCTGAGGGTTGTACCATAGAGCTGGATAATTGTAATAACTGTTTTTGTTGCGACTTCCTGGTTCCTGTTCTGCACCCCTGCTGGCTTCACATTGTGCATTCCACTGGGATTTGGGGGAAGGTGTTGGGGATGGGAGATCAGTTTTAAGTAGATGTGACCAGCTACTGCAATATTCTTTTCAAGTTTGGCCTTTCTTTGAACAAGAAGTGCATGCTGGGAGATTTAGCCTTGGTTCATCTCAAATAAGCCACTGGGACAAACACACCTGCTAACAGTGAGTTGTAAAAGGAAAATGCAAGAATCAAAATGTGGCAACCCCTGTAACATCAGGTGCCCCAAATACTATAGCCATTATCCCTCTGATTCCTTACCATTCACACCTTCTTTTTCTCTCTCTGGGTCTCCACCTCTTTTCTCTTTGCCTCCCTCTTTCTGTGTCCCTCCCAACACCCTGCTGTCTCCACCACCCTCCCTCTTGCTCTTTCCCTAAGAAATCCTACAATATTCATGCTGAAAGTAAAACTTCATGTACTCTTATATGCTCTGTCACTGTTCTTTTTGACAAAGACCCATGTCAGAGGCTGGATGATAGGAGTCTAAGACCTGGGAAGCCGGGTACTAGCACCCACTCTGTGATTTAGGGTTTGGAAGAGGTACACTAAGGGCCCCAAGCTTTCAAGTCCATCATCAGCATTGAATGAACCACTTCCTTCCTAGATACTGACAAGCCCTGATTGTCCTAGTCTAGTGTGCAGAGGAAGGTAAAGGAAAGCTTCCTGAAAAGTTACTATCCCAAAAGCTGTATCCCTCACAACCAGTAGAAAAGCCAACACTCCAGCTGGGGCAGTGATCGAAGTGAGCGGGAACGGTCGGGAGCGGTGTTCCACTACTTTTATTTTTTTCTGTTTACCATTCCTCTAACTTTTACGACCATATTCACCATTCTATACAGAGGATTTGTCCATTCATGCCCACTGTAAGTGTAAAGTTGTAATAGGAGCCTTAGTTACTAGTGACTTTGACTATTGCATTGCCCGGGCTGCAACACCTTGTCACATGTTGCACTATGCTTTCGCCTACCCTCTCCCCTGCCCAGACCACAGTTCCACTACTTTTTTCGGTACACTGAAAAAGTGAAGGGAAAACATAAAATTTGGGATTGCATCCAAACTTTAGAAACAGCTGCCAGTTACAAAATAACTTCACACCGAACATGCAAAAAGTGGATCACCCAACAAAATACCTGACCAAATTCCCTAATAGGTCCCTGCGCGCCACCTATTTAAAAGCACAACTAAATGTCTTAAAAACAACGAGATCTTGGCCATCAGGGGACAATCTCATTGCAACTCGTGTCGTTATTGCAAGGACGTCACTCAGAAAGAAACAATACGACACCTCCTGCTATGATGCCCTGGAACAACAAGCCCAAGAGAAGCTTATCTAAAACATCACCTGAAAGCAGCACACATTTGGGACGAAGAACATTGGTGGTGCAGATTGATCACCGGGGATAATATCCCCTTGGCGCTGGCCACAGCAAAGATCCTCCAGAGTATTGGCCTGGAACAAGAAATGGGTCACAAGGACAAAGAGAAAATAACTACCGGAAAAACTTAGATTAACCAAGAATAAAACATAGGAAACATCACTGGGAAAAGGGAGAAACAAGGACATTTTGTAAAAATGGTTAAATAACAATTAAATTCAAGTAAAAAAATAGAAAACAGAGTAAAAGAGTGCCTGTCCCAATAAAAACTGTTTTGGGGAAATAAAGAAAAGAAGGGCCAATTTCTAGACCCTTTTCATTAAAGAAGCACAAGAGTTATCCATATATCGTATTTAGGAAATCGTTAGTTGTAGAACAAAGATATGGGGCATACTTTCCAGTCCCCCAGATCAGAAAAAAAGGCTACTATGTGTTACGCCTTTGTTAACAATTTTTTTCCAGACCAGGTTTTTTGTGTTGTTTTGAGATGGAGTAAACATGTATATCAGGCTTCCCTTATGTTTCTCTTTGGTCACCTCCTTATCACAGTCTTTATTGGCTTTCACTTCGTCCTCCTGCATCTCTTTGTCTCTCCTTCTTCTCACCTCCTCTTCCTCTTCTCACTTCATTTTCCTCTATCACCCCTTTTCTCTTTCGTTATGCCTCTCCTCCATGGCACGAGTGTCCAGCTTCTCCTCTCTCCCCGCCTGGATGATCCTCCACCTCCTCTTTTTGCCTCTTACACCTCTCCTGTCTCTCAGGTGACCACAGCTGAAGAAAAGCCAGACCTTGCAGTCTCACCCCACATATACAGGCTTTGGGCAAATGTGACTCTGTGTCTGGACACCTGGAGTGGACACATGCTATTGATAAATGACATTTCAGACTCTCTCCGCTCCAATCCCAAGTCACTCTTGGAGTCCATGGTCAGACGTACCATGCAATATGCTCTGACCTTATCTTCATGTAGTTGGCTACAACTCCAGAGACATCCTGAACATCCAAAAGGGTTGCATTGGGATTTCTTGGAATCAAACATAAGCACAACCTACCAATAGCAGTGCACATCAGGCCTCTGTGCAATGTCTCCCGGGAGTTTGTTCTTGGTATGCAGTTGGTTGTTTGTTATATATATAGGGATGAATGAGCACCAAGAATGGATGAAGGATGGTAGACCCAAAGTTGCAGGTTTAGGGGCTCGGGGGAAGGGCTTTGTGTTATTGACCACTCCTGACCGCCGGCTACCCACAGCTCTGTGACGAGGCCTACTTTTGTAAGGCAGCTGCTGCTGAGTACATCAATTTACTGGATATCACTCCGAATGTGTGGAGTGTCCCTGAATGGTGATTTTGCTGGGATACTACTTAATAAGACACAATGCACATTTGACTGTGTACGCTAGAAACTGTATTTCATCCTGATGAAGGATGCATACTTTGTGACACCGCAGTGGGTGAAGAGACAGCCGACACACACCATGTCGACTTTTTATATACAACCAGCATGGTTTAAGTTAGGGCAGGCTTTCCACAAAAGGAAAAAAAAAGGAATTGAAATAGGACACTGGAAAATACCAGGTTCTGGATCTTGTGTCTGAAATAGATATGTGTTGATATCATTGTATAAAATATTGTATGAATGCCTTGTTTTGGCTAACAAATGTGTATAAATTAATTGTTTTAAAAAAAGTATATATGTGTTATTCCAGTACTAAATAAAAAACAGATGTTTTTATGAGAACTTAAAAAGTTTCACAGTACTGGTTTGAAAAACCAAAGGCGGGGATTGTGACACAATATCCTTGGTGATTTTTCGTTGTTTGCCTATGATAATAAGGAAGAAAAGACAAATCATTGTACAGAATGAGGTTACACAAAGTATTCCAAAAAAATGTATCGATCTTCCTGCTGGCAGCGATTTGCTTATACCTTGGAAAACTCCCATTCTTTAATTCAATGTGTAATTTTTGTCACTTTTAGGAATCACAGTTTTTATATCAGAACTTGTAATATGCTAGTAATGATGATCCTGAAAATCATAGGACTGTTTTTAGGATTTACAAAGAATGTTCTAACATCAACATGATGTCTCATTAAAGATGGTTGAGGCTGCAGTATGTAATTGAAAACAGCATACAAGAATGTGTGCAATTTTATTGTTATATGTAACATAAAATGTCACGTGCCCTTCTTCTTTGTATTTGATCACCAACTCTTTGTTTCTGGTGCCTATCTAGAATAATTCTGAAACTGCTGCAAAAGTTCTTTGTTCATTTTCCTTAGGCTTGAGAGTTTTTAGACATTCAAAGTGTCTTTATTTCGGTAAGTCTTTATTTTGGTTCTAGGTAGCCTATCTTATCATCATCCGTGGGGCTTCTTCTCTTGCTTCACTTTCAAAGGATGCCAGAGGGGTAGCAGTCGCTCCTTTACATGGCTTTATGTCCTTCAGATGCAGCCAGGCTCTTCTTCCTACAAGTTTTACTGCTGTGGGAATGACCCCCTCTGCTAGGTACTCTCCTTCAATCTGGGGCATGTTCCAAGGGTGCAGAAAGCTTCTTAAAAGCACTTGGTCCCCCGGCATACAAGTGAGGCTGTTTCAGCAAGTCACTAGAATGTTTGGCTGTCTTCATCAATCTTCTTCTAACCTTCCGTCTGATTTTTGATCTATTGAGAAATAAAAGAAACGCTAGAGATCATATTTGTTAAATAATCATGCATCTCATCACCTAATGTTTTGGCTACATTGTGGGCATCAGTTTCTAATCAAGTGGGAGGAGCAAGAGGTTCTTTCATGCGGCGTCCAGTCAGCAGCTCATGAGGAGTCAAGTGATGATCTGAGCCAGGCTGATTTCTGAGTGCAAATAATGCAAGGGGTAGGCAATGGTATGCCCGGATTTGGGTCCCTTGCTCGCTGCGCCACAGGAAACCAAGCTGCACCACACTGAGAAGGCCCAACAAGGCTGAAACATGTCTGGGGTTGCTTGGCCTTCTGTACAGAGGGGACCTGGCCCAGCAGTTTGGGCTGGGCTGCTACCATTGGTGGCAGTACCTGACTGATTTGCATATGGCTGGACCCCTTTTGCAATGGAGCAGATGGGATAACTAACGGTGTTGTGGAAGGTTGCCCAGGGCAGTGCAAGTGGTTCAGATTTATTCAAAACCTTCCACCCATCACTTTTTTGTTTAGGGGTAGGCAGTGGAGCCATCCCTTTTCCAAAGTCATCTTGATTTTGGCTATTCTTTCTTCAAGAAGTGCATTTAGTCTCTTACATACACCAATTGCCTGTGGGTGATGGACAGATGAAAACATATGCTTTATACCTAATAAGAGTGACTTGTTCAGATCGCTAATTTACAAAATGCGGCCCATTATCAGACGACAGGACTTCGCAATCACCCCATCTAGGAAATGCCTCACCTATGAGAAACCTGACAGCACATGTAGCATTGAGGTTCGTACATGGACCTGCATCAGTCCATCTAGAAAAGGGACATACTACCTCTAACATATACCTATATCTGTTACATGTTTGTAACATATTCACATAATCTATATGTAGATGCTGAAAATGACCATTGGGTTTGGGGATTGCTCCTCTCACTGTTCTCAAAGTGTGCACTGCTGTGAACCTCTGGCACGTAATGCAGCTCACAAAAACTGTGCCACGTGTTCAAATAAATTTGTCGAGAACCAATTGTGGCAGCAAGATTCTCTCTAGTTATGTGTGTAGGGTAGTGAAGTTGCTCCAGCGCCACCTACAATAATGCTAGAATCATAACTGTCTTTCCGGTGCGGGCCGGTCTCCATAAAGCCTCAGTGGTGCTCAACCATGTAACTCAATTAACTGTACAATGGATAACATATATATTAAAATCTTCTTGTACCATCATACATCGTCCTGACATTTGCTTAACACTTTCTAATCAGAAATGTTTGGGAAATATGCCGCCCTTTTTGGCTTCAACAACTGCAGCTCCGTTATCATGAGAAATCATGTCTGCCCTCTTAGTATGGGCTGCACACTTCACCACCATAATAGCCAATGGGAGCTTTAGTGCCTTAATGAGTTTACCCAATAGAGATGCATGTTGCAGGTCAAATCCTGTCAGTGCTCAAGAAGCGTTGAGAAAAAGGCATTCTTAAAATCTATGGCTGTAAAATACTTGGTGGGGGCTGGAACATTGCTTAATGTCCTAGCTGGATTCAGAACCAAAGGAAATTCTGCTTTGACTATATTGTTTACGGGATGGAGATCCTGGATAAATCTCCATGACCCCCCCCTGTTGATTTATTCACTGGGTACACAGCCGTGTTACATGGGGATTCTAATGGTACCAATATTTCCTGCACCACGAAATCGGAAATGGTTTCAAATATACATTCATCTGCTTCTCTGTACCTGGGCTACTGTTTTGCTCATGGAAAAACTGCTCCTGGCTTAAGCTTAATTTGAACTGTTCCTGCTCCACTCAATAGGCCCACATTATATGGACTGCTGGTCCACAAGGTTCTTGGCACCTTTTTCTAAATCTTCCTGGACAAATGACAGTTTCTTTTTTTACCAGTGCCATTCTCTGTGTTATTTCTCTATTCTCTGCTTTAATCCAATAGGTAAGATTTATGAAAAATACCAATTCCTTATCTGAATAATCATCTCTAACCAATTCTTCATCTGTGAAATCTGTTAGTCTGTATCCTTCATCAAGAGCTGTTACTGCTCTCCTTCCTCTACCTTCATCATCCATTCCATGGACAACCACCCTTTCCTCTCTTGACACTGCTGCTTCTAACTCTAAAGGGATAACCTGTCCTTTGTCATCCATAGGCATTTCTGGCCTAAACAAACATTCTTCATGTATTCTCAACACTTTACCTACCAGTCTAGGAAACCATGTCAACAATATATTCACTCTATACAAAAATACTTCTGGGTCTAAAGGGACACCTTGTAATGCATTTTGGCCTGCAAATGCTAATATAAACTCTGTTATATTTATATAATGTATCCCTGGAGTGGAACATACTATTCCTTTATCATTAAAAGATATCGTCATATTAAGTTGTGTCATCAAATCACATCCTAATATGTTAACTGATGTCTGCTGGTAATACAATAGTGGCATAGATACATCATGTTCTCCTATATAAATTGGTAGTTCATTGGTAAAAGGAACTAAGCTCATATCTCCAGAGAATCCCTGTGCATTCATGGGAAAACCAGACATTGGATACCTTACTTCTTGAACACAGGAACAAGTCTCTCCAGTATCTACAAGAAACCAAAATGTCTTGCCTAATATCTTTTTCTTGACTTTGGTTCCTCTTGGGAGTCTGGTCTCAATGACAGTACTGAACACATCAGGTTGCTCTGTGGGCTTTCCTATTGTGGATATAAATTCATCCCTGTACCCGTGAGAGGATTTCCTCCTACCAGGGTCACACTCCCTATCCTGGGTGTGGATGCTTGTTGGACTCCTGTGATTGTATTCAATTGTGGCACTATTACTTGTTGTGTGTGTGTTTGCTAAGTCTGTACTTGTTGTGTCTGCATAGGCGCTTGCAGTGGTTGCCCTTGTGGCAGTTGTGTTTGTGAGGGACCTTGCAGCACTTGCTATATTTGCAGCGCATGTGTTGGATCCTGCGTGTGATCTTGGGCATAATATTCTTGTGGTTCTGTATTATATTGTGCAGAGTAGCCCATCCCCCTCTTTAAGTTTACCAGTTCTGTTGCATGCCCCCTCTACTTCTACACATTCGGATCATATGTCCTATCCTCCCACAATTTCAGCATTGCTGCAGCTGTCCTTCATTAAATCCACCTCCTCATTGAGAGTTTTGAAATCCACCTCGTCCTCCTCTAGGTCCATTCCCTCTTCATTCATGGCCAAAAACGATACCCACTTTGATCTATAGGATACCCTATATTGCTTGGCTGTGCTGTGTCACACCTTCACAACTTGTCAACACTGCTCCTTCTATGGCACATTTTGAAAATATTTGCTGAACCAATTTTGCCTCCTCCTGCTTTCTATTCTCTGCTTCTTTGTCTTCTTTTCTTGAAACAATCGTCAATTATGTCAACTGTATTTTGGCTATGGCTTTGCTGCCATCACTACTTGTTTCTTCATTTGCCGTTGCACTGGCTCGGGTAGTCCGTGACATAAAATGTGATAAAATAATGCTACTGTTTTATCCCCCAGTTCTCTCATCTTGAGACGCCAATGTTCTTGAATCTCTTAAATAAAGGCAGCAGGATATTCGTCCTCACCCATTTTCCTTGTCATAATCGCACCCATGTCTGATGTGTCCGGATATTCTACTCTAAACACCCTCCAAACATCTGCTCTACAGTTATTAAATGACACTCCATCATGTGTCGTGTTTTGTGCTGTTACACTTGCATATCCTGCTCGTCTCCAAATGTCTTTGGCTCTCTCCCCTAGATAGCAAGCCTTTTATATCGCCCACTGCTATCATCATTCTTGCTGTTATTCTTTCTAACACATAAATCCATTTTCCTGCACCTGCAGTCAAACTAGGTAATTTACATTTCAAATTGTCTTTATTCATTTGTGGCCACAGAATATATTGTGGTCATCCTCCCCCTTTCTCTAATAATGGGAATTGTGTAAATCCTGGTTTGTAATTGTACCCACTGACGCTCCTTGTCTTCCAGGTGTGGCTAGTTCACCTGTTCGTCTTCATCCTGGTAACAATCTTCATCTGCTTACATATGGTGGGGATACAGCCTCTGCACTGCACGACTGTGTTGGTGGTCGTTCAGTATATTTGTCGGTTATTGTGTTTTTTCTTTGCAATCTTCTAAATCTAACCACTTTACCCCTCTTTTTATGCTTGGGTCTATCAAAAAACTGCATGTGCCTTATCTTTGTGCCCTTTCATTTTCCTCCCTTTCTTTGTCTTACATCTTTATACCCCAGTTTATATGGCTGTTGTCCCTTTCCTCATCGCCAAGATCTAGTCTACTTAAGGACAGCGTTCTATGTTTGTCTGTTATTACGTCATCCCTTTGGTTTTATAACCATCCTTATCCCTCATTTGTGTATATAAATCCCCAATCCTTTTCTCTACGTCTTCTGCTTCATGCTCATCAACTCATGTCTGTATTCTTGGTATCCCTTCCAGCTCCCTGCAGGTCTGTTGTAATCCTCTTTCTTCTTCCCATCATTCTCTTCCTTCGATTTGGCACTATGCATCTATTAACCAAGTGATCTTTTTTGTCATCCCTTTGTCCCCTACTCCTTCTCATTTACCTTTTCTCTTCTTCCTCTCTCCTTCTTTGCAACCTACATTCTTTCAATCTTTGTGTTCTATTTTACCCCATTTCTTCTCCTCTAATCTCTTTCTCTTTCTTTTGTTCCTCATAACTTCTTTGTTCTTCCTTTTGCTTCCTCTCTTTCTCTCCTTCTCCTCTTTGTGTACTCTCTCTCGTTCCTTTTCGTTATCCCGTTCCTCTCTTTCTTCTCTTTCTCTAACGCATCAATGCCCTTTCTGCCTAACTTGAGTAACATCTGCCCTCCCATCCACTGGTTCTGATGTACTGTTATTTACTTAGCTTTGTCCTTCCCTTCTTTTTGTCTCTTAGCTTCTTTGCATCTGGCTGTCCCTTCTTTCGTCATGCTCTTTATATTCATCACGTGTTGACATGTATTTACGTTCTTTAATCTTACTTTCTTCCATGTTGTCCTCACTGTTATAAGCGGAGGCTCAAATGTTGGATTAATATACCCCGCCTGTGCCTTTAGCTCCTTTAAAGGATTGAATTGCGATTTCTCTTATCTGTTCTACTGTCTTCAGAAGGAGAAAGAGGAGCCAAGGGTGTTTCGTCCTCCTCTTTATGCTGATTAAGCATCCACTCCTTTTTGGGCAGGTCATCCGGCTCGCGCTGTTCCATTTTCCATAGTTCTAAAATGGCTTACCTTTTCTATAACTTCTTCCCTGTATATGCAGCATGTAAGTACTAAATGTGTTGTAATATGGTTCTTGATAATGAACCTTCTTGAGAGCAAGGCATATACATTTTGTCAGCCATGCCTTTTACCCATTCAGAATGGTACTTACTAATCTTGGGTGTGTATCTTGGTAATGCTACACAGGTGTAGCAGGGGTTTGCCCCCCATGATAACATGTTGTGTTTCACTGTCAATACTTAACAGACATTTTATTCCTTTATTAATTTTAATCAAATATGCCACAATAATCAATTTTGGGCAAACACCATCAATTATCGCCCATTTACAAAACCACATTTTTCAACCACTTTTAAAAACAATAATATTCTCTTTATTCCTTCGTTTATAATCCTATTGATTCTTACTGTCCTGCTGTTTTATTATTAATACTGAGTATCTTTTATTTATTATTTTTTCTCAATTTTATCCTTTCCTGATTGACGTCAATCACTTGATTGTAAAGTCTGATAACCAGCTAGATTATTACTATTGTTTCATGTCTCCTAATTTAAAAACAAAAAACGTTTTACTCTGACATATTTATAACCCCAAACAAGTGTGCACTTTTTTTCTGCGATCGCCTTACTTTACTGTCTCTAGTAAACTTATATCATCAGAAGTTTACCCCATTTAGAAGTTCAACATGCATTCTTCATCACATAAAACCCTCAAACACCCTACTTGGAGCTTAATGCATGTCCTTCTGCCTCCTTGGCACCAGGAATTGAGGTATCTCTCTTTCTTTAACCCAAATACTGTATATATTTGCGTTTATAATACAGTCACTCCCGTTTATTTAACACTTTTGATGCTCTACTTACATCTGTTGCTCAGCTTGAGTCCCTCAGTATCGACTCTTCCCCAATTGACCACTGTGCCTTACGTCCGCATAACGCCTGCGTGGATCGGACAGGTATTTCTTCCAAGGGGCACCTGCCGACCGATTCTTTTTCACACGTGTGTCTTTTTCTCCGTTCTCCACAGGAAACTCTGCGATCACCTGGCTAATGGTGGAAGTCATTAAGAATCCGAGAGTCTAGATCTGGGCCCAGGAGACTGGATCAGAACCATCAGCACTGCTACCAAAATGTGCAGTAGCACCTGGAGCGTGCCAAGTGCCAGGTGGATTTACCAATAACCAATCTCAGACCAAAATAACCGGCTGACTCAAAGAATATGGCAAAGTACTACTTTATTAGCAGCTCAAATAAAGTAGGGAAACCTGGTGAACAAACAGATTGCAGCTCACACACTCTCATCTACATTTCGATTATACAAAGGCTTTATACCGCGATGTACGTCAGCATTGACGTCATCCTACATGGCAAACAGTAAAACCTATCGATAGGAGGGATTGGTTAAGGGAACATATATACTTATATTTTATTTAGGTGTTAGTAACATAATTGGCTGCTCCCTATCGGCTAGGCACGCCTTGAGCAACCTCTCACTACATATAATACAGATTAATAGCAGAATAACGTCAATGGATTGGCCCCTGCCACAATGTATGGCACACTGCTTCATAGGCCCTCAGGATTGGTTGGCATTTTCTCCCAACCTTGGGAATTTGGCTCGGTAGCAGCACGTAAATAAAATGAAACCCAGGTGCGGTAACCGTCAGACCACTGCCCTCTTTGGTCAATTAGCGTACCATCTCTCATCGGTTAGGCCCTAAATCAAGGCTTCCTCTCTGTAGTTGACATTGCTGACTGTTCTCTTCCTTGGGACATTTAAGGGAGTGTAGGTACATCGCTATCTTCAATTGGAGCTTAATGAGTAGGCCTTGTTTTCAAGTCTTGCACCATGTGTGAAGATCCCATGATTTTGTCTATTTTGATCTTTTATTTAGTACTATTTAACTATTACTCCTCTTGGCCTCTGGAGACTTGGTTGCTCCGTCTTGCATATGCTTTCTGTATTTTTAACTCTCCAGTACTTGGCTCTTGCAAATGAATTCTCCTTCACTTAATCTAAGAGAAATATATCCTGAGTATGAGGCTTATCGTCTTTCACTTCCCTTGTGCCTTGCAGTTGCCTCTTGATGTGGCATCCTTGATCCCAAGCCAAACACATATTCTTTATTCCTCAAACACAGCTGTTTTCCAGAGTCTGCCAGCTCTGCAATTCTGGTCTCTCCCTTCAAGGCTTCTTAGGTCACTACTATATGAAACCAGCTTCCATCTTTCCATCATGGCCACTTTACCCACGTTATATTTTCTCCTGCAGCAAGCTTCTATGTGTCTCATCTACCCAGTGCCGGTTTCAACCCTGTGGAGGCCCCTAGGCAGTTGAAATGTCGGCCCCCCTTGCAAATGATCTTCTAATACGTTTTTCATTTTCTGCACCAATTTATTTTGATCCGTTGTTACGGGGCCCCTACAAAGAGTGGGGCTCATAGGCCATTGCCGACTTGGCCTAATGGATAATGCGGCACTGTATCTCCCTTGCGTTTCTGCGTATAAACATGTTTTAATTCTCTTCTTCACTTATCTTCTTAGTGTATTTGATTCCTTTTTCCCTGCATACACGTTTCTCTTGTTACTTTGGTTACATCATCATTCTTTAAGTACTCGCACATCATTTCAGTGTGTCTTAGTGTCTTTTCTTCATGACGTCACTGTACTCTGATTTTATTTCACGTATAGCTCTTCTATATGCAGTGGTGTATGCAGATATCCTTTCTCCATGTCAGTGCGAGGGTAAATTCAATGCGGTTGTCTGAGTGCATAATGTCTTTCATATTTTCGATGCAGTATTGGGGCGATACCTGATGTCACACAAAGTGCTCTCTTACTGTTCTTCAAATATGATGGAGGCGAGGGTGGTGCCCTAGGGATGGCGTGTACATCTGCCTCTCTATACCTGTTTTGGGTGAGGAGCTTTATAAATCACTACACAATAAACTAGTGGTCTCTAGTTGGAGGCAGCCCCAAACTACACCAACACTCTCAGGGTAACATGCCCTCTCTAGCAGGGGTTGACATTACAGAAGATATAGTGGGAAGAAAAGGCCATGAATACAAAAATAGGTGTACTGTCCTGGAGCCAGATCTAAAATATGTTGTAGCTGAATAGAATGTGGAATGTTTGGTGGGTAGAACTTGGGAAGGAATGGAATGGAGAGGAGTCAGTTATGATATGGGAATAAAGGAGTTCAGACATGCAGGCTGACTCCTGTCATTATTTGATGAAGATATAATAAAGTGGTGTCCATGAGGCATACAACACTGTCCTTTCATTTTATATATAAATCATGTCCTTCAGTATTTGACACCCCCTAAACATACAACTTTCGTATTCTCTTCTTTGGTGCCCTTTTCATCACCCCTCTGATATGGTTAGGAAACTTGGTAATTTTTCTGCCTCCCCTTGCTTCCCCTAGGGGTCTGCAACCCGCAGCTCTCCAGATGCTTTGGACTTCGAATCCCATGATCCCTCACCATTGATTATGTTAGCAAGGGTAAATGGGAGTTGGAGTCCAAATTATCTGTAGAGCCAAAGGTTGCAGATGTATGTGCCCTTCCTGTTCTCCTTAGATCTTCTAACTCCATTTAACAGAAACCAAAAGTGATGTTTGGAAATGCTTGCCCTAATGAGACTCAGCCATGTGGAATTGTCACTGGCTCCATTGCATTCCATCATTTTTTAGTATGTGCAAATCTGTCTTTGGCCTGTTCCCAAAGGGGGTACTGTGGCACAACCCGGCGGGCTAAGTTGCACCTGTACATGGACACAAGCAACCCGACATGTGTTAGTTTTAGTGGGCATCTTACATTCCACTCCATCGTGTTTTAGTTCTCACTTATACCCCTGTCATTTCACCTTTGATCTTCATCCTCTGCTCATGTCATCAATAAACGTGTCCTCCTGCGGCTCCCCTCCCTTTGTGCCTGCCAGATAGAGATGGCACCCCTTATACTCTAGTATCTGAAACATGTGGACACCCTGATTAGTTCCTTCCACATCTGTCAGAAAGCCCAGCCGTATGTCCATTTCTTCTCGTCGTGCCTCGCGAAGATCGATTTCCTTCTATTTCCCTCGCATATAAAACATTGGGCTGCAGACTGCCATTTTTCCGTGCATTAAATCGCGCTGTTGATCTAAGTCGGTGCAGCACTTACCTTAAAAGCGCTATAAATACAAATAAATAGAGAGCCCAGGAGGGCCCAGGCACTTGAAGCACATCAAGGCCTCATCCTGTCTGATCTGCCGTGATTGCAAATGTTTTTCCGCCCAGCAAAAAAACGAGGCATGTTGGGAATTAAAAAGTGGCTACTTTGCAGCACTTGAGAGCCTGTTCTTTGGGGATTTGGTGGTAGTGCTTCATTTGTGTCAGGCTGAAGCAGTTGTCTGTGAGGTCAGCTGTGTTTTATCCTGGCTGCTGCTGCTGCTTCTATACCTGTGCTTAGTATACAGGGCCTAGACACGGCCTGGATACATGCGGATAATTGGCTAATGATGAACAGCACAGCAGCACTGCTAGTTATTGAGTTTGTTACTAGTAGTAACGACATAAATGAGGAGTATTGCAGAATATATCCCAGAGCCACGGGCCGTATCCGGAGCAAGGCAGCTCAGGTAGTTTGGAAAACAAAGCACAGGTTTGGGTCAGATGTCATTCACAGTCAAGTTGACGGTCTTATGAGGGGACAAGGATGGCCTTGCTGTTTGGTTAGAGAACCTGTGATAACCCGATCCGCACATCCAACAAACCATATAGACTCACTCAGTTCAAATATGTTTTGCATAGAAATCTTGAGAGAATCCCACCCGTGCTGCTAATGACCGAAAAAGCTTATTTACCAACTTGTCCCCTGCCATCAGAGTCCTCTTAACCCAGTCCTGTTTTTTTAGCCAACCACTCATTCTATGCAAGGGGAGTAGATGTGTTGTCCCATTACAATAACGGGCCAACGAGTCCCAAAATGAAACGTGCTGTTGGCTAAAACGCCAGGACTGTATGGCAGTGATTCTGATGACATGGTGCAAGTTGGCAAACGTGAAGTTGTACCCATCCGTAACATTGTTCTGTGGCATGCATGAAATCATTTTCTGACTTCAGATTATTTTAAAGTTAGCAAATGACCACTTTCACAATCCGACCATCCCAGCTGACATCCACTTATTTTTTAAATCGCCATGGCTTTAAGTGGGCCAGGGCTAGCCGGGGCAGAGCCGCTCGCTGTCTCCAAATAATGTGAGAGAGGCTGGGCCCTGCCGGGGCTCAAATAAGGCCCTCACTAGCCCTAGCCAGCACGTAGCATTCGAGTGCACATGGACAGTTTATAGATGCTCCAAATGTCCATCAGTTTAATCACTGAATGCTCTCTGCACTAAGGTTGCGATGCATGTATTGCGTCCCAGCCGTGCAAAAAGTTTCAGACTGAGATATACCTACTAGTAAGTGCCGCAGTGTGAGCATTTGGAGTTTTGCGTGGCAGAAGGTGCATGTATTACTTGAAGTTCGTTTTGGCATGCATTAGATATATCATATAGCAACACAAAAAGGGCAACACATGTATTAATGTTGCGGTTGCAGAGGTTATAGATAGTGCAATCTAGTACACGATGTTATGTTTTGGGTAAGGTTCAAGAAGGGAATTGAAGTAGGTGGAGAGAGGGACGATGGGGTCAGGAAGGTGTTGCAGTTAATGCAAGATCAGCGGGTTGACATGGCAAGAGTGCCACCATATTGGATCCCTAGTCCTAGTACACGAGCAGAATGAAGGGCATGATGTGGACCTGCAGCCCTGTTTAGCTCAGTCCCAAGACAAATTCCCATCCCATACCCCAAGAGAGAAACTGAGGTCAGAGGCACCCGTGCTACACAGATAAATGGTTATTGTATCCAGCTGGACAGATTGAAAGCGCTGGGAAAGAAATGTTAGATGTGGGGAGGGATGCGCCATTTAAAGGTCAAATTTGTGTGGACAGGGCACAAGGTTTTGTGATGCCAACAGGCCAGGTGGAGATTTAGAGCTCTACTGCCCTCACTCAAGAAGGTGTCAACCTATTTTAACTACATGTAGATACATAACCAAAGTAAATAAATTCCTGAAATTCTGAATCAAGAGTGGTGCCCTGGTCACGTCATTGTTGGGCACCTCAGGTTTGAAGGAGATAAGGGGGGAGCCATGTCTGCAACGTTCTTTGATTTGAGATACGAGGAGCAGAGGTGTGGCCAGTAAATACAGTACAGGGTCGGTGCAGCTTGTGTGTGCTGCAGTGTCTGGTATAATGAGAAGGCCTATTGTCTTATCAAAGCAGAGTTAGGAACGCCAGACTTCCTTTGAACGTGTCTCGATCGGTGGGGTCCACATCATGTGATGGTCACAATAGTTTTTTAAAAAATATTCATTAACCAATCCTGTACCTGGATTCAACAGTGATGATGTAGTGAGCAAAGTGGAAAGGGGTATGGGTTTAGATATGGTGTGACCAATTGGTCCAGGGAATGTAGGGGGTATTAGCATGTTCGACAGGCGGTAGCCAATAAGGGTGGTGGGATGACATTGTAACCTATGTATGCTAATATATGATTTTCTGCTATATAACCTGTAACATCTTGGGGTGTGGTGAGCTCCATGTCAGTTTGTTTCTGTGGACCATCTGAGACCTTTTTGCATGCAATAGACTTTGGCTTTCCATTCAAATTGGTGCTGTGGTTATTTGGTCTTTGGATTATTTTTATCGTTCGGGTTTTGGGTCATGTTCTTCTTTACAATTTGGTGACCCTGACATGATCCCAGACTGTCCGTGAGGTTGGATGTGTCCCAGCTGTACATCCGTGGGTTGTGGCAACTCTCTGCAATGACTAGTCCCCTGTGCATGACTTGAAGAGGTTTGCAGGCGCTGTGTTGCCAAAAGACCTGCCTGTTATTTGGAGCAGGGTGCTCCACCCATTTGTGCAGGTGAATTGACGGAGACCCTGCATCTGAGTCACACGGGAGAATGCATAGAAGTAAGTGCACCTTTGAGAGAGAAAACAACTAGGACAGGGTGCATGTGGAGTGAGTTGCTTCTGTGTGTGTGGAGTGTAAAAGACCACGAGGCACTATATATTGTTTTTTTTATTTTGAGGTGGCTAGAGGGATCTCCTCTGTTGAGAGGAAAGGTGACATCGCAGTAGTATAGAGAAGAGAGAAAACACAGGAGCTCCTCAATTGCGGGGGAAAGGCTGCAAGTAGACTAGAAGTCCATTATAAGAAAGAGCTAGGATCCCTCAACTTAGCAAAAGGGAGTGTGAAGAGGGTAAATTCCCTTGTCTCGAGGCCAGGGGACAGGTGAAGGGTCTAAACCATTGTTTAAATAAGTGTCATTTTGTTGTGTAGGTCGATTATATAGTAGGCCTGGGATCCCTTTGCCTGTCATAAGGGGGCATAAGGAGGTAAATTCCCTTGCCTCAAAGAGGAGGATGAGTAAGGGTCCACACTATTGTGTATATAATTGTGTTTTATTGAATTGTGGTTTATGGTGTTTATGGAATTGTTACAGTGTGAAGTGGTGGTAATTCAGTTGTATGAAGAGAGGTGCAGTTTAATAAGTGTGTGGAGTGGGAAGAAAAGAGGAGGGGTAACAGAGAATGTGGACACTACTGGAAGGGCAGGGTAGATCCGCGCCACTGGATCCGTTTTTGGGAAACAAAATGTTATTGTATGTGCATATCTAGAAGTAATTGTGAGTAATATTACCCCACTCAAATACATGTGTATCATGCTTCCACGGTACCAGGAAAAGATTGTTAAATACCATTGCACAATGGGTCATTGATGCAAGAGAAGATATGTATAAGCCTTGAGCCAAAGAAGAAATGAATAATAGGGACGTGTTGGGCCATATGTACACGTATTTAGTAGTGAAATATAAGGAGAGAAAGTTGAAGAATTGGCAAGGCATTCCTGAGCTTTGGAGGATGGTTGAGGATTTGGAGGATGTCCCTATGACCCAAAGGGAAGATAAATTGTAATCCCAGAACCCTGTATTACCACCACACCATGTGTAACAGCCATGCTCTGTGATTCCCACAATCCCCACACCCTCACCACCCCCACAGAGATGTTACCCCATACAAGCAGCTGCAGGTTATACTAATCGCGAGTATGTACTCCTTGCAGCCCTGCTATGACAGAGAGCCCCACCACCTGTGAAAATGTCCTGGGCTCTCAGAAGTGAATGTAATGTGCAACCCATTAGTTATGCAGACAGAGAACAGGGCACAGAGAGATTTAGCAACCGCGACTCGAAGGGCAGAGGCAGAGCTTGCACAAGTGATGCTGGGACAGGGAGAATGGTGAAGAGCACCATAGGTACAGATGAATGGAGAGCAGGAGATTTTTTATTTTGAATTGACAGTACAGTGATTAGGGACGTACAAGTTGAAACAAGGAATGATGGCCACAACAATGAGAGGCCTCGAGCAGGACCACAGTGGGCTGATAGTTTAGATTATGAGTCAAATAGATAAAAAACAGACTCAGAAGTAGCAGACGAGGAAGAATGGGGGACAGATGAGGAGCAGAGGGAAGCGATACCACCCAGGGTAACACCAAGAATAGAGAGCTTATGGGGTCCAAGACTTAGAGCGCAACCAGGCCTCATGGCGGTGGTGAAAGCAAAGAGAGAGGGCCAGTTTTATCAGCAAAACAGTGGGTCACACAACTTCCATTGCTACACAAAGGCTCCGGACTAGCACAATACGTTCCGTGACCACACATGGATAGAAACAAATTGATGAAAGCACTGCCGTCGCTCACAGCAGGAGCCGACAAGTGGATATCTGCACTTGAAAAGCAAACAGCAGGCTTTACATTAGCAATGGGAGATATGAAAAACTTGTTTGCTGCATTATTAGGAGGCAAAGCACATGTTATTTGCAGGAAAGCGGGTTACCCAGGGGTACAAAAGCATGATGACAATCATGATTGAGCACATTTCAATGATTGTTGAACAAAGGTGTGGGCTGCCTTAAGGGCAGTTTATCCCAACACACCAGATATACATTTGATTATTGCACACACTAGGAAAGAGGACAAAGTTCCTGCACAGTATAAAACCAAATTCAGGACATGTGGATGGTGGAGACAGGGGAACCATGGAAAAAGAACAGAACAGTATTTTATCACATGTTAAAGAACGGACTCCCAAAGGATCTACCAAATGATTTGGACAAAGTGTTGGGGATTGAGGCTAAGGGATGGACAGAGATCCTGGCAATAATGGTACACAATTGTAGGTGAAGACAAGAGAATGAGAAGGAAGGGGTGGATAATGCACAGAAGGCAGAAGCTATGTTTTTGCAGAAGAAACTAGCAAAGCTGAGTATAGAAGGTGCAGTGATTAAGAGCCCACCTGTGGGGCAGGAGGATGCGAGAATTGTACCGGAGTGGACAGTGTGGAATCAAAGTTATCCAGATAACCGAGGTTACCAGGTGGGTTATCAGGGAGAGAGAGGGGGATTTCGTGGAGGTAGAGGAGGACAACTTGGTAGGTGTGGAGATAGGTAACAAATCATTTGTTTTCATGGTTGATGCAGGTGCAACGAAATCATGCATAAAGGAAGGGTGCTTCCCCTTATCAGGAAATGTAATGGACATGCAGGGTTTCTCTGGGGCAATCAAATCAGTTCCATTTAAAGAAGATGTAGCTATCAAGGTAGGTACTCAATAGGTGTTAGCTCCGTTATTGTTTTCAAAAGAAACATCAGTGAATTTCTTAGTCAATGGCCTGCTAAACAAGTTAGATATGATGTTCTAATTCACAGAAGAATGGGTAAAGAGTTCCAGGCCAGGAATTTATTATGATAGGTTTCTGGCAGTAACATGAGAATTGTATAGCAATCGAGCTAGTAGAGGAATACACTTGCACCCAGATTTGTTCATGTACAGAGCGACACTGTTGTTGAGTTGGGTGCCTGACATCAGAAACAAACCATGGTGAGTACAGTCTAAATTTTTGTTTTAGCCAGCATCTCCACAAGATCATGCTCCAGGTACTGTCATTACTCTAAACCTGGAAGCCGTGATGATTGCAAACAACAAGGTAGCCTCAATAGGAACTGATGAGGAGGGAGATGAGTGGCGTACAATCTTGTGCAATGATCCGGCTCAGCCATTGAGGGTGGTATCAGATGGAACGCTGTTCAAAGATGTTGACAATGACAGTGAGATGATATTCCAGATTTAAATCTAACTTCAAATAATGATTCGGCATAGAAATGTGCCTTACCCTATACTTATTGCTAAGGCTATGCCCACATATTTACAGGAAGATATGACAAGGGTACCCAACACTTTATGGACTGACAATCCCCATGATGTAGGGCTCTTGAAGAGCATAGGAGCTGTTTGTAGCTAGTTAACAGAGGGTGCAGTGTGACCCAGAGTATGGCAGTATACACTATCTAGAGAAGCTGATGAGGGCATGTATGAGACAAGTGTGACATTGTGGCATCAGGGCATCATAGTACCTTCAGAGTCCCCATGTAACACAGCAGTATATCCTGTCAAAAAAGCAAAAGGGGAAAGTTGTATGATGATACAGGATTTATGCCCCTTGAATATTATTATAGAAACTGAGTTCCCAGTAGTACGAAATCCCACCACAATCCAATGCAACATACACACTGAGGCCACACATTTCACTGTCATTGACTTGAAAATGCATTTTTCTCCATTGCATTGTACCCTGATTCTCAAAGCCTCACTGTGTTTACCTATCAAGGGCAAAGATTCCAACACAGCAGACCTCCACAGCAGTAATGTGTGTCACCCAGCATTTTCAAAAGAGTATGCCACATGGATTTGGGCAACATACATTTACAGAGAATTGTTATTCTTTATGTAGATAATCTTCTAATTTGCAGCACAACAGAAGAGCTGTGTAGAACAGATTTGGTGACACTGCTAACATTGCTTTAGGACAAAGGATACAAAGTGGACAGGGACAAAATGCAATATTGTTAGAAGAAGGTGGTGCATTTGTGACAGACTATATAACCATTAGAAAAGAGAGTAACCCTAGACAGAGCGGCTGCAGTAAAAAACACACAGATAACTACAGTTAAAGAAATGCAGCAGTTTTTGGGTTTGCGCAACTAATGTAGGGCATGGACTTTTGACTATTCTAGCTACACAAAGACTCTGCTGCAGTGACTCAAGGAAGCCCAGAAAAGCAAAGGAACACTCACATGGACAGGAGAAATTAATACATGTTTCCAGAAACTGAAAAAGGCTATAAGTAATGCACCAGTATCAGCAACCCCCGAATTACATGAATTAATTCTCACATTCTATTGATCAGGTCATGACTGCAGTGCTGACTCAACACATATCCATGGGACACATGCCCTTGGCATATCACAGCGGACTATTAGATTTGGTGATGCACGGTCAATTTCCATGTGAACAGGCAATGGCCAATGCAGCCTTTGCAATTAAAAAGTTCTCAACAATCACTATGGGTCACGCTGTAACATAACATGTAGAGCATGCAGTGTTTGCAATTCTTGAACGATCCTCCAAGTCCACTCTAATGACAAAAAATGGCTTCTGCATATGAAGGTATTCTGTCAATCCCTTTCATTCACATTATGAGGTGTTGTACAGTAAACCCTGCCACATTTATTGCCATACCTGTTCAGCCAGGAGAGGAAGTGCATGAATGTGTTACATATTAAGGTCCTGCAGATGATTTAATACAGGTAAAGGAGGATGCACTTGAAGAAGGGGAGGTACTTTTCGTTGATGGGTCATCGATAATTGATCAGGAGACAGGACAGCGGCACACAGATGCAGCAGTGTTGTAGCTTGAGGATGGGGAGTATGAGGTTTTAGTTAAAAAGAGGTTACCAACACAATATTCGGCAGAGGCAGCAGAACTGATTGCATTAATCGAAGCACTGAAAGTGTCACAAGGGTGCCTAGTGACTATATATTCGGACTCACATCATCATCCACAGCTTCTGCTCCTCCCCGCACCAATAGCGCAAAGGTGAGAGACACTACACACTGAGACAGTCATTCCAGCGTTTTCCCCCACAGGTATAGCATGGCTAGGGGACCTTTTCCCCACAACAGCATTTACACTAACATAAGAGTAAAAGAGAATGCATTAGACAGAAAGCAAAGAAAGCAAATATGCACTCCACATGAAGGAGACGTACAGTAGGTAATATATGCATTTAGACATGAAGAATATTAGCATAGCATCCACAGACATGAAGAACATTATCATGTCCAATGCATAAGGTGAATGCAACATGAACAACATGCAAATATAGCTCACTAATATGGAAACAAAAGTGTAATTGGACAGTCACCTTTCCAAAGATGGAAGCTGCAGCATGTCTTTGAATGAGCACAGGCATCAAGGCCTCGGAAGAGCTCAAAAGGCTGAACCCACAGAAATACATAGTTGTGCAGAGTTCAGACAGTGGCTGACAATTAATGCCAAGGTTAGAGTGAAATAAGGGAGGATCGGGACAACAGAACGTATGCACAAGATAGCAATTCCCAAAGATGCAAGCAGTATAGTCCCAGATAAATTAAAGTTTTATAAGAGCACAATTAGTCTTTTATGGCCATGTACAGTAAAAAAGTAAGCCAAAAGACTCCATGAAGAATAACTCAAGACAGTGGTATAGCGCAAAATACGACTGGTAATGTCCCCCCTCCGAGGGTTCTAGTGCTATTATTACTCTGGCACGTTGTACCAGGGTACTAATAGCATTTTTACTTGTGTAAACTGTTTGTCAACTGGAGAAAAAAAGAGAAAAGCAAAACAAATGGTCGCCAGGGATTGGGGAGAAGGGACTACAAGTGTAGAGGAGCAGATGCATATATCCGCAGGAGACCCTACCCCCCTGCAATCCCTGTTTTGGAGCCATGAGATTGTGCCCTGTCTAACACCAGTTACTGTACCAATACCGCAGCGAGCATATGGATGATGGTAGCCATTAAGACAACCATATCGAATGAACCCTCGAGTTGATGACAGTCTGCAGGAGGAAATCCTTGAAGCAATATGAGAAAGGGCTAAGAAAATGAACTAATGATGTCATAAGAAAGTGTGCACGACGTCTTGAAATACTGGATGAAGACGATGTATGTATCCTAGAGGTGAAATGATGAAGTAAAGAATCAAGTGAACCTTAAAGTTTAAAAGAAGGGCATTACATGATAAAAAGTGCTGCAGAAAACCAGAGTGTAAAGAATATATATATGCTGAAATGCAAGATAGATCAAGTCAGCGTATAGGCTAGCTACAAGTAGTGAATAGAATGCAAGCGTAGTCACCATTGTACAGAAACTGGACATTGGTATCATGAAATAATAGCCAAAGAAATCATGAAGAAAGAATTAAAGGTTGTGTCGCAGTTGAATATCAGGTTACTGGAGCTCTGTTGGGAGGCTGCTTGGCCTGAAGTCAAGAACTGAGAAGTTGAGGTTAGCAATCTACAATGAGGAGGAACATGTGTGCAGAGATTGAATTTTCTCACGTTAAGGTACAAGGAAGAACACAAAGGAAGCCGAGTCTTAATTCATTTAAAATATTTAAAAGCTTGCAGAATTAGCAGAATCGTGGTCTACAGTCATGTGAGTCAAGGATGGAAATAGGGCTTGAACTTGAAGTTCCAGACACGATAGCGAGTGCCCTCACTCCTGTTGCATTCCGAGGACAAGAATACTTTGCAAGACCTACTACAAGGAGAATTTCATGGCAGAAGGCTAATTTGTTGGTAGGACAGCCTCATGTCCTATCTACTTTCACCTGGGTCTTGGCTTATGTGCTGCTAATTGAACCGAATATTCCAGACATGGCACAAGCGTGCCAACCAATTGTATTAGTCCATATAATGAAGGACCTTACAGCTTGAGAAAACAATGAAACACTGTGTAACTGATTTGTCGTAATATGACACGTTTGAAGAGATAGTCATGAGTTGTCCACCTGATATCAGGCAACCAATAAGAAACTTAGCTCCTATATGATTGTATATCTAGATGTGTCCCTTAACCAATCCCAACCCTTGATGGGTTTTTAGCTATTGCCACATAGCATGATGTAAATCTGATGCACAAAGAGAGTATATCATTGTTTATCATGCAGGAATCGCTGAGAGAATGAGCATACATCTGTTGATGTTTATTGTAAACTCCCTGTTTTAGATAATAATTGCTAATGAAACAGCAACTTGCCATCTTGTAGAGTTTGTCCAGTTATTTGGACTCAGAATTATTCTGGTGTAATCCCATCCAATACAGATGCACGTTCAAAGGGCCATAAGATCACCTGGTAGCAGAGGATGGTTTCAATCGAAACTAGTTTGCCTTCAGAGTTTCGGACGATCAGCCATCCTCCGCCATTAGCTGGAAGATCGTGCAGTTTCCTGTGGAGAGCACCCGAAATAAATACATTTGCAAGAAGAATGGAGACGGTGGGCAGGTCACTCTTTGAAGAAATCCCTGCTCGGTTTCCATGGGCGCTCTGCGGATGGAAGGCAAAGTGGTCGGATTGAATGCATTGAGTTTATTAAACTGATGTGAGTAGACTAAGGGAATGGCATTATAAAAGGGGAGGGACTGGAATATTTTATGAAAATAAGTTGGGTAACAGGAATTTTGTGTGGATAAAAGAACGCCTAGGTAATCCTATTTCAAGGGAGAAAGAAGAAAATCTGTAGTGAAACAGAGGATGAATGTAGGCAAGACTCTGTTCAGTTACTGACTATATTGGCAGACAACGGATACAAAGTACACACAGAGAAATTACAGTACTGCCAGGAAGAGGTGTTGTACATAGGTCAGTTAATTTCACATGTAGGAAAGAAGTGACACCTGAGAGGGATGAGGATATTATGGACACATCAAAACCAAATACAGTGAGGCAAATGCAGCAATTTCTGGGTTTATGCACATTTTGCAGGGCCTGGGTCTTTGATTATAGCACATACACAAAGCCACTTTTGCAAGCACTCAAGAAAGCACACGTTGGTAAGGAAAAGATAGAATGGACTGAAGAAATAGAGGAAAGATTTGAAGAATTAAAAAGAGCAATTTGTACAGCTCCAAGTTTAGGAATTGTAAGGAAGGATGGGGTGAATTAGCCCCCCCATACATTCTACACAAGATGAACTGCTTGCTCTTGCACTAGTGGGGGATGTCTCCACTGCCCATCTGCTGTCATGAGGAATAAAGCCTCGACAGAAGCAGAGGTGGGGCTATTGCAAGACACACTTGGACTCCATTTTGTGTGCCCTCGACTCCTTTGGACTAGGCCGCAATTCAGCACTACGAAGTCTCCTCTCCCCTCAGTAGCGCAGCGCACAGCGAGCACCAACCGCCCCCACCTTTTCTGCATGTCCCAAGTCCCTTTCTCACGGATGCGCTGAAGATAACTGTTACAATTAAAACTTTGTATCTTATCATTCTTGCCTCTGAGATCACTGTCCTCTGTGTGAACCGGTCTGAACCATGACTTGTAACTCAACCATCTCCACAAACCTGCTCCTGCACCCCTAACTCTCGCTGTTGGAAAATTACTGCTTGTGCAACCCTGTTCCCTCATATGATATTCTCTTGATGTAACAGAAGTGTCCCCCCACTGTGCTGACCACCCCCGAATGCCCCCAGTAAGCCCAGGCCCCTTTCACAGTATATCCTTTCCAAAACTAACATGTGTCACTCCCTTCCCCTCCTCAACCTGTTGTGCCAGACCAGCCCAGTCCCCAGGTTTTCGCCGAAGGCAAGACCCCTGCACCCTTCCCCTTATGAATGACCCAATGTAAGAAAATGCAATCATGTGTATGTACAATTTATAGGCCTTTAAGATTTATTCAAAGTTATATTGATGCTCATTGTTTATTGCATGTCTAGAATAAGTGTGTAGATTAGCTAGTGAGGTCCAGCCGCCTCTCCATCCTGCCCTAAACTTCACCTTGCACGGACCAGCCCCGCTGAATCATGTGGTGTCCAACCTCCTGCCAAGTCATCAGCCAATCCTGTGGAAACAGCCCATAAAAACTATATGTGCAATAAAACCAATGAAACTGTAATATGTAGCCTGTATAGAACTCATCACAGATGACGCTGTAACCCTTTAAATTTATTGTACATGTAATGTTTGCCAGAGCGCTCTCAAGGCAGCAGAGTTCTCTGGATGCTGAATTGCCATATAAATCTTTGACAAACCCGCAATCAACTCTCATGGTCTCATTCCCTACTTGGATGTGTCCTTTACGCTGATTTTTATTGGTATTGTGGGGAGTGAGTACTTTCACTTGTTGACCCTGACGTGATCAAAGGTGCACCGAGAGAAGCCCCGTGCCGTGCGGCCAGATCCGGGACACCCCCAGCAAAACCATTGCCTCCTGTGGCTGACTGGTGTGCGCACAAAAGAAGAGGTTCCAAGGGTCCCCGTATTGCGAATACCCGACTGCTCACCAAGGCGAGTCACGGCTTGGTTGGGGTGCGTCCCCGATTGTGGATAGACCGTGAATGGAGGCTCTCGGATCACCCTGGACATGTGAGTAGTGGTTGCAAGAATCTCAAAGAAGGGGAATTTGTAAAAACAATTGGTGTAAGGACAGCGATAACAAAGTAGTGGGGAGTCAGATTTAGGGCCGAGGGACTGTGCGAATTGTAATTGATAGGCTTTTTTCTTCTCTTTTCTTTATATGGCCATTAGGTTGTGAATACAGAGGTAACGGAATACGGGAAGAGTACGGGAACCTAGCTCAGAAGGGGGGTAGAAGGCTGCGCTGCGTAGCATTGTCTCGACCAGTGCAGGAAATAAGTGGAGATAATAAAACGTAGGAGTCTCATATATTGAGAAGACTCAGGAGATATTAGTACATTTAGTAAATTCTTTTTCTTGTAAGCGTAACTCTTTTAGAAGTCAGCCTGAAGGGGCCCAGGGAAGGAGGACAAGAAGAGTGAATGGGAAAACAGAATATGGATAAGTGTGACTAAGATAGGGTAGGAGTATAACTAGCACCAACGCAAAATACATGTTATATGTTAACTGTCGTTAAAGTCAAATTTGTTGGTCCTTTCAAAAAGTATATGTAAGTTTGTCATCCATGTAAGAAGTATTGAAAGTGTGTCCTTTGTCATTCATATGGAAGCAAGAAGGTGTAAGTAACAAGGTTTTTGTGATATTATTCAGTGAATGTTGCAATATTGCCAGAATAAACAGACATATATTTTTTTTCAATTGTATTTGTGACACACTACCCATACACGAGTAAACACAAAGGTAAACAGGGGAGCCATGAGGGGGAGACACACCTTTAGCTCATATTTGTCAGCACCTCCCTCTGTATAGTGAAAAAATACAAAAAAACCATGAACAGTGGATCACGGAAATAAAGGGAGAGGGATCATCCCAAGCATGGCCAACAGGAGGGTCATTTGATAAAAGAGTGTTAGAGCTTATGACAACCCACCTGCTAGCAAAGTATCGAGATAAGCAGCTCCAAAATAGATATGAAATATTAGATCTTTGGAGGATGTTTGAAGATTCATCCCCCGGTAATGACGCAGTGAAAGAAGTATCGCCGGAATCGGCATCAGCCCCAACAGGAGAGGGGGGAGTAACAACAGGAGAAAAAGTGGTAAAAGCAGGGGACATTGACCTCACTAGATCATGCCCACTACTAACTAGGCCCGCTGCGGAGTACAGTCACCCATCTTATTTGCCCGAACCAAGTACCCCTTCAGCCCCCACAGCCACAGCCCCACATCCTTATGATCCTAGAGGGCTGTATGGACCTACTAGCGCCCTCCAGTAAATCTAGCACGCCTCACTGGGGATTTGGAAAGACAACTTGCCTCCACACAGATGGAGTTAACACAATTACGAGCATTATGTGACAGAGGACAAATGTTGCCTGGGGGAGGGGAGGCACCATCAAGCGCAGCGGGTGGGTCAACACCTTTGCCGCTACCACAGGGGAATTTACCCAGAGGGCCAGAACATGAGTGGAAATCAGGAGAGTTTTTCTTCCACCTTAATGATACCCCCATAAAAATTGTGCAGACAGAACAAGGTGGCAGCCAAGCAGGGGAGGAAAAAGGAAGCAGAGACTCAGACAGAGAAATATATAAGGTATGGAGGGATTTAGATGAGTACGAAGAGGGGGCGGCAGCAGCAGGATTATCCCTACCACTGCGAGAAGACGCAGAGGATGGGGTAGTAAGGCAACGATGGCAGGGAAGGCTAAGGAGCAGGTTGGGATACATGTCATTGGGCAAAGCTAAAGGAGCAAAGGGAAGTAAAAAGGGAAGTAAAGCAAGATTGCAAATGCCTCTCATCCACAAGGGAGCAGGGAGACCCCACTACATACCATGGGCACAGATGGACAAAAATAACCTGTTGAAACCTATCCCACTGCTGTCGGGAGGGGCCAGAAAGTGGATACATGCATTCGAAAAGAATACAGCAGGAGTGCTGCTGGCTATAGGGGATATAAAAAGTTTAATAGTGTCTGCGGTCGGAGATCAAGCAGACGGGGTGTGGGTGAAGGCAGGTTTTCCAGGAGTAACAATAAATTGTGACCGCCACGATGGGTCAGCCTTTAACAATGTGAGAGCCCAGGTGTGGGATGCACTGCGGAGATCTTTCCCTGACACCCCTAACTTACACTTGGTAATGCAATGTACTATGGGTGAGGAGGAGGAGGCTGCGCAGTTCATTCTTCGGGTGCAGGACTTGTGGAGATCAGAAATGGGTACAGCTTGGGACAAATCCACCTCCCTTTTTATTTTATCATCAAGAGAGGCCTCCCAAAGGAGGCACAGAAGGCATTGGATAAAATAGCTGGGATAGAAGCCAAAGGCTGGCCTGAGATTCAGAGCATGATAGTACATCATTGTAGGAGAATCAAAGAAAGAGACAAAGAAATTGCACAGAGAAGGTTGGCTGACGAAGCGAAGCTTGGTACAGAATAAACTGGTGAAGGTTGCTGTGATTAACGCAGCCCTACCCGCTGAGAGACAGGGAGACGGGGAGGAGGGGTCAGGAGGCTCACCGGCAAGGATGGCAGCCACATGGTCTGCAAACAGATAGGAACAATGGGCTGGAGAGGAGCAGTACGAAGATATATGTATAGATAAATGTTTATCTCTGTCTCTTTCTCCCTCTCTCTCTCCGTCTAGCTCTTTTCCTCCAAAGACAGCTCTCTCCCACTCTCTTCTCTTATCTTTTCTGTCATCCCTTATTTTGCTTCAAAAGAAAATGTGCATGGTAAAGATGTTAATGAATATGATAATGATATGTTATGAAGAGAATTTGTTTTGGTGTACTTAACCCATTTATATCGCCCCTTCAGGTGGAAATATGACAGAAAGGAAGGACCTCACTAATAACGCCACAAATGTAGATAGTCATAGGGTACAAATAAGTAGTACTAGAAATTAAAATTATGATTGTGACGTCTATTTTGTGGCCATTGTTTTTTCTGTGATGTTATCTTGCCTTGGCCTATATTGGAGCATATCCTTTATATTAGGGGATATAAAGGAGGGCGGGAATGGAGTACAATTAATACAGGAAGGGTCAAGCCTCATTTGGAATGACTTTAAAGTAATTTGGACCCACAATGTTTCTTTGAATGCTAACTTAACCACTATGCACAAAAACCGAACGGTCAAAACCCCCATTTTTACATACACTGCTATAGGTTATGATGTTGATAATGTATCCAATGAATATGATGTTGATTACCCCATTTTTGGTATTTCGGGATTGCCATAATAAAATATGCACATAACTGAAGAACCTACCTCAGATGGCGATAAAATGCACTTTACACCCCATGTCACAACTACCCAAATGTATCCAGTGTCACAATCTTGGCACAGCGGTAGTGAACAACATGATGAAACGTGGACAAACATTTTCCCTGTATGATACCAAAAGGTGATAAGGTAACACAATGGTCAAGGGGGGAATAAAAGGTGGAAAAGGGGGGTGGAAAAGAGGGGTTATGATGCATACCATGGTCTGGGATTAGGTGAAATAGAAGGTCCCCGCCACCCGGATCAGTCCAACAAATGGTACTCAGACATGAGTGCCACAGCTAAACAAGCAACAAATGAGAGCTGTTATGTTTGCTCTCTTATACCTCATGCCTCTGGCACACCCAAAACTCTTATACCCAAAGAAACACCCATGTTGGATGCCCAGTGTCTAATTCACTTAGTTTTATGTAGAATTCGAAGTACCTTCCAGGCACACACGATAACAGTACAAATGCTGCAAAACGAGAAAACGTGTACGAGCTAACCTCAAGGAGTAATATGTCTGAAAGAACCATTTTTTATCATCAAAGGGACAATGTTTATGGAAAATAAATGGCACAAAAAGACAATCACATGTAAAGGTGAAGTATTGCGAGGACTGACAGAAGAGAACTTCCAATCGGTCAAACGATCATGCACTGCAACTTGGTCTCAACATATCGCCAAACTAACGTGGGTGACAGCACTTGAAAAGCTGATCAAGATACAAAAAGAGATGAAGCATGAACTTTGTTTTCATGGTGAAGGGAAAGTACAGATGGGCTCCAACAAACACTGCAACAAGACAATCATCCTTCCAGACATGAAAAAAGATACAGCAGCTTTAATGGACACTTACTGGGTGTGTGGCAAACAAGCGTACCTACATCTCCCACCATCATGGAGAGGTACCTGTGCCATGGCAACACTACATTCAGCCTAGATGGTGATCCCGGAGAGCCATGTCAAAGGGGGGAGGTTGCCAACCGAGACATCTCCGGCACCCCAGCCAACAACCAAAGAGCCCTCCACCTACGACATTCTGTCTGAAGATGTGTTACAAGACAGAGTTTCCCGCAAGCAAACATCATCCAATTACATTTCCAGCAAATCCTCAGATCTCCTGGCAGAGATTCCGGACCAATACAAACTCTTTAATTCTGCAGAAATGTTCTTCGCCTCCATCCTAATTCCAGGACTCCAGGCGCGAACAAACGCCAAGTGGCTGCAGATCGTGTGCTGGGAATTGATCCAGTTGGCCAACAACACAGAAGAAGGATTCAATGTGATAAAAGTGGAACTTCGCACCCTGCGGTTGATGACCATGCAAAACCGGTATGTCCTAGACCTACTCACAGCAATGGACAGCAATGTTTGCCAAAATATTGGGAGTGCATGCTGTACATTCGTACCTTCTGCGGATGCGGACAATGGGACACACGTGATATCGGCAGTACACAACCTGGGTGAAAGAATGAAGAAAGAAGAAGGATTCTACCCCAGCACCTGGCTTGATGACATTTTCAACTGGATACCTTCCTGGTTCAGCATGATGTTGAACATTTTTGTCCCACTCATAGTTTTTCTGTTACTCATTTATTGTGTGTGTCAGATAGGGGTTCGATGTTGTGCAAAATCAATGCCTAGCTCAGCAATGATGATGGTGACAATGGGTCAACTGAGAAGGGTACAAACAATGAAAGATGCACAGATACAAACATGAGAGTCTGGTCTCTCCAAATATCGTATGACAGCAGTGTATCACTATCCATGGGGACAGGGTGGACAATTTGTATCATACTACAATCAAGGAACCCCGGGAGCTACAGTGGTATAAGGAGGTGTGGGTAGATCTAGATGGGGATGGGGGAATATACATGACCTGCACCCCTGACGAGTATGCCAGAAGGAGCCAGAGCCTGCGAGGAGTATGAAGAGCCTGGATGCCAATAAAAGGGACACCGGCTTGGGTTGAGGCGTAATGGAGGCGGAGTGCTACTGGAATGCAAACAATAATAAAAGTTAGTTTGTTACTTTAGATGTATAGAAAGGGGGGAATGTAAGGAAGGATGGGGCGAATTAGCCCCCCATACATTCTACACAAGATGAACCACTTTCTCTTGCACTAGTGAGGACGCCTCCATCGCCCATATGCTGTCATGAGGAATAAGGCCTCGACAGAAGCAGAGGTGGGTCTACTGCAAGACACAATTGAACTCCATTTTGTGTGCCCTTGACTCCATCTTTGGACAAGGCGGCAATTCGGCACTACGAAGTCTCCTCTCCCCTCATCAGCGCAGCGCACAGCGAGCACCAACCGCCCCCACCTTTTCTACAAGTCCCAAGTCCCTTTCTAACGGATGCATTGAAAACTAACTGCTACAATTAAAACTATGTATCTTATCATTCTTTCTCTGAGATCACTGTCCTGTGTGTGAACTGGTCTGAACCATGACCATGTAGCTCATCCATCTCCAAAAACCTGCTCCTGCACGCCTCACCCTCACTGTTGGAAAATAACTGCTTGTGTAACCCTGTGCCCTCATATGGTATTCTCTTGATGTAACAGAAGTGTGCCCCCACTGTGCTGACCACTCTAGAATGCCCCCAATAAACCCAGACCCCTGTCACAGTACATCATGTCCTAAACTAACACGTGTCACTCCATTCCCCTCCTTCCCCTGATGTGCCAGATCAGCCCAGTCCCCAGCTTATCGCAGAAGGCAAGACACCCGCACTTTTCCCCTTATGAATGACCCAATGTAAGACAATGCAATCATGTGTATGTACAATTTATAGGACTCTAAGATTTATTAAAAGGTATATTGATGCTCATTGTTTATTGCATGTCTAGAATAAGTGTGTAGATTAGCTAGTGAGGTCCAGCCGCCTCTCTGACCTGCCCTAACCTTCACCTCACACGGACCGGCCCAGCTGAATCATATGGTGTCCAACCTCCTGCCAAGTCATCAGCCAATCTTGTGGAACCAGCCCATAAAGAACTATATGGCCACCTCCTTTCAAACCAATGAAACTGTAATATGTAGCCTGCGTAGAACTCATCACTGGTGACGCTGTAATCCTTTAAAACGTATTGTACATTTAATGTTTGCCAGAGCGCTCTCAAGGCAGCAGAGTTCTCAGGATGCTGAATATTATATAAATCTTTGACAAACTCGCAATCAACTCTTGTGGTCTCGTTCCCTACTGGGATGTGTCCTTTAATCTGATTTTTATTGGTATTGTGGGGAGTGAGTACTTTCAGAATTCATAATGATAGTGAAGAATTCTATTTGTTTTTGCACACTAATGGATCAGTAATGACAGAGATACTCACACAAAGAACAACACCACAGTAACATTCTTTGGTGTATTAAAGTGGGATTTTAGATCCAGTCAGGAGAGGACATTTTCCATGCAAACAATCTTTGGTTGCTGCCACATTTGCGATTGAGAAGTCCACAGGTATTACGATGGGCTGTGCAATGACGATATCTGTGGCGCGCGCACATTATTATTTGCCATTATAGAGAAACCCAAAGGTATACTGACATCACAAAAGCATGCGTATTGTATGTGTGATGATTTCTAATCCAGCAATTAAAATGGTCAAATGCAAAATAGTGAACCCAGCCACGTTTGTAGCAGAGCCTGTAGAAGAAAGTGATCATGTACAGGATTGCACTAATTATGTTGAATTCTATGATGATGTAACCTGTGTGAAAGAGAATGCTTTAGTGGTAGAGGAGATTCTCTTTATTGATGGTTCTTAAAAAACTGACCAAACTAGTGGGGGGAGGCATTCAGGATCTGCAGGATCTTACCCCCCATACAGAGTTAGAAGTGATGCCCAGAGTGTAGCGCAGACTCTAGGGGATGAGATGCACGAGTATTGGACCTGTACGACTATCAGTGTTTCTTTCTTTTCAGATCAAGTCAAGCAACAGAGGGAGGGGTTGAGGAACACGGAAGAGGATGGCCCAGTAACCAATCCAAGGAAATTATTACCACCATCAAAGGTATATATTGGAGATCAAGTGCTTACTAAAATTGTCACCCATAGTTGCAATGAGCCAAGGTTTAACAGACCTTTTCAAGTAGAGGAAGTTTCCCCTACTGCAGTTAGGGTGGACGGAAGAAGAGCTTGGTTACATTTGGGTGATGTAAAGATCTACAAAGGCGACACCATCCCTCTAGTACCCACTGACCAGGAAGCAAGACAAGAAGAAGAATTGCCGCGTTTGCAGACTCAATCAATGACCAGGAAGAAGGATGATAAAACAGTGTGCAACTGAAAAACATTTCTTTTGACTGAAGTTCATTGGACACTCCTCAGAAAAATGTATCAGGAAGTGCATGGACTTGCAGAGAATTACAAGATTAAACATACTTTTTAGAGATTCTTTGACATTATGCCCAACTGGCAGTTCATCATTAGAAATTGGAAGAGAATTCAATACCCGGGTTCATTTTTGGGAGCATATCTGTTTTAAGAATAACCTATGATGCCAGCCAATAGTGACACACATAGGCTTGTAGTTGCAGTTTTTGTGTTTTTACTCCAGTCATATCCTACCCTTTTTAGGAGAGATGTTAATATTCTTACTTTTCTTCATGATCCGAAGAACGGTCCAGTTATAAGAAAGATTATTGATTGCAACAGATTTTGCAACTACAAATGTGATTTGAGTACATGTATTGAAAAATTATTCAGCTGGAAGAAAATGCAGTTGCAGGGAGACTAGCAATTCAACAGGAAATGGCGTGGCACACAAAATGTTTTTCTAGACTCTTATGCCTGATATACATATGCATGTGCTTTCTCTTTTTCTTTCTGTATCTTACATTTTGAAGTATCTATCATTCTGATGGTTCAATTGAAAACACAACACATGTGATTTTTCCCAGTATGAGTACTAATGATGATAACTTCTTTGACTATTTGGTCATGGAGACGAAATAAGAGGGATGCAGAAGAAGATAGCCAGGAGATAAATACCTAGCTTGATAATTCAGCTCACTTGGGGAATAATATGTGGTACCAACATATGAAAACGTTGGGGAAGAGAGAATCTGATGAGAGCTGCTATGTCTGCTCTCTCATCCCCTATGCCATGAGTACAGTAAGAACATTCATTTCAAAAGAAATGCAGACAGATGATGCGAAGTGCCTTATCCACATAGCAGCATGTACTACCAGAGGACAGTTCCAATGTAGCTGGGCAACCTTGCAATGGCGATCAAGACAGTCATTCCCATACCAGGATGATTATATCAAGCCACAGCAAATGGAAAAAGAGCCTGGATGGACAGACAAGATTCTTGTGTATCTTCTGCGGGACAAGACAAAGTGATGATCGAAGAAAGGAAGAGGATGAATTGCTCTGACAAAACTGAAAAAACTAGAATGCCTGGATGCTGGGAGCGCTTACAGCTGTTAATCTATGGGCGAGTGATTATGACCAAAGGATGGAAAGATGGGATGATGTCCTGTGCAGCTCATCTACTAAGGAAAGAACCAGTGCATGAGATGCAGAAAGTAAATAATGAGTGCCTAAAATCATGGGCCAAGAACTGTAAACTACTACATGGGTGGATGATGAATCAGGACCAATGACTGTGGTCCCATTGATTAATGCGACAAGGTGCTTTTCGAAGTACAGGTAAAGTTCCAGTTGGTGAGAATAAAGGGTACAAGAACATAATTGATGTTCCAGAAATGAGGAAAGGTGCTGCTGTACTAATGGATCGATATTGGGCTTGTGGATACAGAGCATATATGAAGTTGCCATTGTACTCATCCATGTGCCAGCCTTGGTGATTCATCAGAGCGACCTAAAAATCGAGAGATTTCCACAGTGGATGAGCATTTGAAAAAAAGAAGGTCACTTGCACTCCGGCAGATGAAAAGAGAGAATTATTTCTCATCGAAAATCATAAAGGCTTGTGAAGACATTCCTGATGAGCACAAGTTGTTCAGCAAGACTGCTATGATAATGACATCTACATTTATGGCTATACTGCAAACAGTAGTGAATGTCAAATGGCTGCAGATTACCAAATGGGAGCTGTTACAGACATTCAACGCCACTATAAAAGAATTTAACACCATAAAGGAAGAGTTGAGGGTCTTAAGGTTGATGACCTTCCAGAAGAGGTATGTCCTTGACATAATTACAGCGATGGAAGGAGGTGTTTGCGCTAAGGTCGGGCCTTCTTTCTGTACTTTCCTACCATCTCATGATGGTGAGAATGGGACACTGACGGATGCTATAACCAAGTTGACAGAATTGCACACGAAAATGGAGGAGGAGACAGAGGCTATTGGAGATGACGATTGGTTCTCATGCCTGTTTTCCTGGATTCCCGACTGGATGCCACGTGTATACAAGTTTCTTAGAGAAATATCGGTGATGATAATGTTCGGATTCTGTGTTATAAGGATAATAACTGGACAATGTCAGAAAACAGCAAAGAAAGCAGTGGGAATGAAGAACTTGATTGATGTGAAGAATGAAATAGAAAACAACGCACAGACTAATCATTAGAGATCGCATTAAAGCAAGTACTGTGGTACCTGAGGGAATGCAGTTCCTGTATCAAGGAGATTCTAAGACTTACGTGGGACATTGGGTCTTCTCTCCCCCTAGTGGAGTATGCAATTACATGACCTGCAGTGTGGATGAACATATCAAAAGTGCGGGCACACTTAGGGGGGTGTTGAAGATATGGATACCAAATAAACCTTTATTCAAGAGAAAATTCAAAGAAACAGAAAAACTTGAGGAGGTGGTCGAGGACTCGACCAGAGGGAGGAATGTAGAGGAGCAGACGTATATATCCACAGGAGACCCTACCCCTTTATCTCCCCTCTATTAGAGCCATGAGACATGCCCTTTCTAACACCAGCTACTGTACCAATACCGCAGCAAGCATATGCAAGACGTTATCCATGAAGGCGACCATATTGAATGTGCATTTAAGTTAATGACAGCCTGCAGGAGGAATTCCTTGAAGGAATATGAGAAAGGGCTGAGAAAACAAACTGATGACGGCATAAGAAAGTGTGCATGACACCTTGAAATACTGGACGAAGACAATGGGCCTCATTACGAGGTTGGTGCTAGTCATGGCGCTATTAGCGCCATGACTAGCACCAATAACAGGACCGTGTCCGCCCTCGTTCAATGCGGATTTACCGGTCCAGTCCGACCTTGGCGGGACCGGTAAGTCCCCTTTGTAAAAGCCATTCCCCATTCCCATTTGAGCCCCCATAGGGCTCAATGGGAAGGGGTAAAGCATCAATAATGGTACCGCAAATTGCGGTACTGTTATTGACCCCGGTATCCCTTAACGGGTCCCGTCCATAACGCCTGGTAAAACCAGGGAGGGACCCGCTAAGGGACCTCGGAATAGGGCGCAAAGGGATTACCGGCACCGGTGTCATTACCGGTGCCCGGTATACCTTTGCGCCCACCTCAGAATGAGGCCCTATGTATGGATCCTAGAGGAGAAATGATGAAGTAAAGAATCAAGTGAACCTTAAAGTGTAAAAGAAGGACATTACATGGTAAAAGGTGCTGCAGAAAACCAGAGTATAAAGAATGTATGTACACTGAAACGCAAGATAGATCAAGTCATTGTATTGGCTAGGTACAAGTAGTGAATAGAATGCAGGAAGGGCCGCCATAGCACAAAAAATCGACATTGATATCGTGAAATAATAAGCCAAAAAAATAATGAAGAAAGAATGAAAGGTTGAGTCGCGGTAGAATATCAGGTTAGTGGAGCTGCGTTGGGAGGCTGTCTGGCCTGAAGTCAAGAACTGAGAAGTCGAGGTCAGCTATCTACAATGAGGAAGAACATGTGTGCAGAGGATGCCTCTTCTCACGTTAAGAAACAAGGAAGAACACAAAAGATGCCAAGTCTTAATTAATTGAGAACATTTAAAAGCTTGCAAAATTTGCAGAATCGTGGTCTCCTGTTACATGAGTCAAGGATGAAAATAGGGCTTGAACTTGGAGTTCCAGACACAATAGTGTGTGCCCTCACTCCCGTTGCATTCCGAGGACAAGAATACTTTGCAAGACCAACTACAAAGAGAATTTCATGGCAGAAGGCAAGGATTATGAGAGATGTTGGGCTAACTGGGTGGTAGGGCATGCTCATGTCCTATCTACTTGCACCTGGGTCTTGGCTTACATGCTGCTAATTGAACCGATTGTTCCAGACATGACAAGCGTGCCAGCCAATTGTATTAGTCCATATAACGAACAACCTTATAGCTTGAGAAACCAATGAAACACTGTGTAACTGATTTGTCTTAATATGACATGTTTGAAGAGGTAGTCATGAGCTGTCCATCTGATATTGAGAAACCAATAACAAACTTGGCTCCTATATGATTGTATATCTAGTTGTATCCCTTAACCAATCCCAACCCTTGATAAGTTTTTCACTATTGCCACGTAGCATGATGTCATTCTGATGCACAAAAACAGGATATAATTGTATTTCATGCGGAAATTGCTGAGAGAATGAGCATATGTTTAAGACAATTGCTAATAAAACAGCACCTTTACATGTTGTTGAGTTTGTCCGGTTATTTGGTCTCAGAATTATTCTGGTGTAATCCCATCCAATTCAGATGCTCATTCCATGGGCCATAAGATCACAAGTAGTCGCTTCCCAAAATACAAATACAAAATACAAATTCTCCCTTTCTATGGCTGCCATTAAAAAATATGAAAAAAGAAAACAAATAAAATGTCCACCATGAATCAGGGTGAAGACAATATGTAGTCCCTTGTCCCTTTCCATAAGGCAAGTCAAAGAAAAAGGAAGGAACTCGAGGGACGTGGCGCACACATCTGTTGAAAACAGGTTGTGCTGGTAACGACCCAGCAATGGCCAATCAGGTAATTTGTTACAATCTCATTGTCCCTCGCAAGGTACTAATATTCATTAAAAACAAACATAGATAAGACACCTGCAATACTCCCTAAACACACAAACACAGATGAGGTGACACACAAGGCTAAGTATAAAGGGATTGCCAGGTCTCATGGCCTGAGAATGAGGGTTGGTAACTTTTTAATTGGAGAAAGAAGAGTTCATGGGCCTCTCCCCCCCTACTCTATGTCTGGCTCAAATCTTGACGACCTGTCAAGCGTCTGAGGTTGGTTAGCAGAGAGTCAACCTATCAGAATCTTAGTGTTTTGCCGCCCATGAAGAAGTATGCCAGCCAACCATTTGTTGTATTTTAACCTTTATAAGTAAAGGGGTTGTTCCAAGTGGAGCTATCAGATATTTGTAACTCAATGAAATGTTTATCCCCCATAGAATCTATATGTAGCCAAACCCACTAACGTTTCCCCATTCTTCATAAAATTTTGTAGGCTGAGATCATGTTATGACGTTGTTAATGACACGTAGTTTGTAGTACTTAAGCAATTTTTTGATTAAACTGTTGAGAGCAGCAATATTTTAATATGTGTTTGCTTTCCGGGATTTATTTTGATGATAATAAAGCGGAATGTTGCCTTGCACTTTGTCTACTCCATCGTTGAGTCTTGTTTGGATGACTCTGATTCCTCTGTGTCTATGTGGGATTTTGAGACTGCCTTAACATATGGTAGCAGAGGATGGTAAGCTAAGCTTCGTCGGATTGTCGAGGGGTCCCTACTGTGTCCCTGGGGAATGTGGAGGTGACCTGTCGAGAGTGAGATCACACACAACAGAGAGAGGTCGCCAGGTGCCCCCTTTGAAGAGAAGTCCTGTCCAGTCCCCGCAGTCCGCCCCATAGGGTGTGGAGGGCAGCAGGCTGATAGGGAAGACTCGACGCGGAAGCCCTTCAGCAGATCCATTGAGGACATAGGCATGGCAAAACGGGGCCGTTTATTTTTGTATATTGTGGGTTTGTGATGAAATAAGAGATAGCTTCAAGCAAGGGTTGGAAAAGATAATGTAGTAAGCCTTGTTACGGGTCAGTAAGAAAGGAGAAGGATCCCTCACAGAGAGTGGGAAGACAGCTGTATTTTATTGGTAATGATTGCTGGTGCCAGCCTTATGTTGTAATATAGCTTAGTCCTGTTAAATAAAAATGTTTTTATATTTGTGACGGATGTGAAGTGGTGGTGTGAACAGAAGAGTGAGGACTGGTGTGGGAGCAGTGAGGTGAGGCTGCTCAGAGCGTGAGTGATATTTGTGGTGCTGCTCAGAAGGATTGAGTTATGCAGAAGGTGTGGTCTCAGAGAGAGACGCAGGGGTGTAAAGCTTGGGCAAATATTGTTTTGGAGGTGTGAGAAACCAGAAGGTGTCTCACCCACTAGTCGCTGGGGATCTTTCACCCAGGTGGCCAGGACATGGCCATCGCTTTTTAATCCAGTTTCACAGAGTGGACCAGTGCTCGAGGATCACCTAAGTAAGGGGTCTTCAGGGAGTGGGTTTGGGACCCCGCATGATGAGACATGGTATCCCCTTCCCTGTAACACCTTTACCCCATCCTACCAGGCCTGATACTTAGGAACTCAACCCCCCCTTTCACAGCACAAGCCCTTTCTCACTGACAGCTCCCAATACAATGGTCAGGGAGGGTCAGGCAATTACTGACCATCACACACACCTGACTTCCATTTCACTTCCCCACATGGATAAAAGGCGGAGCAGGAGAGCACACTCTGAGCGAGGCAAAGCACACAAGGAAACAGCACTTCCAAGATGGCAGTTTAATATGAGGAGAAAGACGGCAAAAAAGAACAGGATTGCAAGGAGGGAAGTGCCCTTGACCTTTTTGACATGGAACCGTTACTTTCATAAAACCACGTAAATACAGAGCGTAAGACCAGGAAACCAGGCTGAACAATCCTACATTGTGTGTCGGAGGTATCCGAAGCCCTCCTGCGTCAATAATCAAGATGGGGAGAATGGGCAGCTGCTGTGGTACTGTCCTTGGCTCCAACAGCAAAGCAGTGCCAGTGAAAACAGAACAGCCGGTGAGTTGGGGAGACCGATACCAGACAGGTCTGTGTTGAAGCCAATGAGCTTTGAAATAGTAACAAGCACAAGATTGCCATTGCATTTTTTCAGCACTAGCTGGAGATTTAGTAGCTTTGATTTTGGCACTTGAAACTCATAAGGATGAGGCAGTAATGGTGTATTCTCACTACGCCTACATGACATTAACAGTACACGCAGGACTGTCATGTTTCCAGCATGCAGATGGCACACCAGTATAGCATGTGCTATTATTAGAAATGCTCATAGACGCACTTTAACGTCCATCAGCTATCACTGTAGTGAAGGGTGAAGTGCACACTAGAGGCACAGACATAGTTTCTCACAGCAATGAGGCCACTGACTTGGAAGTCAAAAAGGCAGCATATTTCCCAGAAGTATCAGATATTGCAATGGTCCCAAACAAATATTCATGTGTACACAACATGTTGATGAAGGAGGGCTTTAATACAATACCCATGGCGTAAATTATCGAGTTCAGGCACAAGCACCATCAGAAGAGCAGGAGTTATGGAAGAGGAAGGGGTGCTCATTATCCCCAACAGGAGCAATGTGGTAGCAGGACACCACCAGAAAGCCTGTTATGCCCCTATGGCTGCTTACAGTAGCACTAGAACAAGTGCACTATCCAGCCCACATAACAAGGAAATGTCTTGCAGTACTGATATTTGAGGAGGGGTTGTCCCTAATTTAAAGGAGCACATTGCACACTTTGTTATAAATTGTCTAGTATGTCAAATGTTCACTTTCGCCCATACTTTGCGAATGGTGACAGGAGCAATATCCCAACCTACTGGACCTTTTCAGCATTTGAATGTCGACTACGTGGATTTGTAATAGCTACAAGTATATGCTAGTTATGGTATGTCCTTTTGCCTGCTGGATGAAAGCCAGTCCATTCACACATCCATTCACACATCCTGATGCCACATCCAGCACGAAGTTCCTCATATGTGAGGTATTTCTAAGGTGCAGGATGCGTGAATTGCTACATTCCAACAATGGCCACACTTTGTAAATTAGGTGTTTGAGCACATCACTCTCTTTTTGGGAATAAAACACAAATTCTCATCTTCCTATCACCCACAAGCATCTAGCAAATGTGAGTGCCCAAACAACCTCTTAAAAGAAAATATTGAAAAAGTGTTGGCTACACTGCCTTCCTTTGGCCCTATTCACCAGGCTGTGACTATCACCGGACTCCACATGAGCTGGTGATGGGACACCGAATAAATATTCTCATTACTCCTCTCACACAAGCTTGTACAGATGCAGAAAATGTAACTTTGCTTGGACAGGAAATTCACGATTATTTGACAGCTATGACGAAATTGCTTAAATGTTTGTCTCAACAGGTGCACACGTGGCCTGGGGGGCGGGGCTCAAAAAACACAGATAAAGCACATGAACAAAGTGATCCGTACAATTTGTTGGGGCCCCTTTAGTTGTATCCCGGGGACAAGGTACTGTGCCGTAACTTCATTCAGAAGTGCCACAAGCCCCGTTTTCAAAGACCTTATATTGTGGAACCTGTCACTCCATGTGCAGTCAAAGTTGTAGACCAGAGAACATGGATCCACCTGTCCATGAATACTGAGCCTGAAGGTGAAGAAGACATGCAGACACCTGAGACAAGATTGGTGACCAGAGCCAATTAGCAGCGAGAAGAAACATAAGCGTAGAGACTTTTTTGTACAAGTACTTCCCAAAAGACTGTGTTAAAACAACATCCAAAGACTATTTTTTATATAAGTTCCATCTTCCTTGGTCCATACATATCTGAAACTATATGAATAGCTTATCTCACAAAATATGAAAGAAAAAGCCCTCAGTTCAGAGGCTATAAGAAGGGAATTTGTTTTTTTGTTTTTTAAAGGACTCTTCAATGTGGACATGTATATTGTGTGACAAAAAAGAAGACTTCCCTAAGACATGATCCTTCTGTATAGTAGTCTACAAGATTCCCTTGTGTTGGCCAGACAAGTGTGCAGGCCCATATTCATTCAGAAATCAGAATCAATAGCCATTGTTATTGAAGCAGCATCTTCCTCCTTTGTGTGTTTATATTTATTTTATTTTGTTTCGCAGTGCAACACTATAACACATACAGCAAGGCAAGATCAGCCTTTCATATTCTCCATGATATTAACACTAGTACAATACGTATAGCAATACCACATGAAATGAACCCTGAGACATATCCTAAACATAGCACTCCAGGGAGAATGTTAAAACAAAATGTAATTGATGATCAACACTTTATCAGACAACATTTTGGTAATATTGCTCATACCTCAAATAATATGTGGAATAGACATATGAACTGAGTGTTGAGAGAGATGTCAGATGAGAGCTGCTTTGTGTTTTCCCTCACACCTTATGCCTTGAGTGCACCAGAATATTTATAGCCGGCGAAATTCCCGCACACGTAGCACACTGCCTGACACACCTCCCACCATGCATGACCAGAGGGCAATTTTAGGGCAGAAATGCCCCCATGCACTGAGTAAGAAAGGACGATTCTCCACATGAGGATAATTTCATAAAAGAAGTGTCCCTAATGAGAGATGTTGACACACAGCATGAAGTAATACATTACATATGGTCAGGGCTGAGAAGAGGGGAAATAATAACAGAAGACCACCAATTTTTGCAATGCACTGGCAAATGAGGAAGAGAAATTCCTGTATGTTGGGAAAGAGGCAACTTGCAAATAGAAGGACAGGTATTTACTGGAGAAGGCTGGGTTGAAGGACTGATCGGCTGTAAAGCAGAGGTGCGTGTTGAGCAACTGCGAGTGGCTGCGCAAACGTTAAATAAGGAGGGCCTTGCAGAATGCACCAAATATGATAAAATACTAACATGGGTAGAGAATGAAGCAGGGCCACTATGCACATTCTCCTTGAAAAATGCGTCCCTTTGCATATAAAATACGGGCACAGTAAAAATATGAGAAAGCAAAGGGTGCAAAGGTATTTTTCGATGTGCCTAGAATGAAAGTAGGCAGTGCAGTATTATTGGACCACTATTGGGCTTGTGGTTTCCAAAGCTTACATACAGTTCCCTCTGAATTAGGGAGGCCTTTGCTCCCTAGTGGTAATAAGTGAACCGTCCCCAGTAGTGCCCCTCCTGAGTGATGTGCAGATTGGTGATTTCCCTCGGATGAATGCACACCTAAGTAATAAGAGGTCCCTCACCCTTAAAGGCACAAAGAGGGATAACTATGCCTCGATGAAAGCAGCAAAGGCATATGATGACATACCAGAAGAGCATACATTGTTCAGTAGAATAGAAATGTTCTTTACATGCTTCTTTACTCCTGGGTTGCAGGCATATACAAATTCCAAATGGTTGCAAACAACCTGATGGGAACTGCTGAAGACCATAAATACAACTGTGAAAGTCTTTAATGCCATAAGGGAAGAGCTGAGAGCAGTGAGACTCTCCAAAACAGATATGTCCTTGACCTCATTACGGCCTAGGAAGGTGGTGTGTGTGCAAAAATTGCACCGTCTTGCTGCATGTACCCACGATCCCACAACGAGGAAAATGGGACCCCCACAGAGGCAACAGCCACCGTGAAAGGATTGCACACAAAAATATTGAAAGAGGTGGAAGACATTGTGAATGATGACTAGTTTATGTGAGGGGTCAGAAATGCAAGACATACACAAAGGTAACATTTTCTCAATGTTTACCATTTATTAAATGAAAAGGGGTGAGATACATGCCCATCTATCCCTAGCCTAACAAGGATGTTCCTATCTAGCGAACTAAAACTAAAAAAAGATGACCTAGTGTGCATAATGTTTCTGACCATCACACTAATACACACAACAAAAGTATACAAGGAATATTTGGCTGTCTGCAGTTCAACAAAACAATGTAAAAGTTAACATTATTCATTTTAGAAAGTACGCCTTGCGACCAGGGTTGGGCTCCCTTCCACAGGACCAATTCAGGAATACCCTTGGAAAAGTCTGATTAAAAAAAGTTCTGCTCAGTTCAACATAAAATGTCTTTTCCCTCCACTGCGTCCTTCCACTTGGTAAAGTAAATCTCTCTTCCACAAATACTTGTTCAAAAATCAAGCATGTGCTGTTGTCCACAATATCCTTCTTCGTAAGGCAAATGTCTCTCTTACAGAACACAAGTGCATACACCAATGCAATTGTTCTTCACAGGATGTAAATCAATTATTAGCATATCATATTTATTCTTTCAATTGAATACTTTTGTCAGGATAGCACAGCAACTACCTTTGGTGATGCAACAGTTTGTCAAAAAGATAATAGAGTTTTGCCACAAACAAATATCTTCAAAACATCTTCTTATTTCCTGGTATACTCTCCTGCCTGGACTAATTACTATGATTCCTTTCCTGGTGTAGTCGCCTACCTGGAAGAAAAACTCCTACAACTACAATTGATCTTAGTGGCAATATTTATTCCAAGATTCTCCACACCAATATCCCATGTGAGGAAGACTGAACCTTGGCTGCCTCTTTTTATAGTCTCTTGACTCTTGTCAATGTGTGTTAGAGGGTTCAAGAAAGGAGAATTGTGCTCAAAATGCCTCTTGACTGCTTCTTTGCGATCCCTTGGCTGTTGACAATGCCGGTTATAGGTTTCCCCCAGTTAGTATCCCATAAACAGTGAATTGCACCCTTTTTGCCTCTTTACTTAATTTGTTTGTCATTCAAATGTATTGTTCACTGTCAAATGTCCTGCTCAGGGAGCTGGGGCCCCTTTAACTTAACACTTTGGCATTTATGCTTCACTGTCTGTTTTTGAAGCATACCTCCTGCATTCTGCCCACTCTGTAGCCAGTTCCTGCGTATCTTCAGCGGATTGCATGGCTCTTCTCCGGTGCTCTGCCAGCTCTGTTGGTCCTCTGCGTCTTCTCGCACATAGAAGCCACACACATCATTTTGGGAGCACATCTCCCCTATGGCTGGGCTTATTCTCCTGTTGCCATCTACAACACTGCTTCCTGCTGCATTCACTCTGCAATATCGCTGGCCCTATATTCCTACATCGGCTTCAGCTGGCACTCTTCCTTCTGCTTCTGCCGCAATCCTAGCACTTGGGATTGCTTCCACCTCTACGACTACTTCCACGTCTCTCTCTAGCTGTAACTCATTCTTGATGTTAAATGTCCCACTCAGGTGTCTTACTCTACAACAACTAGACTGCACATTTTGTTTACTAGCACCTTGGATCCTTACTGACTTTGAGCCCTTCTCCCTCGTCCCAATACCACAGGCATTAAGGATCTTGAAATCCATAATGGATTGCACCAATTCCCTCTGGTATGAGTCCCCTCCCATGTGATCCTCCCATATAACACTTCCCCAGGGTCAGTATCAGGTAGCAGCTGCCTTTCCATAGCCATATGGGAGGAGGCCCATACCGACGTTTCAGTGATGATCTCACTAGATTCATCACATTTACCTAGTGTAAAGACTGGAGGGGGGGTCTGTACTTTTGTCTCTATATGGTAGAGGAGAGGCACAGAGGACCCCAGCCAAGATTCTCTATTACGGTAGCAAGGGACGAGCAATCAAGGCCTAGCTTCTCAGGAGGTGATGCAGGCTGGTTCTTAAGTACAGTGTAGTCCCCAAGCCCCCACAGAGGAATGTCCACACACTGTATTAGTTAAAACACAGTTTTTATATAATTAAATTCAAGGTTATATACAATAACTCACTTTGTGCTCAGTTACTCTATAATGGCAAATATATACAATTTTAAGTGGTACCACAATTATTATCAGATCTCATTAAAGTACATCAATTATACTCTGGTCAAATGTCACACAGATCACTTAATAACGGTAACCAACAATAGATATAGGAGGAAAGCGGTTGGTTAGAACAATTGGCAGAATGCTGGCTCCTACCAACTAGGCACAATTCCCCACCTGGGCAACCTGTAAAGTAAAGACATAACACAAGCCCAGTCCATATATTGTTCACAAGAGTCTTATTTCCTTCTAAAATAGTTCTACAACCCCAATGTACCTGGAATAGCAAGGTTCGTCATTGGGTCGTCGACGGATCCTTCTTGAGCGGCTCCCTTTAAGGCAGGAGCCACGGATCCCACGAGGAAAAAGGGTTGAACGATGATGGTGAGATGGCAGCTTTGTTCCTAGCGGTGCTCAGTGACGACAGAGCATTGGCGTCCTACAAGGAAGAGGCGTGCAGGGCACCTCGGTGAGGATAGTTCAGAACCGCAAAGAGATTGTGAAGAACTGTGGGCCAGCAAGGGCGCCGAGTCGTCCAGCGTCTCTACGGTCGTCGGGTGGTTGGAAACCCACCGGCGGATGCTCCTCATTGTGTCGGCGGCCACGACTTTCTCCAGTGGGACAAAGCGGTCGAAGGTGCAAGCAAGAGCATCCTTGGATCAAATGTTACTTAGGCAAAGGGAGCATGGTGGCTCCAGTCGGCTACGGTGATGGACAACAGAATCTGGGCGCTTCTCCTTTTGATTCCCTGGCGGCCCCCGTCTCCGGTCGGCAGCCTGTCGTAGCTCTGTCTATCAGGGAGCTTTGGCAAAGATCAGCTGGTGCATGATGGTTCCTCATAGCTCGGGAAGAGGGCGCCTAACCAGGTCCTCTCTGGGTCAGTCCTTGGAGAGACAGCAGCTTTCAGATTGGTGAAGTAGAGAAGCAGCAAGCACTCTTTTCCAACAGGGCTTCAAGGTTAAGCTTCAGTTTCAACTCCAGTTTCTCTTCAGCTCTAAACACGAATTCTAGCAGTGAGAGGCCCCCAGATATACTAGTTGATCTCCCATTTATTCTGCTGGGTCACACTCAGACAACCAATCGGTCAGAAGTGCATTCATGCAGGCAAGCAGCCAATCTGGTGCTTAGTGCATTCAGGCCATTCACTTCTCTCCAGACACTCACAACAAGTTATGTGTTTTGGGACAAGTACCCAGCCATTCAACACTCCACACTGCATTCATACCAGTTTCGAGCAGGGCTCTCACAGTCATTGTGTCAAACACCAGAAACTAGACAGCCACAGCAAGAAGTGCATATTCGTCACACACTCCATTCACCCAGATCCCTCCCACAGGTGTATCAACAACATACAGTCGTAGGGAAGGCTCCAGCTAGTCTGGTCGGCATTTCCCCACACTACCATATATGGAACTTCCACCCACAGCCAGTCAGGGGGAAGGGACAGAGTCAGGGCTTCCCAGGACTTTGGGAAAACAAAGTAACAGGCAATAAAAAGCAAGAGGCCACAGGGGCCATCTTGTTTCCTATCAGGAATCAACCGATTCCAATGGCAGGGCCTGGGTATCCCACAATGGAGGATACTCATGGCACCTGTCAAATTCAGCACTGAGCTGCCACCAGCCCATACCCTGCTCTGTGGGCCACACACAGGTGCCCGGAAACATACACTAGGGGCACAGGGTTGTACCCCCAACCATGAGTGTCATAAGGGTATCCCATGGTTCTGTACACCAAACCAAAAGAGAGCTACACCGCCAGGAGTCCCACATGAACTCCTGCATGGAAAACACAACAAAACACACAATAAAAAACAGTAAAGGATATGGAGGCCCTGTCCCTCGGATGCATTTCCAGCATCACAGTCGCCCCCCCCTCCAGACTGAGGTTAGGGTGCCTAATCTCCCACGAGATAGACATTCTCATCCAGACGGTCAACATACCTTCTGGAAAGCCCATCTGAATTATCGTGACTCTTCCCCGGTCTATGCTCTATGGTGAAGTCTAGCCCTTGCAGACTAATGGACCACCTGAGCAGTTTTAGGTTCTCACCCTTCATCTGCATAAGCCACTTTAGGGGCTTATGATCTTTTTGGACCTTGAAGGTAGACCCCGTAAGGTAGGGCCTAAAAAGTCTAAGGCTCCAAACTATACTGAAACTCTCCTTTTCAACAGTCGCCCAACTAAGTTCTCGACCCTTGAGTTGTCTACTGATGAATATAATCGGGTGTTCCCTCCCTTTGTCATCTAACTGGGACAAGACAGCTCCAATTACGGTGTCACAGGCATCCGTCTGGACGATAAAGGGTCAGCTGTAGTCAGGCGCACACAACACAGGTGCCCTACACAGACATTCTTTCAAGCCATCAAAGGCCCTCTGACAGTCTTCAGTCCAATTAACCTTCCTAGGCTGTTTGGGTGAAGTCAGATCTGTCAGGGATGCAGCTATGGTTCCATAGTCTGCCATGAAATTGCGATAAAACCCAGTGAGGCCCAAAAAGGCTCTCACCTGGGTTTGAGTAGTGGGAGTCTCCCAGTCATGTACATCCAGTACTTTACTGGAGAGAGGTTGGATTTGACCCCCTCCTACCTCATGACCAGGATAAGTGACTTTCCCCTGAGCTATCTGGCACTTGGTGGCCTTGATAGTGAGGTTAGCCCTTTTCAAGGCCTGCAACACCTTATCCAGATGTGTCAAATGCTCTTCCCAGGTGGAAATGTAGATGGCAATGTCGTCTACGTAGGCCACACAAAAGGCCTCCAGCCACTGAGTGCATAATTGACCAATCTCTGTAAGGTGGCAGGGGCATTCTTCACCCCAAAAGGTATGACCCCAAACTGGTAGAGTCCCTCCGGTGTTGAGAACGCCGTCTTTTCCTTAGCATGGTCCGTCAGAGCTATTTGCCAATAGCCTGAGGTAAGGTCAAAGGTGCTCACAAATTTGGCAGCACCTATGGTGTCCATGAGCTCATCAGCCCTGGGAAATGGGTGCGCGTCAGTTTTGGTGACCCCATTGACTCCTCGGTAGTCCACACAGAACCTCCAATCCTTGGTACCTGCCTGGGAACTTGCCTTGGGGACAAGGACCACATTACTGGACCAGGGTCTAGTTGAGGGTTCAATAACACCCAGACCCAACATCTTGGTGACCTCGGCCTGGATGTGGTTCTTAACTGTATCTGACATACGGTATCACCTGCTTTTGACAGGCACACTGTCACCAGTGTCGGTTTTGTGTCTACACCACGGTGTAAGGCCTGGTGTCAGTGAAAACAGAGAGGCATACTGCCGGAGCAAAGCCCGGCAGACCCTCTACTGCTCTGTCATCAGATCTGGAGAGAGATGCACTCCCTCCACTGAGCCATCCTGAGGGTTGCTATGCAGCAAATCAGGAAGGGGCTCACTCTCATCCTCTTCTTGCTCTGAAGCTAGCAAGAGACATGAGATTTATGCTTGCCTGTGGAAAGGCTTGAGCCTGTTAACATGAAATACCTGAGGCGCTACCCCAGGCACTCCCATGTCCACCAGATAATTGACTTCGCCCATCTTGGAGATGATCCTGAAGGGCCCAGTCCACTTGTCTGCCAAAGCTCTAGGCTTGGTAGGCTCCATCACAAGGATTTCCTGTCCCGGAGTCCAATCCACTTGCGAGGCTTTAAGGTCATGCCAGTACTTGTTCAATTCCTGGCTGGCCTTGAGATTTGCTGTTGCCTGACCCATCATCTGTGTCATCCTCCATCTGAGGCCTAACACATAGTCCCCCACTTGCTTGGCGGGACCTAGAGGGCTGGCCTCTCAACCTTCTCTGATCAAGGCAAATGGCCCCCTCATGGGATGTCCAAAGAGTAACACAAATGGGCTGAAACCAACACCCTCTTGAGGTACCTCTCTGTAAGCGAACAGCAGGAATGGCAGGAGGAGATCCCACTTTCTCCTTAGGGGCTCTTTAACGCACCTAGCAAGCCCTTGAGAGTTTTATTAAATCTCTCAACCAGACCATTGGTCTGGGGATGGTAAGAGGTGGAGAACTTGTAGGTTACCCCGCGCTCTTTCCACATGGTTTTCATGTAACTAGACATGAAGCTGGATCCTCTGTCAGAGACATCCTCCTTAGGGACTCCAACATGGGTGAAAATGCCTAGGAGAGCCCCGGCAACCACCTTGGCAGTAACAGTCAGAAGGGGTATAGCCTCAGGGTACCTGGTGGCATGATCAACCAAGACCAGGATTAACCGATGTCCACCTGAAGTGGGAGGGTCAAGGGGACCGACAATGTTGATGCCCACCCTCTCAAATAGTGTGCCAACCACTGGCAATAGTTGCAGTGGGGCAATGACACTGCCTCCAGTCTTGCCAGATAACTGACAAGTTGGGGAAGTCCTGCAGTGGGACTCCACTTCTACTCCCATCTGAGGCCAGTAGAAATGGGAGAGAGTCTCTGCTTAGTCTTCTTGGTACCAAGATGACCAGCTAAAGGCACTTCATGCGCCAACTGCAGCCGGAAGGACCTGTAAACCTGGGGTACCACCAACCTCTCGAGGGCACCAGGTTCAGGCTTAGTGGGCTCACTATCGAGGAGATCACCCTCCCAATATATCCGGAATGTCCTTGGTACTTCTCCTTGTGCCTGGGACAGGGCCTGTTTCCTCAGACCCTCAAAAGAGTGGCACTCTCTCTGTCCCTTACAGAAGTCCATCCGGGAGGGTCCCCCTTCAGCTAACAAGCATTGAAGGTCGAGATGATCCTCTGGGTTGAGAACCTCTCCCGCAGGAGAGTCTTCTGCCTCTTCTCCCTCAGGAGTCGAGTTTAGGTTTTCCACTGGACCCAGTCCATCCAGAGCATGGCTCCCAATGGGTGCTGTAGGAACAGCAGGAAGAGAAGGAGCCCTCTTCACAGCGGTGGCCTTCTTGTTCGTCCCTCTTCTTGCCTTAGGCCTTGCCTTTGGCTCGGGTACCTGACTCACAGCCAGACCCTGGGTCACCTGTGACCTAGTGACTGCAGCAGCAGTCATGGGGAGACCATCCGAGATCAACCCCAACTCTACTAGATCATTACCTAACAGAATATTAGCAGGGACATTGTCCTGAACCAGGACAGGAAGCATTGCTGTCTTGTCTCCAATCATGAGTGTGACTAAGGCTACAGGCGATAATTTGAGAGGCCCACCAGCTAACCTGGTGGTTCTCAGAGGAGCACCTACATAGTCCTCTGGCTCGAGAAAGGTCCTATCCACCACTGTCATGCTTGCCCCAGTGTCTCTCAAAAAAGTAGAAGGCTGGCCATTCAAGAGGACACTTCTCAAAAACCTACGGGTGTTCTGTGGGATAGTCGCCAGTACTTCTGCGTACTGGTCCCAGGCCCCAAGGGACACTAAGGAAATCTCTACAGGAGCACCAAATGTGATCCCTGTAGAGGAGGGGAGGACAGTGGCCTCCACCTCAGACATGGCGTAAGGATAGCTCAGACTGACAGCCTGTACTCCAAGTGCCTTACCTTTACACTTTGAGTCACCCTTCTTGTAATCCAGAGCCCCACTTTCCCAACAGGTGCCAGGAATGCGGGGTACGATATTGGAACCACTGGGAGCCTGCTTTGCAGCAGGTAGACCACTACTCTTATTCCCACCCACAGATGACTTATCCCCACTAGATTTTTGGGTCTTAGGAGAAGGAGGTTTTGATGTACCCAACTGTGATTGCTTCTGGGCCTCCTCAGCTTTCAGAGAGGTCCCCTTTTCTTTGTCCTTGTCCTTCCCACTGGCGTCCTTAGGGGACACCCGGTGGGAGACCCACTTGTCAGCCAACCTAGCCAGCTTAAAGGGATCCAAAATGTTCTGGTCAGCAACATACTGATGCAGCTCTGGTGAACAGGCTTCAGAAAAATGCTCAAAAAACAACAGGTGGGACAAGTCAACAAACGTTTTCACTTTGTAACCATCAATCCACCCCATCATGTTCATGTGCGCAGCACTCACTCAGTCAACCCAAGACACATTCTCTCTTTTCTTAAAATCCCTGAACCTTTTAAGGTATTGGGTAGGTGTCTTGCCAAACTTGACAATCAAAGCAGACTTCATGCACTCATACTGACCCCTTCCTTCCACACTCAGTTTCAGAATACAGTCATATCCAGTCTGAGGCACTCTGCTTAACAAACACTTAGCCCAATCTCTTTCATCAACATCATGAATTGCACAAGCCATTTCAAACGCTTCAATCCATTGGAGGATATCTGAGCCCTCCACAAACACACCAACCAAATCTTTCATAAACTTGGTGGCTGGGGTCCTGACACTCTCAACTGGTTTAGCTGAAGTCTCCACACTAGCTTTCTCTAGCTGGATTCTTTGGTGCTCAGTGTCCCTATCTTTGAGTATCACTTGCTGTGCCAACTCTTCTTTCTTCATCTTAGCTTCTGTTGCCAACTTTTTGTATTGAAAGGCTAACTGTTCCCGTTGTAGTTCCAATTTTAAAAGTTCAATCTTCAGGGCTTCCCCTGAAGAGCAGTGCTGAGGTTTGGAACAGAGGCAGCAGGAATGGTGGCATTCCCAGAATCAGATTCATCAAAAACTCCAGGGGCAGAGTCCTCATTGGTTGCATCCCCCACTTCAAGAGTTTCACCATCAGTCTGGTAGTCCACAAGGGCAGCGATCAGCTCAGCCCTAGACTTATCCACAAAGTCTAACTCCCTGGCTTCACAAGCACTCTGGAGAGCCTCTAAGCTCATCCTAGTCAATTTACCATTTGCTATAGACTCCATTGCTTGTAATGCAGTTATCTTGTACACAACTAAACCTCAATTTAACAAAGTGCAGATATTTTCTAAGTGTCACGGTTATACACTGATTCTTAAAACCACAATCATCCCACCACTGCCACCAGTGTAAAGACTGGATGGGGGGTCTGTACTTCTGCTCTCTATATGGTAGAGGAGAGTCACAGAGGACCCCAGCCAAGATTCTTTATTACGGTAGCAATGGACAAGCAATCTCGGCCTCGCTTCTCAGGAGGTGATGCAGGCTGGTTCTTAAGTACCATGTAGTCCCCAAGCCCCCACAAAGGAATGTTCACTCACTATATTAGTTAAAACACAGTCTTTATATAATTAAGTTCAAGGTTATATACAAACACACTAACTCACTTTGTGCTTAGTTAATCTATAATGGCAAATATATACAATTCTAATTGTGGTACCACAATTATTATCAGATCTCATTAAAGTGCATCAACTATAGCCTGATCAAATGCCACACAGATCACTTAATAACAGTAACCAACAATAGCTATAGGAGGAAAGCAGTTGGTTAGAACAATTGGCAGAATACTGGCCCCTCCCAACTAGGCACAATTCTGTGTGGAGATCCCCCCCCTGGACAACCTGTAAAGTAAAGATATATCACAAGACCAGTCCATATATTGTTCACAAGAGTCTTATTTCCTTCTAAAATAGTTCTACAACCCCAATGTACCTGGAATAGCAGAGTTCGTCGTCGGGTTGTCGACGGATCCTTCTTGAGCGGCTCCCTTTAAGGCAGGAGCCACTGATCGTCGAGATCCCACGAGGAAAAAGGGTTGAACAATGATGGTGAGGTGGCAGCTTTGTTCCTAGCGGTGCTCGTCGACGACGGAGCGTTGGTGTTCCACACCGAAGAGGCGTGCATCGGTGACGATAGTTCAGGACCGCAAAGAGATTGTGAAGAACTGTGGCCCAACAAGGGCATCGAGTCGTCCGGCGTCTCTATGGTTATCGGGTGGCGGGAAACCCACCGGCGGATGCTCCTTGGTGCGTCGGCGGCCTCGACTTTCTCCGGCGGGACAAAGCGGTCGACGATGCAGGCGAGAGCGTCCTTGGATCAAATGTTACTTAGGCAAAGGGAATATGGTGGCTCCAGTCGGCGACAGTGATGGACAACAGAGTCCGGGCGCTTCTCCTTGTGATTCCGCGGTGGTCCCCGTCTCCGGTCGGCAGCCTGTCGTAGGTATGTCTATCAGGGAGCTTTGGCAAAGATCAGCTGGTGCACGATGGTTCCTCGTAGCTCGGGAATAGGGCACCTAACCAGGTCCTCTATGGGTCAGTCCTTGAGAGACAGCAGCTTTCAGATTGGTGAAGTAGAGAAGCAGCAAGACCTCTCTTCCAGCTGGGCTTCAAGGTTAAGCTTCAGTTTCAACTCCAGTTTCTCTTCAGATTCTAGCAGTGAGATGCCCCCAGATATACTAGTTGATCTCCCATTCATTCTGCTGGGTCACACTCAGGCAACAAATCGGTCAGAAGGGCAGCCAATCAGATGCATAGTGCGTTCAGGCCATTCCCTTCTCTCCAGACACTCACAACAAGTTATGTGTTTTGGGACAAGTACCCAGCCATTCAACACTCCACACTGCATTCATACCAGTTCCGGGCAGGGCTGTCTCAGTCATTGGGCCTCATTACGACCCATGCGGTAACCATGGCGCTAGTAGCTCCATGGTTGCCGCCGGTATGTTACCGATTCCGCCATGGTGAATGGCGGAATTACTGCCCCATTCCAAGGTTGGCGGGGCAGTAATTCCCCATTCACCATTGGCCCTTCCCCATTCCCATTTTTGCCCCCATAGGGCTCAATGGAAATGGGGAAGGCGGTAGTTACAGTACCACAAATTGCGGTACCGTAATTACCTCCAAGGTCCCTTTGCGGGTCCAATCCTTAACGGCTGGTAAAACCAGCCGTTAAGTTAGGGACCCGCAAAGGGACCTCGTAATTATGTGGTAAGGGGTTAACGGCGCCGCCACATTTTATGGCGCCGTTAACCCCTTACCGCCTGGGTCGTAATGAGGCCCATTGTGTCAAACACAAGAAACTAGACATCCACAACAAGAAGTGCATATTCGTCACATTCTCCATTCACCCAGGTCCCACCCACAGGTGTACTCACAACATACGGTCGTTGGGAAGGCTCCAGCCAGTCTGGTCGGCACTTCCCCACACTATCATATACGGAACTTCCACCCAACAGCCAGTCAGGGGGAAGGGACAGAGTCAGGGTTTCCCAGGACTTTGGGAAAACAAGGTAACAGGCAATAGAAAGCAAGAGGCCACAGGGGCCATCTTGTTTCCTATCAGAATCAACTGATTCCAATGGCAGGGCCTGGGTGTCCCAAAATGGAGGATACTCATGGCACCTGTCAAATTCAGCATGGAGCTACCACCAGCCCATACCCTGCTCTGTGGGCCACACACAGGTGCCCAAAAACATACACTAGGGGCACAGGGTTGTCCTCCCACCCATGGGTGCCATAAGGGTATCCCATGGGTCTGTACACCAAACCAAAAGAGAGCTGCACCGCCAGGAGTCCCACATGAACTCCTGCATGGAAAACACGATAGAAAATACAATAAAAAACATTAAAGGACAAGGATACGGAGGCCCTGTCCCTCCGATGCATTTCCAGCATCACACATACATGTTCTCATGGATACCCACCTGGTTAGCTAACGCATTCAAAATACCAGTGGGAATACTGTGTCTTAAGAATAACAATACACCAATGTGAAAAAAATGCCAAAAAGGCATTAGGAATTAAAATAGTAATAAACTTGGATACTCACGTGCATGAGTGTACACAAAAAGATGACTTCCGCCGTATACAAACAATGGAGAGACCTATTGCACCTCTTGGGTCAAAGTGCACATATCCTCAGGACCCCCCACAATCACAGAGAGCACTCAGTAAACTGTGATTCTGATGGGGAATGTTGTTGCATTACCTGGAGTCCAGACAAACACTTGAGACGTGGAGGTAGCTTGAGGGGGTGAGCAAGATATGCATACTAAAGGCAAGTCCCAATACCCAAAGTGACCTTTCTGGGGGAGAGCAGAAGAATGAGTGTGGTTGAGGACTCAGCAAGAGGGGGGAATGTTTGGAGGCAGATGAATATGTCACCCATAGCTTCTGTCACTCCCCCACACCAATACTGCAAAGGTGAGAGATGTTACTCACTGAGACAACCATTCCGGCCTTATCCCCCACAGATACAGCAGGACATGGGAACAATGTGAGCTGTCGATGGCAGCATCATTCAAATGAACATTGTAACAGTACAGGAGCATGCATTAGGCATGAAGCAAACATGCACTCCACATGAATAACATGCACAATAGACAATATATCCATTTAGACATTAATACTATTAAGATAGCATCTACAGACATGAAGAACACTAACATGACCCATGTATAAGGTGAATGCAACATGAACAACATGCAAATATAGCTCACTAGTATGGCTGGGAAAGTGTAATTGGGCAGCCATCTTTCCAAAGATGGAAGCCGCAGCATATCCTTAAATGAGCACAGGCATCAAGGCCTTGGAAGAGCTCAAAAGGTTGAAGCCACAGAAATATTAATATTTGTGCAGAGTTCAGACAGTGGCTGGCAACTAATGCCAAGGTTAGAGTGAAATAAGGGAGGATCGGTACGACGCAACGAAAGCACGAGAAAGCAATTCCCAAGACGCAAACGGTATACTCCCAGATTAATTAAAGTTTTATAAGAGCACAATAAGTCTTTTTTAGCCAGATGCAGTAAAGCGGTAAGCCAAAACACTCCATGAAGAATAACTCAACAGTGCCCCTACCGGTAAAAGAAAGCAAAACATGCACGTGCATAAAAACTGGTATCTCAATAAATAAAGGGTACATCTATTCAAAACATGGTCCCATCGCACGTGACCCATAATTGGAGATCACTGACAATTCATTAAAAATGGACATAGATAAGACACCTGCAATACTCCCTAAATGCACCCATTGAGACAAGGAGCCACACAAGGCTAAGTACAAAGGCATTGCCTGGTATCATGGTCTGAGAATGAGGGATGGTAACTTTTTAATTGGAGGAAGAACAGTCCATTGGCCTCTCTCCCCCTACTCTACATTTGGCTCATATCTTTATGATCTGTCAAGTGTCCAAGGTTGGTTAGCAGAGAGTTAACCTATCAGAATCCTTAGTGTTATGCCACCGATGAAGTAGTATTCCAACCATCTGTAACACATAATCGACAGAAGTAAGTAACAAGACAAGTAAAAAGCCTACGTATTATGTAGATACATCTGAACTATGACTCCCATGAACACCTGGAAGTCTGTAGTTCGAGATGCTACTGATTGCCGTAGTTCGACACGTTACTAATTGTCCGAGAAAGGCAGGATCGGACATCAATATGTGCACAATATGATGCACAGAGAGTGCGATCATAAGAAGCACGTGTTGAGCTTTTGAATACCCGAAATACAATCTGAAGCGACATAGGGCACTACAACTCCCATGAGCACCTGGGAGGCAGCCATTCATTATTCGAACTGCCGAAGATCGGCGTAACCGAGACATTTTTTATTATAAAAATACACGAGCTCCTGCACTAGGTATTATTCAGGTTAGGAACAGCTCCTGACTAAAAAAAGCTGATTATAAACACTATTTGTTACATGCGAGCGGAAAATGGTCACGTGACGGTAGCGCGTCACTCTAAATAGGCATCATTCTCAAGATGGCGCCGAAACCGAAATTAGAAAACCAACGCAGCGGCAGTGAGAATTCAGGAAAGAAATCAGGAAGGATTTTTAACTCGACTTGTGAGATATGGTGCTTTCTCCAAGAAGGAAAGCACATAGTCAGCAGATACTTGACAGCTTAATATCTACTACAGCCCGACCACTACGTGACAGTGCAGAACAGTCTTATCACTGCACTCTTAACTCTCCTCCTACAACTAGAGCTTGCACCTATTATATTATACTATATCATATCATTTGTGTTACTGAATGGCCACTGCAGGCTAGCATTAATCACTGCCTGTAGACAGCAAGGAAAATATACATATAAATAAGACAGATAAACAAATGGATGTGCTTGTGTGCCACCGTAATACATCCCTGATACTTCCATATTGGGATTTGCTTTCTAGGGCCAACCAGACACCAATTGAAGAATACAATCCTACAACGTGGATTACCTATACAAACTCAACCATACAACAAGGTAAAGTGGTCCTCTGATATTTATATGCCATACCATTAAGGAAAATGGTGTCATGATTGCAAGTAGTCTTCCCATTGTCTATTCACCCATAGATACCTACCTGAGTGAGATCCTGGAAGACACCCCGTACCAGGATACAACGGCCACATCTGACCCATGACAGATGTCTTAATAATGGGACATAGGTCACTACAGGTAAGGGGAAGTGCCTTTTAGAACCTGCTTACCTGTCCTGATCAAGCACTCTGAGACTGATGATGCCCCATCTGTCTTTTTAACCCCATAGGGCCTGGAAATGTATCCAACACGCCCGTCTGGAAACCGAAGATTTCCTGAATACATCCTTGAAAGGGAGAATTGTAAAGAAATTATAGATCTTGCGCCAAACGCAGCAAGAACTTACCTGTCCTGAAGAAAGCAGCCATTGATCAGAACCGCTGAAACCGGTTGACTTTCATTTAGTAGTCTTGGGCTGATGACCCTGATGCCAAGACCCACTATACTTGTGATAAAAGGGCTTGAATAAATATATAAATAGAAAGCAAGCATCTAAGTATCCCACCTAACAACTAAAAGAGGGACACTTATATACAGTTTTTAGCTGTTTTTCGACCTATTGGTCGAAATCATTTTTTACTGATAAGACACACACTTTGGAGGCGGGAATATTAAAGCCAAAAACCGACCACCAGTGGATGTGCACTTTACCTTTTTAACATACGAAAGTAGTGAGAGAGGAAAAGGAAAGGACCTCTATATTCCATTTGTAGCCACCACACCAGCAAAGTCTAGGGCTTTTGTGACAGCTACATATGTAGAACCTCTACACAGGGCAAACAAGCTATTGCAAAGGGACATAGATGTAGGAATAACTCCTTATAATTTAAAAACTTCTGTCGGTTATGTGTTATAGATATTTGGGTATAGACAGGAGGTGATAACCCCTTGACTCCATTTGTAGTATTCCAACCAACCACTTGTTGTATAGATGATGTATTTCAACATTTACCAATGTAGGGGTGGTTCCAGGTGGAGCCATCAGATATTTATAACCCAATGAAATGTTTAACCCCTATAGAATCTATAGCCAAACCCACTAACCCATCCCCGTTCCCCATACATTTTGTAGGCTGAGATCATGTTATGACGCCATTAATGACACGTGGTTAGTACTTAAGCAATTGTTCTTGATTAACATTTTGAGAGCAGCGAGATTTGAATACTAGTATGCTGTCATGGCTTTGTTTTGATGATAATAAAGCTGCATTTTGCGTTGCACTTTGTCTACTCCGTCACTGAGTCCGATTTGGTCTGACTCTGATTCCTTTGGGTCTATTTGGGATTTTGAGACCACCTTAACACTACGTATGTGACCACCATTGTACATTCAGGGTTGTCTAGATGGAAGAAGAGAGGATTCAGTAGGTCAGATGGCACACCTGTATAGCATGATGCCTTATTGGAAAGATCCATTTATGTTTGTCCCACACCAAGATGGTAGCAGTGGTTTAGTGCACCGCCCACACCCAAAACACAGACCCTGTTTCACTTGGTAATGGTTCTGCAGACAGAGCAGCAAAAGAAGCAGTGTATTTATGTGAACGAGGGGTCACTGCACATCGTTTGGTGGCAATACAACAGCTGCAGTTAGCAATACCATATACAGCAGTACCACTTACACAAATAATTGAACTACAAGGACAGGCACCCCAGGATGAGAAGTACCTGTGGGTTAAAAGGGGGTTACCACATTCACTGACTGATCTAATATGGAGACAAAACAGTAAAGGTAAAGTAGTAATGCCACAGGAGTTGCTTATGGTTTCTCTTGAACAGCTGCATTACCGAGCGCATTCTTCAAACCAACACTTTGCTGCTGATATCCAGGAGGACTGGTCTGTCCGCAACTTGCATGAATTGGTCAATGAATTTGTTACAAATTGTACTACTTGTCAGCTTTACAATACAGGACTCACCCTCAGGATGTTGTACAGTCATTGTCCTCTCCAACTGGACCTCTTCCGGGAACTCCACATTGATTACATGGATATGTTAAACAGGTGCAGTAATTTCTGCTATGTTATTGTTGTGGTTAGCCCATTTTCACATTGGATTGAGGCTAGACCTTGTGCAAAGCCAGATAGTAAATCAGTGGCTACATTTCTTGTACACAAGGTTTTTCCCCGCTGGGGGATGTGAGGTACTAAAGTCTGATAATGGGACGCACTTTTTAAATTATTTGTTTAAAGAAATTGTATCCCTACTAGGAATACAACACAATGGTGCTTGATTTACCATCCTCAGGCCAATGGGAATGTGGAAAAATGTAACAGATTTTTGAAAGCATGGCTGTCTAAAATCTGTACTAAGTTAGGGAGGAATTGGCTGCATTGCCTGCCTCTGGATTTGCTTAGTTTGAGAACGCAGCCAAGTAAGAACCACCTCTTGTCTCTGCACAAAATAGTGATGGGGGAAGGATGCACACACCTCTTACACCTGCACGCACAGCATCAGATGCTCACAGGGCAGTGGAAGTATTGGAAGAGGAGTTTCAGTGCTATTTGAGGGAGTTAACCAAAAGCATCAAGCATTTGTCTCAACAGATTACTCCTAGAAGAGACGGCCGTGACACCGTCATCAGATCCAGTGTGCATACTAGTGCCACAATTGCATCCTGTAGACCAGATTTATGTGCAGAACTTTGTGAGGCAGTGGAAAGACAAGCGATTGCAATTCCCTTATACAGTTGTATATCCAATGGTGTTCACGGTTCGTGTGAAGGAGCTGCAGTACTGGGTTCACTTATTTGATGTGAGGAGGGCACCTGGTACCACTCCACCTTCTCAGGAAAATACAGATATCATTGAATGAAGTAACAGTACATTTAGCTTCCTTTTTGATTGCAATGTTGCAAATGTTCGATCCCTACAATTTGATGAAAAGTGTTGATTTGCCTGAGTGATCTCTTCTTTTTCTCATTCTGCAGGATCAAGATTTCAAGCAACATGTAATGTATATGTTATTTTGTATATGTTGTCTTATTTATCGTTTTTCTATATTTTATCTCTGGTTATTTTATATGGTTGGGGAATATAAAGGGAGTATGGAAATTGCACAATGTAACACATTTGGGGATAATACCTACTAGAAGGGAGGATGAAACAGAGGTAGAGTTCAATCAGTATAGGGGTGATTTTGGAGACTGTGGCAGATGTGCACCACCCTGAGCTGGACGAAATGTGGTATAATGACATGCACGAGGTGGGTAGGGTGAGGTAAAACAAGAGATACTATGCATGCTCTTTGAGACCTCATGCAATGGGTACATCCAAGCAGTTTATACCTCAAGAAATTCTGCCTCTTATAGCCTATTGTTTAGTACACTTGGCCCTGTGCAGAGCACAAAGTCTTTTCCAAGGGCACACAGACCACACAGTCATAATGAACAGAGATGATGAAGAAAGAACAATCCCGGTTTACAATAATACCATTGTTGAAAATGGAAGGTGCATTGTTTTCCAGTGATAGATGGGTGACAGGAGTAGTGAGCTGTTCAGCGGGGGGATTAATGGGGTTGTCGGAGGATGTAGCGCCACGCATCAGTAAGAACTGTGTCACGATATTGGGAAAGTATGTGCCAAAGCTGACATTGATCGAGTTAAGTGAGAAGCCAGCAAAAGTGAAGATACGAGTGGATCATTCCTTTTGCTTCAGGTGAAATGGCACTATACCTGTAGGCACGAACATTTGTTGTAATATAACATAATTAATTCCTGATCTAACCGGAGGCACAGCTGGGTTGTTGGATATGTGCTGGGCATGTGGAGAATACGCATACCTCCACCTTCTGCCATCTCGGAGGGGCATTTGTTCACTCACCACTTTGCATTTAAAGGGCTTGATAGCTACTGATTTGCACCTACCAGTTATAAATATGCCACCCGCAGTAACAACTAAGCCCCTGTGTCGCAGGCGGGCCCACCGCTCACTAAGGTCCCTTTGCCAGAAAACATATAATTAGTGATTGCAAGATTCATATGAAAAATTGTAGGCGAACCCAGACCAGTTTTGTCTGTTTTGCAAAGACAGAAGCCTTCCTTACCTCCCTCCTAGTGCCAAGTATCCAGATTGTGGCAAATGCCAAGTGGCTGCAGATCACCAGGTGGGAGATGCTTCAGTTAACAAACTAAACGGAGCAGAGTCTTAATTCAATAAAGACTGAATTACGGGCCATAAGACTCATGACCCTCCTGAACAGATACGTTCTGGATTTACTCACGGCTATGGAGGAAGGCGTGTGCAGGAAAATTGGGTTATCTTGATGCACGTAGATACCCTCAAAAGACACAGATAGCGCGTCCTTGACCCATGCGATAGGGGCCCTTCACTACTTGAGGATTGCCAGGGAGAAGGAAGCAGGAGTAAATGCTGATGACTGGTTTGATTCGATGTTCTCATGGGCCCGTAATGTTTGGAAATAGCAGTAAAAGTTACAGTTTCCTATAGTTGTTTTTCTGGTTATACGAAGATCCTGCTGAAGAGTGCGACTATGATGGTGTCAATAACAATGGGTAGTGCTCCTCCTCTCACAAAACATGTGTATACCCAGACTGATAAATGGGATGGTGTTGTAAAGTCAAGAATGGTTAAGTAGAGCAGGATTCCAGACCACTGGGTACCTTTACCTCCTCTCCACCTGACCCTGTGAATTATGTGCAACATTGGGTTGATCAAGCAGAAGATGGGGCGTGTTGTTTTAAAATGGGCACTCTGGAAGAATATGCCTGAAGGGGGAGGCATTGGGGGTTTACGCTGTGTGTGTAGGGCATGGGTACCCAAAGATGATGACTGTAGAAGAAGGGAAGCAGCTAGGTTGGTTAATGGAGTATTAACTAAAATGGGGAATGTTGGGATGCACATATTGTGTCCCAGCCAGTCAAAAAGGTTCAGTCTCAGAAAGATCTACTAGTAAGTGCTGCAGTGTAAGCAGTTTGAGTTTTGCATGGCAGAAGGTGCATGTATTACTTATATTTTTATATATGTATTTTGACACACATTAGATATATCATATAGCAACACAGAAAGAGCAACACATGTATTAATGTTGCAGTTGCAGAGGTTATAGATTGGGCATTCTATTATAGGCCCAGTGTTCAGAAGTAGCACATCATGTTATGGAATTGAAGTAGGTGGAGAGAGATAGAAGATGGAGTCAGAAAGGTGATGCAGCAAATACAAGGTCAGCGGGTCGACATTGCAAGAGTGCTGCCATATTGGATCTCTAGTCCTAGTCCTAGTCCTAGTACATGATGACCAGAATAAAGTCCCTGATGTGGAGCTGCAGCTCTGCTTTGCTCAGTCCAAAGACAAATCCCCATCCCATCCCCCAAGAGAGAAGTTGAGGTCAGAGGCACCGTGCCGCACGGATAAACGCTAATTGTATCGAGCTATAGAGGTCGAAGGCACTGGGAAAGGAATATTAGATGTGGAGAGGGAAAGTAAGGATGTGCCGTTTCAAGGACAAATTCATGAGAACAGGGCACAAGGGATTGTGTGGCCAACAGGCCAGGTGAAGATTTAGAGCACTACTGCCCTCATTTAAGGAACGGTCATCCTATTTGACTGAGGTTAGGGTGCCTAATCTCCCACGAGATAGACATTCTCATCCAGACGGTCAACATACCTTCTGGAAAGCCCATCTGAATTATCGTGACTCTTCCCCGGTCTATGCTCTATGGTGAAGTCTAGCCCTTGCAGACTAATGGACCACCTGAGCAGTTTTAGGTTCTCACCCTTCATCTGCATAAGCCACTTTAGGGGCTTATGATCTTTTTGGACCTTGAAGGTAGACCCCGTAAGGTAGGGCCTAAAAAGTCTAAGGCTCCAAACTATACTGAAACTCTCCTTTTCAACAGTCGCCCAACTAAGTTCTCGACCCTTGAGTTGTCTACTGATGAATATAATCGGGTGTTCCCTCCCTTTGTCATCTAACTGGGACAAGACAGCTCCAATTACGGTGTCACAGGCATCCGTCTGGACGATAAAGGGTCAGCTGTAGTCAGGCGCACACAACACAGGTGCCCTACACAGACATTCTTTCAAGCCATCAAAGGCCCTCTGACAGTCTTCAGTCCAATTAACCTTCCTAGGCTGTTTGGGTGAAGTCAGATCTGTCAGGGATGCAGCTATGGTTCCATAGTCTGCCATGAAATTGCGATAAAACCCAGTGAGGCCCAAAAAGGCTCTCACCTGGGTTTGAGTAGTGGGAGTCTCCCAGTCATGTACATCCAGTACTTTACTGGAGAGAGGTTGGATTTGACCCCCTCCTACCTCATGACCAGGATAAGTGACTTTCCCCTGAGCTATCTGGCACTTGGTGGCCTTGATAGTGAGGTTAGCCCTTTTCAAGGCCTGCAACACCTTATCCAGATGTGTCAAATGCTCTTCCCAGGTGGAAATGTAGATGGCAATGTCGTCTACGTAGGCCACACAAAAGGCCTCCAGCCACTGAGTGCATAATTGACCAATCTCTGTAAGGTGGCAGGGGCATTCTTCACCCCAAAAGGTATGACCCCAAACTGGTAGAGTCCCTCCGGTGTTGAGAACGCCGTCTTTTCCTTAGCATGGTCTGTCAGAGCTATTTGCCAATAGCCTGAGGTAAGGTCAAAGGTGCTCACAAATTTGGCAGCACCTATGGTGTCCATGAGCTCATCAGCCCTGGGAAATGGGTGCGCGTCAGTTTTGGTGACCCCATTGACTCCTCGGTAGTCCACACAGAACCTCCAATCCTTGGTACCTGCCTGGGAACTTGCCTTGGGGACAAGGACCACATTACTGGACCAGGGTCTAGTTGAGGGTTCAATAACACCCAGACCCAACATCTTGGTGACCTCGGCCTGGATGTGGTTCTTAACTGTATCTGACATACGGTATCACCTGCTTTTGACAGGCACACTGTCACCAGTGTCGGTTTTGTGTCTACACCACGGTGTAAGGCCTGGTGTCAGTGAAAACAGAGAGGCATACTGCCGGAGCAAAGCCCGGCAGACCCTCTACTGCTCTGTCGTCAGATCTGGAGAGAGATGCACTCCCTCCACTGAGCCATCCTGAGGGTTGCTATGCAGCAAATCAGGAAGGGGCTCACTCTCATCCTCTTCTTGCTCTGAAGCTAGCAAGAGACATGAGATTTATGCTTGCCTGTGGAAAGGCTTGAGCCTGTTAACATGAAATACCTGAGGCGCTACCCCAGGCACTCCCATGTCCACCAGATAATTGACTTCGCCCATCTTGGAGATGATCCTGAAGGGCCCAGTCCACTTGTCTGCCAAAGCTCTAGGCTTGGTAGGCTCCATCACAAGGATTTCCTGTCCCGGAGTCCAATCCACTTGCGAGGCTTTAAGGTCATGCCAGTACTTGTTCAATTCCTGGCTGGCCTTGAGATTTGCTGTTGCCTGACCCATCATCTGTGTCATCCTCCATCTGAGGCCTAACACATAGTCCCCCACTTGCTTGGCGGGACCTAGAGGGCTGGCCTCTCAACCTTCTCTGATCAAGGCAAATGGCCCCCTCATGGGATGTCCAAAGAGTAACACAAATGGGCTGAAACCAACACCCTCTTGAGGTACCTCTCTGTAAGCGAACAGCAGGAATGGCAGGAGGAGATCCCACTTTCTCCTTAGGGGCTCTTTAACGCACCTAGCAAGCCCTTGAGAGTTTTATTAAATCTCTCAACCAGACCATTGGTCTGGGGATGGTAAGAGGTGGAGAACTTGTAGGTTACCCCGCGCTCTTTCCACATGGTTTTCATGTAACTAGACATGAAGCTGGATCCTCTGTCAGAGACATCCTCCTTAGGGACTCCAACATGGGTGAAAATGCCTAGGAGAGCCCCGGCAACCACCTTGGCAGTAACAGTCAGAAGGGGTATAGCCTCAGGGTACCTGGTGGCATGATCAACCAAGACCAGGATTAACCGATGTCCACCTGAAGTGGGAGGGTCAAGGGGACCGACAATGTTGATGCCCACCCTCTCAAATAGTGTGCCAACCACTGGCAATAGTTGCAGTGGGGCAATGACACTGCCTCCAGTCTTGCCAGATAACTGACAAGTTGGGGAAGTCCTGCAGTGGGACTCCACTTCTACTCCCATCTGAGGCCAGTAGAAATGGGAGAGAGTCTCTGCTTAGTCTTCTTGGTACCAAGATGACCAGCTAAAGGCACTTCATGCGCCAACTGCAGCCGGAAGGACCTGTAAACCTGGGGTACCACCAACCTCTCGAGGGCACCAGGTTCAGGCTTAGTGGGCTCACTATCGAGGAGATCACCCTCCCAATATATCCGGAATGTCCTTGGTACTTCTCCTTGTGCCTGGGACAGGGCCTGTTTCCTCAGACCCTCAAAAGAGTGGCACTCTCTCTGTCCCTTACAGAAGTCCATCCGGGAGGGTCCCCCTTCAGCTAACAAGCATTGAAGGTCGAGATGATCCTCTGGGTTGAGAACCTCTCCCGCAGGAGAGTCTTCTGCCTCTTCTCCCTCAGGAGTCGAGTTTAGGTTTTCCACTGGACCCAGTCCATCCAGAGCATGGCTCCCAATGGGTGCTGTAGGAACAGCAGGAAGAGAAGGAGCCCTCTTCACAGCGGTGGCCTTCTTGTTCGTCCCTCTTCTTGCCTTAGGCCTTGCCTTTGGCTCGGGTACCTGACTCACAGCCAGACCCTGGGTCACCTGTGACCTAGTGACTGCAGCAGCAGTCATGGGGAGACCATCCGAGATCAACCCCAACTCTACTAGATCATTACCTAACAGAATATTAGCAGGGACATTGTCCTGAACCAGGACAGGAAGCATTGCTGTCTTGTCTCCAATCATGAGTGTGACTAAGGCTACAGGCGATAATTTGAGAGGCCCACCAGCTAACCTGGTGGTTCTCAGAGGAGCACCTACATAGTCCTCTGGCTTGAGAAAGGTCCTATCCACCACTGTCATGCTTGCCCCAGTGTCTCTCAAAAAAGTAGAAGGCTGGCCATTCAAGAGGACACTTCTCAAAAACCTACGGGTGTTCTGTGGGATAGTCGCCAGTACTTCTGCGTACTGGTCCCAGGCCCCAAGGGACACTAAGGAAATCTCTACAGGAGCACCAAATGTGATCCCTGTAGAGGAGGGGAGGACAGTGGCCTCCACCTCAGACATGGCGTAAGGATAGCTCAGACTGACAGCCTGTACTCCAAGTGCCTTACCTTTACACTTTGAGTCACCCTTCTTGTAATCCAGAGCCCCACTTTCCCAACAGGTGCCAGGAATGCGGGGTACGATATTGGAACCACTGGGAGCCTGCTTTGCAGCAGGTAGACCACTACTCTTATTCCCACCCACAGATGACTTATCCCCACTAGATTTTTGGGTCTTAGGAGAAGGAGGTTTTGATGTACCCAACTGTGATTGCTTCTGGGCCTCCTCAGCTTTCAGAGAGGTCCCCTTTTCTTTGTCCTTGTCCTTCCCACTGGCGTCCTTAGGGGACACCCGGTGGGAGACCCACTTGTCAGCCAACCTAGCCAGCTTAAAGGGATCCAAAATGTTCTGGTCAGCAACATACTGATGCAGCTCTGGTGAACAGGCTTCAGAAAAATGCTCAAAAAACAACAGGTGGGACAAGTCAACAAACGTTTTCACTTTGTAACCATCAATCCACCCCATCATGTTCATGTGCGCAGCACTCACTCAGTCAACCCAAGACACATTCTCTCTTTTCTTAAAATCCCTGAACCTTTTAAGGTATTGGGTAGGTGTCTTGCCAAACTTGACAATCAAAGCAGACTTCATGCACTCATACTGACCCCTTCCTTCCACACTCAGTTTCAGAATACAGTCATATCCAGTCTGAGGCACTCTGCTTAACAAACACTTAGCCCAATCTCTTTCATCAACATCATGAATTGCACAAGCCATTTCAAACGCTTCAATCCATTGGAGGATATCTGAGCCCTCCACAAACACACCAACCAAATCTTTCATAAACTTGGTGGCTGGGGTCCTGACACTCTCAACTGGTTTAGCTGAAGTCTCCACACTAGCTTTCTCTAGCTGGATTCTTTGGTGCTCAGTGTCCCTATCTTTGAGTATCACTTGCTGTGCCAACTCTTCTTTCTTCATCTTAGCTTCTGTTGCCAACTTTTTGTATTGAAAGGCTAACTGTTCCCGTTGTAGTTCCAATTTTAAAAGTTCAATCTTCAGGGCTTCCCCTGAAGAGCAGTGCTGAGGTTTGGAACAGAGGCAGCAGGAATGGTGGCATTCCCAGAATCAGATTCATCAAAAACTCCAGGGGCAGAGTCCTCATTGGTTGCATCCCCCACTTCAAGAGTTTCACCATCAGTCTGGTAGTCCACAAGGGCAGCGATCAGCTCAGCCCTAGACTTATCCACAAAGTCTAACTCCCTGGCTTCACAAGCACTCTGGAGAGCCTCTAAGCTCATCCTAGTCAATTTACCATTTGCTATAGACTCCATTGCTTGTAATGCAGTTATCTTGTACACAACTAAACCTCAATTTAACAAAGTGCAGATATTTTCTAAGTGTCACGGTTATACACTGATTCTTAAAACCACAATCATCCCACCACTGCCACCAGTGTAAAGACTGGATGGGGGGTCTGTACTTCTGCTCTCTATATGGTAGAGGAGAGTCACAGAGGACCCCAGCCAAGATTCTTTATTACGGTAGCAATGGACAAGCAATCTCGGCCTCGCTTCTCAGGAGGTGATGCAGGCTGGTTCTTAAGTACCATGTAGTCCCCAAGCCCCCACAAAGGAATGTTCACTCACTATATTAGTTAAAACACAGTCTTTATATAATTAAGTTCAAGGTTATATACAAACACACTAACTCACTTTGTGCTTAGTTAATCTATAATGGCAAATATATACAATTCTAATTGTGGTACCACAATTATTATCAGATCTCATTAAAGTGCATCAACTATAGCCTGATCAAATGCCACACAGATCACTTAATAACAGTAACCAACAATAGCTATAGGAGGAAAGCAGTTGGTTAGAACAATTGGCAGAATACTGGCCCCTCCCAACTAGGCACAATTCTGTGTGGAGATCCCCCCCCTGGACAACCTGTAAAGTAAAGATATATCACAAGACCAGTCCATATATTGTTCACAAGAGTCTTATTTCCTTCTAAAATAGTTCTACAACCCCAATGTACCTGGAATAGCAGAGTTCGTCGTCGGGTTGTCGACGGATCCTTCTTGAGCGGCTCCCTTTAAGGCAGGAGCCACTGATCGTCGAGATCCCACGGGGAAAAAGGGTTGAACAATGATGGTGAGGTGGCAGCTTTGTTCCTAGCGGTGCTCGTCGACGACGGAGCGTTGGTGTTCCACACCGAAGAGGCGTGCATCGGTGACGATAGTTCAGGACCGCAAAGAGATTGTGAAGAACTGTGGCCCAACAAGGGCATCGAGTCGTCCGGCGTCTCTATGGTTATCGGGTGGCGGGAAACCCACCGGCGGATGCTCCTTGGTGCGTCGGCGGCCTCGACTTTCTCCGGCGGGACAAAGCGGTCGACGATGCAGGCGAGAGCGTCCTTGGATCAAATGTTACTTAGGCAAAGGGAATATGGTGGCTCCAGTCGGCGACAGTGATGGACAACAGAGTCCGGGCGCTTCTCCTTGTGATTCCGCGGTGGTCCCCGTCTCCGGTCGGCAGCCTGTCGTAGGTATGTCTATCAGGGAGCTTTGGCAAAGATCAGCTGGTGCACGATGGTTCCTCGTAGCTCGGGAATAGGGCACCTAACCAGGTCCTCTATGGGTCAGTCCTTGAGAGACAGCAGCTTTCAGATTGGTGAAGTAGAGAAGCAGCAAGACCTCTCTTCCAGCTGGGCTTCAAGGTTAAGCTTCAGTTTCAACTCCAGTTTCTCTTCAGATTCTAGCAGTGAGATGCCCCCAGATATACTAGTTGATCTCCCATTCATTCTGCTGGGTCACACTCAGGCAACAAATCGGTCAGAAGGGCAGCCAATCAGATGCATAGTGCGTTCAGGCCATTCCCTTCTCTCCAGACACTCACAACAAGTTATGTGTTTTGGGACAAGTACCCAGCCATTCAACACTCCACACTGCATTCATACCAGTTCCGGGCAGGGCTGTCTCAGTCATTGGGCCTCATTACGACCCATGCGGTAACCATGGCGCTAGTAGCTCCATGGTTGCCGCCGGTATGTTACCGATTCCGCCATGGTGAATGGCGGAATTACTGCCCCATTCCAAGGTTGGCGGGGCAGTAATTCCCCATTCACCATTGGCCCTTCCCCATTCCCATTTTTGCCCCCATAGGGCTCAATGGAAATGGGGAAGGCGGTAGTTACAGTACCACAAATTGCGGTACCGTAATTACCTCCAAGGTCCCTTTGCGGGTCCAATCCTTAACGGCTGGTAAAACCAGCCGTTAAGTTAGGGACCCACAAAGGGACCTCGTAATTATGTGGTAAGGGGTTAACGGCGCCGCCACATTTTATGGCGCCGTTAACCCCTTACCGCCTGGGTCGTAATGAGGCCCATTGTGTCAAACACAAGAAACTAGACATCCACAACAAGAAGTGCATATTCGTCACATTCTCCATTCACCCAGGTCCCACCCACAGGTGTACTCACAACATACGGTCGTTGGGAAGGCTCCAGCCAGTCTGGTCGGCACTTCCCCACACTATCATATACGGAACTTCCACCCAACAGCCAGTCAGGGGGAAGGGACAGAGTCAGGGTTTCCCAGGACTTTGGGAAAACAAGGTAACAGGCAATAGAAAGCAAGAGGCCACAGGGGCCATCTTGTTTCCTATCAGAATCAACTGATTCCAATGGCAGGGCCTGGGTGTCCCAAAATGGAGGATACTCATGGCACCTGTCAAATTCAGCATGGAGCTACCACCAGCCCATACCCTGCTCTGTGGGCTACACACAGGTGCCCAAAAACATACACTAGGGGCACAGGGTTGTCCTCCCACCCATGGGTGCCATAAGGGTATCCCATGGGTCTGTACACCAAACCAAAAGAGAGCTGCACCGCCAGGAGTCCCACATGAACTCCTGCATGGAAAACACGATAGAAAATACAATAAAAAACATTAAAGGACAAGGATACGGAGGCCCTGTCCCTCCGATGCATTTCCAGCATCACACATACATGTTCTCATGGATACCCACCTGGTTAGCTAACGCATTCAAAATACCAGTGGGAATACTGTGTCTTAAGAATAACAATACACCAATGTGAAAAAAATGCCAAAAAGGCATTAGGAATTAAAATAGTAATAAACTTGGATACTCACGTGCATGAGTGTACACAAAAAGATGACTTCCGCCGTATACAAACAATGGAGAGACCTATTGCACCTCTTGGGTCAAAGTGCACATATCCTCAGGACCCCCCACAATCACAGAGAGCACTCAGTAAACTGTGATTCTGATGGGGAATGTTGTTGCATTACCTGGAGTCCAGACAAACACTTGAGACGTGGAGGTAGCTTGAGGGGGTGAGCAAGATATGCATACTAAAGGCAAGTCCCAATACCCAAAGTGACCTTTCTGGGGGAGAGCAGAAGAATGAGTGTGGTTGAGGACTCAGCAAGAGGGGGGAATGTTTGGAGGCAGATGAATATGTCACCCATAGCTTCTGTCACTCCCCCACACCAATACTGCAAAGGTGAGCGATGTTACTCACTGAGACAACCATTCCGGCCTTATCCCCCACAGATACAGCAGGACATGGGAACAATGTGAGCTGTCGATGGCAGCATCATTCAAATGAACATTGTAACAGTACAGGAGCATGCATTAGGCATGAAGCAAACATGCACTCCACATGAATAACATGCACAATAGACAATATATCCATTTAGACATTAATACTATTAAGATAGCATCTACAGACATGAAGAACACTAACATGACCCATGTATAAGGTGAATGCAACATGAACAACATGCAAATATAGCTCACTAGTATGGCTGGGAAAGTGTAATTGGGCAGCCATCTTTCCAAAGATGGAAGCCGCAGCATATCCTTAAATGAGCACAGGCATCAAGGCCTTGGAAGAGCTCAAAAGGTTGAAGCCACAGAAATATTAATATTTGTGCAGAGTTCAGACAGTGGCTGGCAACTAATGCCAAGGTTAGAGTGAAATAAGGGAGGATCGGTACGACGCAACGAAAGCACGAGAAAGCAATTCCCAAGACGCAAACGGTATACTCCCAGATTAATTAAAGTTTTATAAGAGCACAATAAGTCTTTTTTAGCCAGATGCAGTAAAGCGGTAAGCCAAAACACTCCATGAAGAATAACTCAACAGTGCCCCTACCGGTAAAAGAAAGCAAAACATGCACGTGCATAAAAACTGGTATCTCAATAAATAAAGGGTACATCTATTCAAAACATGGTCCCATCGCACGTGACCCATAATTGGAGATCACTGACAATTCATTAAAAATGGACATAGATAAGACACCTGCAATACTCCCTAAATGCACCCATTGAGACAAGGAGCCACACAAGGCTAAGTACAAAGGCATTGCCTGGTATCATGGTCTGAGAATGAGGGATGGTAACTTTTTAATTGGAGGAAGAACAGTCCATTGGCCTCTCTCCCCCTACTCTACATTTGGCTCATATCTTTATGATCTGTCAAGTGTCCAAGGTTGGTTAGCAGAGAGTTAACCTATCAGAATCCTTAGTGTTATGCCACCGATGAAGTAGTATTCCAACCATCTGTAACACATAATCGACAGAAGTAAGTAACAAGACAAGTAAAAAGCCTACGTATTATGTAGATACATCTGAACTATGACTCCCATGAACACCTGGAAGTCTGTAGTTCGAGATGCTACTGATTGCCGTAGTTCGACACGTTACTAATTGTCCGAGAAAGGCAGGATCGGACATCAATATGTGCACAATATGATGCACAGAGAGTGCGATCATAAGAAGCACGTGTTGAGCTTTTGAATACCCGAAATACAATCTGAAGCGACATAGGGCACTACAACTCCCATGAGCACCTGGGAGGCAGCCATTCATTATTCGAACTGCCGAAGATCGGCGTAACCGAGACATTTTTTATTATAAAAATACACGAGCTCCTGCACTAGGTATTATTCAGGTTAGGAACAGCTCCTGACTAAAAAAAGCTGATTATAAACACTATTTGTTACATGCGAGCGGAAAATGGTCACGTGACGGTAGCGCGTCACTCTAAATAGGCATCATTCTCAAGATGGCGCCGAAACCGAAATTAGAAAACCAACGCAGCCGCAGTGAGAATTCAGGAAAGAAATCAGGAAGGATTTTTAACTCGACTTGTGAGATATGGTGCTTTCTCCAAGAAGGAAAGCACATAGTCAGCAGATACTTGACAGCTTAATATCTACTACAGCCCGACCACTACGTGACAGTGCAGAACAGTCTTATCACTGCACTCTTAACTCTCCTCCTACAACTAGAGCTTGCACCTATTATATTATACTATATCATATCATTTGTGTTACTGAATGGCCACTGCAGGCTAGCATTAATCACTGCCTGTAGACAGCAAGGAAAATATACATATAAATAAGACAGATAAACAAATGGATGTGCTTGTGTGCCACCGTAATACATCCCTGATACTTCCATATTGGGATTTGCTTTCTAGGGCCAACCAGACACCAATTGAAGAATACAATCCTACAACGTGGATTACCTATACAAACTCAACCATACAACAAGGTAAAGTGGTCCTCTGATATTTATATGCCATACCATTAAGGAAAATGGTGTCATGATTGCAAGTAGTCTTCCCATTGTCTATTCACCCATAGATACCTACCTGAGTGAGATCCTGGAAGACACCCCGTACCAGGATACAACGGCCACATCTGACCCATGACAGATGTCTTAATAATGGGACATAGGTCACTACAGGTAAGGGGAAGTGCCTTTTAGAACCTGCTTACCTGTCCTGATCAAGCACTCTGAGACTGATGATGCCCCATCTGTCTTTTTAACCCCATAGGGCCTGGAAATGTATCCAACACGCCCGTCTGGAAACCGAAGATTTCCTGAATACATCCTTGAAAGGGAGAATTGTAAAGAAATTATAGATCTTGCGCCAAACGCAGCAAGAACTTACCTGTCCTGAAGAAAGCAGCCATTGATCAGAACCGCTGAAACCGGTTGACTTTCATTTAGTAGTCTTGGGCTGATGACCCTGATGCCAAGACCCACTATACTTGTGATAAAAGGGCTTGAATAAATATATAAATAGAAAGCAAGCATCTAAGTATCCCACCTAACAACTAAAAGAGGGACACTTATATACAGTTTTTAGCTGTTTTTCGACCTATTGGTCGAAATCATTTTTTACTGATAAGACACACACTTTGGAGGCGGGAATATTAAAGCCAAAAACCGACCACCAGTGGATGTGCACTTTACCTTTTTAACATACGAAAGTAGTGAGAGAGGAAAAGGAAAGGACCTCTATATTCCATTTGTAGCCACCACACCAGCAAAGTCTAGGGCTTTTGTGACAGCTACATATGTAGAACCTCTACACAGGGCAAACAAGCTATTGCAAAGGGACATAGATGTAGGAATAACTCCTTATAATTTAAAAACTTCTGTCGGTTATGTGTTATAGATATTTGGGTATAGACAGGAGGTGATAACCCCTTGACTCCATTTGTAGTATTCCAACCAACCACTTGTTGTATAGATGATGTATTTCAACATTTACCAATATAGGGGTGGTTCCAGGTGGAGCCATCAGATATTTATAACCCAATGAAATGTTTAACCCCTATAGAATCTATAGCCAAACCCACTAACCCATCCCCGTTCCCCATACATTTTGTAGGCTGAGATCATGTTATGACGCCATTAATGACACGTGGTTAGTACTTAAGCAATTGTTCTTGATTAACATTTTGAGAGCAGCGAGATTTGAATACTAGTATGCTGTCATGGCTTTGTTTTGATGATAATAAAGCTGCATTTTGCGTTGCACTTTGTCTACTCCGTCACTGAGTCCGATTTGGTCTGACTCTGATTCCTTTGGGTCTATTTGGGATTTTGAGACCACCTTAACACTACGTATGTGACCACCATTGTACATTCAGGGTTGTCTAGATGGAAGAAGAGAGGATTCAGTAGGTCAGATGGCACACCTGTATAGCATGATGCCTTATTGGAAAGATCCATTTATGTTTGTCCCACACCAAGATGGTAGCAGTGGTTTAGTGCACCGCCCACACCCAAAACACAGACCCTGTTTCACTTGGTAATGGTTCTGCAGACAGAGCAGCAAAAGAAGCAGTGTATTTATGTGAACGAGGGGTCACTGCACATCGTTTGGTGGCAATACAACAGCTGCAGTTAGCAATACCATATACAGCAGTACCACTTACACAAATAATTGAACTACAAGGACAGGCACCCCAGGATGAGAAGTACCTGTGGGTTAAAAGGGGGTTACCACATTCACTGACTGATCTAATATGGAGACAAAACAGTAAAGGTAAAGTAGTAATGCCACAGGAGTTGCTTATGGTTTCTCTTGAACAGCTGCATTACCGAGCGCATTCTTCAAACCAACACTTTGCTGCTGATATCCAGGAGGACTGGTCTGTCCGCAACTTGCATGAATTGGTCAATGAATTTGTTACAAATTGTACTACTTGTCAGCTTTACAATACAGGACTCACCCTCAGGATGTTGTACAGTCATTGTCCTCTCCAACTGGACCTCTTCCGGGAACTCCACATTGATTACATGGATATGTTAAACAGGTGCAGTAATTTCTGCTATGTTATTGTTGTGGTTAGCCCATTTTCACATTGGATTGAGGCTAGACCTTGTGCACAGCCAGATAGTAAATCAGTGGCTACATTTCTTGTACACAAGGTTTTTCCCCGCTGGGGGATGTGAGGTACTAAAGTCTGATAATGGGACGCACTTTTTAAATTATTTGTTTAAAGAAATTGTATCCCTACTAGGAATACAACACAATGGTGCTTGATTTACCATCCTCAGGCCAATGGGAATGTGGAAAAATGTAACAGATTTTTGAAAGCATGGCTGTCTAAAATCTGTACTAAGTTAGGGAGGAATTGGCTGCATTGCCTGCCTCTGGATTTGCTTAGTTTGAGAACGCAGCCAAGTAAGAACCACCTCTTGTCTCTGCACAAAATAGTGATGGGGGAAGGATGCACACACCTCTTACACCTGCACGCACAGCATCAGATGCTCACAGGGCAGTGGAAGTATTGGAAGAGGAGTTTCAGTGCTATTTGAGGGAGTTAACCAAAAGCATCAAGCATTTGTCTCAACAGATTACTCCTAGAAGAGACGGCCGTGACACCGTCATCAGATCCAGTGTGCATACTAGTGCCACAATTGCATCCTGTAGACCAGATTTATGTGCAGAACTTTGTGAGGCAGTGGAAAGACAAGCGATTGCAATTCCCTTATACAGTTGTATATCCAATGGTGTTCACGGTTCGTGTGAAGGAGCTGCAGTACTGGGTTCACTTATTTGATGTGAGGAGGGCACCTGGTACCACTCCACCTTCTCAGGAAAATACAGATATCATTGAATGAAGTAACAGTACATTTAGCTTCCTTTTTGATTGCAATGTTGCAAATGTTCGATCCCTACAATTTGATGAAAAGTGTTGATTTGCCTGAGTGATCTCTTCTTTTTCTCATTCTGCAGGATCAAGATTTCAAGCAACATGTAATGTATATGTTATTTTGTATATGTTGTCTTATTTATCGTTTTTCTATATTTTATCTCTGGTTATTTTATATGGTTGGGGAATATAAAGGGAGTATGGAAATTGCACAATGTAACACATTTGGGGATAATACCTACTAGAAGGGAGGATGAAACAGAGGTAGAGTTCAATCAGTATAGGGGTGATTTTGGAGACTGTGGCAGATGTGCACCACCCTGAGCTGGACGAAATGTGGTATAATGACATGCACGAGGTGGGTAGGGTGAGGTAAAACAAGAGATACTATGCATGCTCTTTGAGACCTCATGCAATGGGTACATCCAAGCAGTTTATACCTCAAGAAATTCTGCCTCTTATAGCCTATTGTTTAGTACACTTGGCCCTGTGCAGAGCACAAAGTCTTTTCCAAGGGCACACAGACCACACAGTCATAATGAACAGAGATGATGAAGAAAGAACAATCCCGGTTTACAATAATACCATTGTTGAAAATGGAAGGTGCATTGTTTTCCAGTGATAGATGGGTGACAGGAGTAGTGAGCTGTTCAGCGGGGGGATTAATGGGGTTGTCGGAGGATGTAGCGCCACGCATCAGTAAGAACTGTGTCACGATATTGGGAAAGTATGTGCCAAAGCTGACATTAATCGAGTTAAGTGAGAAGCCAGCAAAAGTGAAGATACGAGTGGATCATTCCTTTTGCTTCAGGTGAAATGGCACTATACCTGTAGGCACGAACATTTGTTGTAATATAACATAATTAATTCCTGATCTAACCGGAGGCACAGCTGGGTTGTTGGATATGTGCTGGGCATGTGGAGAATACGCATACCTCCACCTTCTGCCATCTCGGAGGGGCATTTGTTCACTCACCACTTTGCATTTAAAGGGCTTGATAGCTACTGATTTGCACCTACCAGTTATAAATATGCCACCCGCAGTAACAACTAAGCCCCTGTGTCGCAGGCGGGCCCACCGCTCACTAAGGTCCCTTTGCCAGAAAACATATAATTAGTGATTGCAAGATTCATATGAAAAATTGTAGGCGAACCCAGACCAGTTTTGTCTTGTTTGCAAAGACAGAAGCCTTCCTTACCTCCCTCCTAGTGCCAAGTATCCAGATTGTGGCAAATGCCAAGTGGCTGCAGATCACCAGGTGGGAGATGCTTCAGTTAACAAACTAAACGGAGCAGAGTCTTAATTCAATAAAGACTGAATTACGGGCCATAAGACTCATGACCCTCCTGAACAGATACGTTCTGGATTTACTCACGGCTATGGAGGAAGGCGTGTGCAGGAAAATTGGGTTATCTTGATGCACGTAGATACCCTCAAAAGACACAGATAGCGCGTCCTTGACCCATGCGATAGGGGCCCTTCACTACTTGAGGATTGCCAGGGAGAAGGAAGCAGGAGTAAATGCTGATGACTGGTTTGATTCGATGTTCTCATGGGCCCGTAATGTTTGGAAATAGCAGTAAAAGTTACAGTTTCCTATAGTTGTTTTTCTGGTTATACGAAGATCCTGCTGAAGAGTGCGACTATGATGGTGTCAATAACAATGGGTAGTGCTCCTCCTCTCACAAAACATGTGTATACCCAGACTGATAAATGGGATGGTGTTGTAAAGTCAAGAATGGTTAAGTAGAGCAGGATTCCAGACCACTGGGTACCTTTACCTCCTCTCCACCTGACCCTGTGAATTATGTGCAACATTGGGTTGATCAAGCAGAAGATGGGGCGTGTTGTTTTAAAATGGGCACTCTGGAAGAATATGCCTGAAGGGGGAGGCATTGGGGGTTTACGCTGTGTGTGTAGGGCATGGGTACCCAAAGATGATGACTGTAGAAGAAGGGAAGCAGCTAGGTTGGTTAATGGAGTATTAACTAAAATGGGGAATGTTGGGATGCACATATTGTGTCCCAGCCAGTCAAAAAGGTTCAGTCTCAGAAAGATCTACTAGTAAGTGCTGCAGTGTAAGCAGTTTGAGTTTTGCATGGCAGAAGGTGCATGTATTACTTATATTTTTATATATGTATTTTGACACACATTAGATATATCATATAGCAACACAGAAAGAGCAACACATGTATTAATGTTGCAGTTGCAGAGGTTATAGATTGGGCATTCTATTATAGGCCCAGTGTTCAGAAGTAGCACATCATGTTATGGAATTGAAGTAGGTGGAGAGAGATAGAAGATGGAGTCAGAAAGGTGATGCAGCAAATGCAAGGTCAGCGGGTCGACATTGCAAGAGTGCTGCCATATTGGATCTCTAGTCCTAGTCCTAGTCCTAGTCCTAGTACATGATGACCAGAATAAAGTCCCTGATGTGGAGCTGCAGCTCTGCTTTGCTCAGTCCAAAGACAAATCCCCATCCCATACCCCAAGAGAGAAGTTGAGGTCAGAGGCACCGTGCCGCACGGATAAACGCTAATTGTATCGAGCTATAGAGGTCGAAGGCACTGGGAAAGGAATATTAGATGTGGAGAGGGAAAGTAAGGATGTGCCGTTTCAAGGACAAATTCGTGAGAACAGGGCACAAGGGATTGTGTGGCCAACAGGCCAGGTGAAGATTTAGAGCACTACTGCCCTCATTTAAGGAACGGTCATCCTATTTGAACGACACGTAGATGCATAACCCAAGTAAATAAATACCTGAAATTCAGACTCAAGAGTGGTTTCCTGGTCATGTCATTATTGGGCACCCGTGGTATGAAGGTGATAAAGGCAGAGCCACGTCTGTAACGGTCTGTGATTTGGGAGAAGGGAGCAGAGGTGATGCCCGTAAAAAACAGTACTAGGTGGTGGGTGCAGCTTGTGTGTGCCGCGGTGTCTGGTATAATGAGAAGGCCTGTTGTCTTATCAAAGCAGAGTTGACCTTGCCAGTCTTACTTTGAACGTCTCTGGGTTGGAATGGTGTACATCACATGACAGTCACGATTTATTAGTATATCATATATTCATTAGCCAATCCTGTACCTATATGGATTCAACAGTGACGAAGTAGTGAGCTACGTGGAAAGGGAAATGGGTTTAAATAAGGTGTGACCATTCAGGACAGAGAATGTAGTGGGGTATTAGCATGTTCTATAGGTGCTAGCCAATTAGGTTTGTGTGATGACATTATAACCTATGTATGCATATGCATTTTTCTGCTATTTAACCTGAAACACCATGTGGTGTGGCGAGCTCCCTGTCAGTTCGGTCCTATGGGACCGTCTGAGACATTTTTGCATGTTGTTTCCCCTTGCAAACTGGTGCAGTGGTTATTTGGCCTTTGGATTATTTTTATCGTTCATGTTTTGGGTCACATTCTTCTTTACACTAACATGCTAACATGCTGCTTTCCAACACATAGGGCCTGATCACGACTTTGGCGGTAACCCTTAAATCCGGCGGTAGCGCTAATACCGCCGGATTTAAGGGTCCGCCAAATCAGGACTTCGGCAGATTTCGCCCCAGCTCCTAGCTGGGGGGAAATCCGCCGAAAATTTGCGCTATTACCGCCAACGGGAAATCCGCCGGCGGTAAGAGCGCGAATTTTCCCCATTGAGCCCAATGGGGAATGGGGCATTCCCGAATGGGCACAATGGGGAATGGGGAATTACATTACCACCAAAGTCGAGATCAGGCCCATAGTACAAATACCAACTACACCAATGACACACACGATTTGAATGCCATTCCCAACAGACATCAAACATCAGAGCACTGCACCGCTCCAACCAAATTTGTCACAATCCTGACCAATGTGTTCATGCACCATGTGTTCACAAGGGTCCCCTGTGGATACATATACCTAAAGTGTGCTTGACACAAGCCACATCGAAACAGACCTGTTTTCCTGGCAAGTGCATGCATCAATACAACAGCAAAGATATCTTACATGTACCCTCTGTTTCCACTAGCCACTCTCAGCCCCTACTCTTTTTCAGGCCCAAAAGTGTGAAGAGACCATGCAAAAGGCAGTGGTGTGCAGCTGAAAACCAAATAACGTAACATAGCACATATGAGCAAAAAAAACCGCAGGCGCTCCTAAGTAGCAAATTTACAGTGATACACCTAGGAGTAAAATCACAGAGAATCATTTTACTGGGATGCATATGAGCAAAATCAGAGTAGGGCCAACTTACAGTGCGAAGCCTATGAGCAAAATCAGAGTAGGGCCAAATTACAGAGCGAAGCCTATGAGCAAAATCAGAGTAGGGCCAAATTACAGTGCGATGCTAATGAGCAAAATCAGAGTAGGGCCAAATTACAGTGGGATTCCAAGTAGTAAATTCACAGTAGGGGCACTGACGGCTACAAGATCCTCTCCGTGCCCAGGCCCAACCGTGCTGGGGGGGGTGTGGCCCTTATCTTCCCTGAGTGGATTCCTGCCACTGCTATTCCCACGCAGACCTACTCCTCTTTTGAATGTCTTGTCTGCCGACTCTCTCTCTCTCCTAGCCATTCCCTTACCGTGGCTACTATCCATCGGCCACCTGGTCAAATTTCCTCCTTCCTCTCCGAGTGGGCAGACCTCTCCTCCTCACTCCTGTCCTCAACCACTCAACTCCTCTTTCTTGGAGACTTCAACATCCACCTGGATGCCTCCTGTCCCCCCTCTGGACTCTTTCACGACCTCTGCGACTCTCTCTCACTCTCTATTCTCCCGTCTGGGCCAACCCATTCTGCTGGGCACACTCTTGATGCCCTGATCTCTTCTGACCTTCCCCTCTCTGTCCCTCTCTCCACCCCTCTGTCCTGGAGTGATCACTTTCTCCTCTCCTCTCACCTCACCCTCCCTACCCCTCAGGCAAAGCCACCCACATCACTGCCATCTTCCTTCTCGGTCATCCGACCCATGAAGCGTGTGTCAGTTGAGGCTTTCGCTGCCACCTTCTCGCCCCCTCTTTCCCCCTCGGCTGACTCCCACCCTGACACAGCCCTCTCCACTCTCTACTTTGCTATATCTGATACTCTTGATATCCTTGCCCCTGTTATGAGAATCTGCCTGAAGCCCAAAGCCAAATGTAACTCCTGGTATGACTCGGATCTCGTCACCCTTAAACGCTTGTGCAGGGTGGCAGAGAGGAAATGGCGTGCTTCATGTTCATCCTCTGACAAACTGGCCTGTCGCCTGCTCCAAAGGCAATACCGGCTCTCCGTTCTCACCAAGAAGAGAGCCCTTATCCAAGCCCGCATCACTGCGGCATCTAACAATTCGGCTGAACTCTTTAAAATCTGCAAGGAGCTGGCCAATCCTGCTGCAGTCTCTACCTCTCCTGTTCCCTCCAAGGCCTTCTGTACGGCACTGGCCTCTCACTTCATTTCAAAAACTCAGGACATCTTGTCCTCACTCTCCTCCCATCACCACCCCCCCCCCCTCTATTCCCTGCCCATCCTCTGGCCCTTCTGCAGCCACCCCTCCTCTCTCCTTCTCTGCCTTTCCCCTTTTTTCTGCTGATGAGGATTCGAGACAAGTCCGATCTATGAAAGTCTCATCAACACAGGTCCACCCCTGCTCCTCCAAAACTATTAAGGACCACATCGACTCCTTGGCTCCTGCCCTTGCTGACTTCTGCAATCACTCCTTCGCCTCTGGAGTCTTCCCATCCCCTCTCAAGCACTCCCTTGTGCACCCCCTTCTTAAGAAACCCTCTTCTGACCCGTCCTGCCCAGCTAACTATCGCCCTATCTCTATCACTCCTTTCCTGGGCAAGCTCCTGGAGGAACTTGCCATCTCCCAGCTTAATCTCCATGCTGAATCTGTTGGTAGCCTTCATGACCATCAGTCTGGCTTCAGAGCTGCCAGAAGCACGGAAACTGCTCTCCTGAACATCCGTGAGGACCTGCTCTCGAACCTTGACTCTAACATTCCATGTGTTCTCATTTTGCTTGATCTCTCTTCTGCCTTTGATACTGTCAACCATACCATCCTGCTCAACCATCTCCGTGATAACCTGGGTATCACTGGTCAGGCTCTGGCTTGGCTGACCTCTTTCCTCTCAAATCGACCCTCCCAGGTCCAACTGGGGTCTTTCCTGTCTGACATCTTTTTCTCTACCTGTGGTGTCCCCCAGGGTTCTAACCTCTCTCCCTGGCTGTTCAACCAGTATCTGGCACTTCTCGCCCACCGCATCGCTGCTCTCTGCCCCAACTTTCAGTGCTATGCGGATGATACCCAGCTCATTTTCAGGCTACCCTCAGCCTCCTCTTCTCCTTCCCTCATCTCTGACTGTCTTTCTGCTATCCAGGAATGGTGTGCCGCCAACGACCTCTGCCTTAATGCCAGTAAGACAGAGATTCTACTCATCGGCACACCCACTCCCTCCTTCCCTGCAGCTCTCTGGCCGGCCTCTCTTGGCCCTCTTCCTGCTCCTACCTGCAAGGCAAAAAAACTCAGGGTCATCTTCGACTCCACATTCTCCTTCTCTCCTCACATTTCTGACGTTTCTAAGAAGTCACACTACCAGCTGCACCTCCTCAGAGGTATCCTTCCTTTCCTCTCCTTCCCCCAGAAGCTCACTGTCTCCAGAGCCCTGGTTCTCTCGAAGCTGGACTACTGTAACAGCCTCTATCTAAATCTGCCTGCCTCTACTCTCCGCCCTCTGCAACTCATCCAGAACAGGACTGCGAGACTTGTCCTTGGCCTCAAGCCCAGGGACCGTATCTCTCCAGGACTGAAATCGCTACACTGGCTCCCTGTGGCTGCGAGGATTAAGTTCAAAACCCTCTGCATTGTCCACAAGGCCTTCTGCGGCCTGGGGCCAAATTACCTTCAACTCTCCCTTCCTAAATATCTTCCTTCTCGAGCACTTCGCTCTTCCGCCTCCAACTCCCTCAGGGTCAGCCGCTTCTCCAAGCAACGAGTTGGGGGGAGATCTCTCTCCGCAGCAGGGGCCTCCCTCTGGAACAGCCTTCCTGCCTCCCTGAAACTTGAGGAGAACCATCTCCGGTTCCGGAAGCACCTCAAAACCTTCCTCTTTGCTTCTGCTTTCTCTCTCCCTCTCCCCTGCTAAATCACTGAAACTGTACTGAATCAGCAACTGGGCCACTCACCAATCTCGGTCCTTGGCCCAGCCACTCTCCCCTTCACTGCCTTCCTGGCAACCCCTGCACTGCGGGACTGTCTCTGTATCCCTACAGCCCCCCTTCCCAGCACTTGTCTGCACTTATCTTGCACTTGCCACCAGCTGGCCCTTATTATTTATCTTATTCATTACTAACCCTGTACTGCACTTTCCCCTCTCCCTTTCCCCCTTGCACTTTTCCCGTCCCCCCTACCCATGCACTTGTGCGATCTGAATGACACTTGGCCTTGTAGGATCGCTGTCTGTCTCCCCTTGTTCCCCCCTCCCTGCCTCGTCGCGCCTTGAAACACTTGTGTATAGGCGCGTTACAAATGCCATATCATATCATATCATGTCAGAAGAATTACAGTGTGACAGATAGGAACAACATTACAGTAAGGCACAATTACAGTGGAATACCTAGGGGCACAGTGTGACGTTGAGTGTTTTAATTAAATTTAATTGTATTTTCATTGCAAATTACTTTTCCACTAAGGTGACACTCCTCTGTTCCTCTATTACTCCCTCTTCTTCATCCCTACCCCCTCTCCTTCTGCTTCTCAACCCTCTCTTATGTCATCCTTTCTCCCCCTTTCTGCGACTGATACCGCGTTCTTTATTTCAAAGCTCACTCTAGTACAGCTCCCTCTGATCCTCTTAATTCTTCTCTAATTCCTAGGCTATACCCATTTCTCCTTCTTTATCTCACTATAATCTTCCACCTTCCGCTCCTTCTACTAGCCTTCCTATTCTCAGCGAACCTTCTCTCAGCCTATTTTGCTTCATCCTTTCCTTTCCAAACTCTTAGAGTGTATTGCCTATTCCCAAGTTTCTACTCATCTTATCACTGCTTCTCTTCTTCCACTACACCAATCCGGCTTTCACCCATTTCACTCTACGTAGACTGCCCTCATCTTCGTTTGCGATTCTTTTCGTTCGGCCCGTTATGCAAAGCAATCCTCTATCCTGGTTCTTCTCGATTTGTCAGCAACTTTTGACACTGTCAACCATTATTTTCTACTCCAATCTCTCTCTCTCTCTCTCGCTCTCTCATCTCGGTTTCAGGGGCTCTGGGCTAAACTTTTTTCGAGCCAAAACCATTCCTCCACCTCTGCGTCACCCCTCTATTTCTTTTCCTCCAGCTTCTCATGCTATCTACTTGTCCACCCTAAACCTCTGAGTTATGTTTGTGTCTTCTATAAAGTGTTCTTCTCACATTTCTGCTACCTCTCGCTCCTGTCATTTTTTATCTTTTCAACATCCGGAAAGGCATGGCTCTTCATTTCCTTTCATGTTGCCAAAGCTCTTGTCTCATCGCTTATCTTCTCCCACTGTTTTACCACTCTACTCTTCTTCTTGGTCTGCCAGATATCTATCTGGCTCCTCTTCTTTTCCCTCTATCCTCTTGCAAATCTATCCCCCCTGTACTAACATCATTTTGGTGCTCTGTTTTAAATTGCACCTGCTGTTAAAATATCTCAACTCTGTGTTTACATGTCTCTATGGTCTGCAACACCCATCTCCCCTTGCTGATCTCTTTCTATTCCCCACCTGCTTCCTTTGCTCCCAGTCTATTTTTCTTCTCTTAGTCCCTCACCGCTCACCTCCTGCACTCAATCTCGTTTTCACTCCTTTTCTCTACTGCCCAAAGCATTGATACGCGCTCCCTATCCCCCTTTGTCCCTTGTATTCCTTTCCTCAGTTCCTTTCTCATCTTAAAGACCATTAAATGTCCAGATTATTTTGTTATTCCACTTATCTGCATTGGATTTGTACCGCTATTTATTTTATTTTCTTGATCGAAGTTAGCGATTCGGGTTAATGAATGCCACAAACGGACATGGGTAATGGTGCTACAACCAGAAGGTATGTAAGCACCGCCACCGGGTAGATTCTGGGCCCTACAGAACTGCGCAGACTAAAAGAAGAACGTTTTAAACTTTTTCCTGAAAGTCATCAGAGCTCTCGTACTCCAAATATCGATAGAGACCAGGTTCCAGTGTAACACGTATTTTTGAATAGCGCTCTATAAATACAATTAAAAACAAAAACATAGAAGTGGAGAGCCCCCGGCACATCCCAGCACCAGGGATACCCAGACACATTAAAATAAGCTGTGTATAGACAGACATAGCAGCAATAATGATAGGAGCATAATGAGAGGCGTCTGATCACCTGAGGAATAGATGTCCTTGCAGTAGATGTCTAATGTTGGAAGCTCCATCAGGTGGAAGTGGGATGGGGAATCCATCCTGGATCGCTTTGGTAACCCGAAATTGGCAAAGCGCTAGTTCAATTGGCAACAAGATTCCATAGAGAATGTGCAACCTCCACATGTGACCATCAATGCCAGCAGAGGTTTTCTTCTTCCAGAGCTCCCGGATTAGTTTGGGAATAGTGATGTTTTTGTTCATGTGGGTAAAGTGTCCAAGTCTGTGGATGGCTTGTGAGAGCATAACCAGCATCTTGAAATGTTTTTCCTCTAACAGTGAGGGCAACATGGACCAGGGATGAAAGAAATGGTGTGGAATGATGGTCTGGAACTATATATCTTCCTTGTTACTTGGTATTTGGTGACGTATATCCCTTAAATGTATCATTTTGTGACAATATCCATGGGTGCACTCACATCAACAGTTCAATAACTCCACCTGCAGAGCATTAGGATTTGGGTATTGTGAGGGTGCAGAAGTAAGGCTCAGACACAGTGGTGGCATGTTGTTGGGCAGAAACCTTTATTATTCAAGAATGGGTTGGAAATATGCCTTTCATCCATAAAACTAGGAGGGGTTGCCCTGCCTCAAAGGAAACTAAGGAAATTGTCATAATGTCCAAAACTATACATCCTGTCTCTGTTGTGTCTCAAAAGCCTACCTCTGTCCCTAACACTAATAGCTTACACCAACTGTGCAAGGGTGAAATCTTCTCAAAGTAAAGTGTTTTTCGTAGATCCAAACAACTGAAAAGATCCCAGTCCTTCCGGTAATCAAAACTGGTGAAAATAAAGAAATGTTGACAAATGTAGGACTCCAAGTCTAGGGTCTTATTCCTTTCCCCTAGATTCATTCTTGTACTAATTTCTCTCCTTCTGGGCCTCTCTGGCCTGTATTTCCTTAAGAAAATTACAATGGGTAGCTCACAAAAATATGCTCCACAGATTTCTACTGTTTTATCCCAACAAGTTGGCACACTCATTGTACCAAGCATAGGATGCCTTTTCACTAATTCTTCTTCTCTCATTTTGGGTGCAGATCCCAGACTTGCAGTACTCAGAATGGCTTGGTGCGCTCTCCTGTCAAACCTATGTCCTCTCATGAACAGTCCCTTTTTGGGTTCAATATTCAGAACTACTTGGTTTACTCTCCTGCCAAGAATTTATCCTTTCATGAGCTTCTCATTTGGATGTCATTCGCAGACCAGCAACATTCCAAATGGCTTGGTTTACTCTCCTGCCAAGCAATTGTCCTCTCATGGGCTGTCTCTCTGTGGGCGCAGGTCACAGACGTGCAATATTCTGAATGGCCTTGTTTCTTTTTCTTAATGGGTGCGGGTCTCATACTCACAATATTCATTCTCAGGGTCCCAGACTCTATTATTCCAGAGTAGAGGAGCCGCTGCATACCTCTGCAGGAAACCCTGCCCCCTCTTCCTCCCATATGTTGGAGACCTGAGACTGCCGTGTTTGACACCAGCAGTTGTGCCAATACCGCAGTGTGTGTTCGAATGAAGATACACGTTGAGACAACCCTACCAAATGTATTCCCGAAGTAATGACAACCTAAGGGAGGAACTCTCTGAAGGAATATGAGAAAGAGCAAAGAAAAGAAGCTAGTGACATCACAAAATGTATGCAAAACATCCCAAGGTACTGACTGAAAAGGATATATAGACCCTAAAGAAACTAATGATGAAGTGAAGAATCGAGTGAACTCTCAAATGTAAAAGAAGAAGATTACACATGCACAAGTTGCAGCAGAAAATCAACCATTCAATAAATGTACAGCTGCTGAAATGCAAAGTAGACCAAGTCATCAGAAAAGCTGGCTATATGTAGTGAATAGAACGCAGGCGAAGACGTCATTAAATAGAAGCTGGACATCGGTATCACAAATTTAGTAAGCCAGGACCCATGAAGCGGGAATGGCAAACTGAGTTACAGCAAGAATAAGCAGAATTGTGGAGCTACAAGATGAGGCTGTCTGGCCTGGAGTCAAAACTGAAGCCGCCAAGGTAAGCAATCTATTCTGGAAATGAGCGAACATGCGGAGGATGAATTATCCCTTGGTAAGGTGCAAAGAAAGAACACCAAGAGTGCCAAGTTTAATTCATTTAGAGCATTTAAAATATGCAAAATGGACCAAATCGTGGTTGCATGTCACTTGAGACAAGGATGAAAATAGAGTTTGAACGTGGAGTCACAGAACACGATAGTGAGTACTCTTACTCCCTTGTATTCTAAAAGACAAGTATACTTTGCAAGGCCAAGTTCAAAGTCAATCTTCATGTTAGAAGGCATGGGCGATTAGAGATGCTGAGCTAATTGGGTGGGTAGGTAGCATCATGCCCCATCTCATTGCCCCTGGGTCTGGGCTTACGTGCTGCTAAGTGAACCGAAGGTTCCAGACCTGGCACAAGCATGCCAGCCAATTGTAGTAGTCCATAAAACAAAGGATTGTATAGTTAGAAGACCAATGAGAAACTGTGTATCTAATGTTTCTGAAGATGACACGTTTTAGATGTAGGCATATGTTGTCCACCTGACAGTGGACAGCCAATCACAAACCTAGTTCCTATAGAAAGTATACTTAGATGTTACCCTTAGCCAATCCTGACCCTTGATAGTTTTTTCATTATTGCCACATAGTATGATGTCACCTCTGATGACTTTTTGATATAAAAGTAATGATTTGTGTTAAGATCGCTGAGAGACAGAGCGCACGTCTGCTGATCTATGTTGTAAACTCCCTGTTTTAGATCATGGTTAATAAAACAGTACTTTGTCATCTTCCTGAGTTGGTTCAGTTCTTTGGACTCAGAATTATTCTGTATGAGCCCATCCTTTACATCTGCACGTTCCTAAAGGGCCCTAAGATCACGTGGTAATGGTGCGGGTGGTTTAAAGATCCAAACTAGTTCTGCTCCAGAGTTACGGACGATCGGGCATCCTCCGCCATTAGCTGGAAGATCGCAGTTTCCTATGGAGAGCGGCTGAATATAAATAAACTTGCAAGAAGAACTGAGACAGTGGGCTGTTAAGGATTTCAATCAGGCACACACCCGTTCTTGCCTAGCATTTAATGCATAGATGAAATACTTATTTATTATGTCTATAGGTTCAATATTCTGAGTGATAGAGTAATATATCACTCATATTACACCCATCTCAAAATACCCCCGAGGTCACAGTGGACCAGGAATCAGGCTGGTTGATAAAAGTAGATATTTATTTATTTATTTAAAATTGAAATCAAACCCAAATTTTAATATATTCATATATATGGGGCAGCAATCACCAATGTGGTGACAATACAATCAGAAAATAAGTAAGTCAATGAATTCACTTTTAAGCAACACCAAAGATAAAACACAGGGAACAGACAGTTTTGGTTTGTGAACAGATAGCGCTTAGGTTAAGATTTCCCCTTGCAAAGTTCTTAATTCACAATTGAGCAGTTCTACACAGATGTCAGTAATCAGCAGGTATTTAGGAAAGAATAACAGAATACAGTGTTTGAATATAATCTTCCCTCCCCAAACAAGAGAGAAAAAGTTTTTGGAACTTGGACACTTTTAAAATGACAGTTGAAAATGGCTTTGTAAAACAATAAAAAGTGTGCAAAAATGCTTAAATGTATATGAATTCCTATGGGAGCAACACTAAACAGGTTATAACAAACATAAGCTACAAGATGAGCAACAGAACACACTTTAAATCAGAATGGGAGTGTGGAAATACTTTGAATGAGAAAAAGACACATGTAAAACCTTTGCAAAATGCGAATTCGCGCCTAATGTCTGCTATGCGATATTTGATAAAAATGGGTCAAATATACTGTTCCGCAATGCAGTTTTTAGTTGTGGATGTAGCTACAGATCCTAGATTTAAATGAGAGTTGAAATTAGGTATCTAGCTAGAAAATTGAAGAAGTTAGGCAAGTTTGAATAAGAGGCGTTTTTGAAAATAAAGACGCAAAAATGAAAACAGAAATCAGTTTCTACAATGACAATTAGGCTCTAAACTAGTGTATTCCGGCTGGTTACCAGTTTGAAACACAGTAAGGAAGACTCAGTTCAATTACCTGTGGGGTGATATTAAGGGTTTGGGATTTACAAAAGACAAAAGGATTTTCAAGAAATTATTACTATTACAAGAAATCAAAGAAAGGTTTCAGACTGGTGTGACACTACTAAAAGTTCTTAAGTTAAAGAGAGGATGGGTTGAGATTGGGATAGGACAAGGCAAGATACTATGGGTTACTATGATTCCTGTTGATACTTACAGTCCACTGTAAATTTAGATTGGACCATCAGGGTTCTGTTTATCCGGATCGGGTCTACCGGCAGCAGGGCACCTCTGGCAGGATGGTCAGCTGGGCGGTTCGGGTCGATTGGACTGGCACCTCAGACTGGATTTGGATTGGATTGGACCTTCTGGTCACTGGACATGATAGATTAGCAGGATGGCGGGTTCAATAGGCAAGCATGAATGGAAGAAAGCCAGACTGGATCAGAATGATTTTTTCCTGAAGTTTGGATGGTTCAAGAATTGGGCCTAGCTGAAGAAGAGTTCATCAATTGCTGAGGCCTGGGTTTTGCAAAGAAATCTGGAACAGGAACAAGATGAAGAGTTCTGGAACAAAGCACTGTGCGGAAATCAGAAGGAAGTCAGGAATCAGTGTGTGTCTGTGTGTGGTGAAGTTCCTATATTTATCATGCCAATTTACATCACAAAGTTTATGGTAGGGGCAGAATTACAGTCCACAACCATTCGGCTGTGATAGGTCAGAGGCACTTGGCTTGGTCTGGTTGGAAGCCAGAAAGAGCTGTCATATTTTATGAGGTGATTTAGGAAACATAACTTTTCCACAAATGCATATTTTTATAATTATGCCCTCTACTAAAATCAGACACATGCATTACATATTTTATGGGTTATCTTTACATCCAATTTCCATCTCAGTGGGAGCTGTCTTTGTCATTCTGTGGAATTCTGTCAATATTAATCATAACGGTTTGGCCTAACAATTCCTAATTCAGTACATATCTGGACAATCATCACTAGAGCATGGGCATACAATATTAGACTTGCAACATAAATAGTTTTGGTGCAATCAGTGTTTTGGTGTATCTTTGGTTCCTTATGCAGTACAGGGTTCACTCACGTCTCCAAAGAAAGGGAATACAATTAGATTTACAACTACCATTTTTTGATTTGTCCTCCTTCATGTTGAAAAGTTAAAGAGTTTCAAAACTTAATCACAAATAGGCATTTAAATACCAAAAGTTCTTTTACTTTCATTCAACTGGCAACAGCTGTCAAATTCCTCTGATCAGGGTGGGGTGTCCTCTTGCTTGAGAGGGAAGCTCCTGGCCCCTCCCCTGTAGGGATCAGTAGGCAGCCTGCCATTGTCCTTGGCTGGGCCCCAGACGAATGTCTAATCAGTTTATTGTTTTCAATATGCGAGAACCTCCAGCATCAATTAAGCCTTCCTGTAGCAGCAAGGTGTTAACATGAAGTGTCATCTTTCCCAGGCTAGGCACTGTCAAGTCAGAATTAATTATTTAATTCCATAATGGGTTGTGACTTTAAAGAATTACCTACATCTTTTGTCAGACACTCAACCTTGCGCGGAGGTAGCACGTACACCTGCCTCCCCGTTGGGTCTTGGTGCCTGGCTTGGTAAGAAAACTCAGGCTTCCGTAACCCGCCGGGGAAAGAGGGTTAGGGTCCGCAGGATTGGATAGGTAGGGGGAGTTAGGGTAACCGGAAAGAAGGGGTAGGGGAATGGTAGGTAAGGGGGTTATTAGGAAAGGTCCGTCTTGCTGTTCCCTTATGGGGTTCCTGAGATCGATGGTACTCCGCCCTTACACTCACTCTTACACTCAGCAAGAACCCAGAGACCTGTTTGGTCTCACATGCACATAGTACGTTACTCTGGTAGAAGCGTTCCTATCACGCTTCTTGAGCTGTCCACATAAACACCCCTGGAACAAGTATTACTATACACTGTAATAGAATAACTCGAGGGACACTTAGCTTCGTGTGATGCAGCTGAGAAGTATGCGGCTTGCCCCAGTTCTTGCCGTAACACTACGGCGCGATATAAGTTCTTGCTGTACACTACAGCGGAGCGCCGCTACAAGAGAATCAAAAACAGGTGTGAGTATAATGTCAACAACCGTGTTTCCTTCCACGGCACAATCACACATTCATTCGTTCCGAGTATTGTCAGGCCGTGTTACTTCACACGAACTAATTGGCACCGGGCGAATGTTCCGCCAAGGCGGACTTTGGAATCCCTTCCAGTGTTAGGCTTCACCCCACTCCCGACATATGCACTCAACACCGAATAGCAACCAGCGTGTTCCAAACACACGCTGGAAATATCTGTTATTTCTTTGTAAGCGTTCCGTTAGCGGTCGCTTGTTCTCATTAGTCAAGCCCAAAAAGAAATGCACTTATCTGTCATGGTGCGCGGGGCCTGCAGTATTCACAGGCGGGGTTTGGCCCCGCGGGTCGCTGCCTGCAGGAGCCCTCGATCTGCACGTCTTCTCCGGTCAGACTCCTTTAGCACAAGCAGGGATCCTTGCGCGCGTCGCGCGCATGCGCTGGTCCTCGGGCGTTGTCCCGAAGTAGTTCTTTTGCTCGCGAAGGCGCGAGCATGCTGGGTATTGAAGTCTTTCTTGGTCTTGATGCCGAATGATGTATTCTGCTGTCTCCAGGCCTGCACTCTACAAATAGGGCACAATAAAGTCCTAAAATACAGGTGCTTGGACCACTGCCTGTTCTTCCCTAGCCCAGGGTGTTGCTCTTTGTGCGTGGTGTGTACCAAATGCCCCAAACCTGCATTAGGCACAGTTGGAATCCTGACATCTTTCATTACAACATATAACTTGAACACCGTTTATAGGTAGATTTTGATATTTAAAGAATTAGGCCCTTCACAAAACATGCTTTCAAACAAGCGATTTTTGCACTTCTTCCATGAAAAAGCACACTTAAACTGAGCCTTTAAATCCACTTTTCTTATGCAGCACATACACTTTTAATTCAGCATTATTTCTGTCCTTGAGTGCAGGGCTTTGTTTTGCAGTTTGGATATATATAGTCAACCTTTGGGGTTTTCTCTGTACAGCTGAAATTGTTATATGTTGCCACATTTAGCTGCATCTTTCCTGTGTAACTGAAAACAAACTGTTGCTGGACTGGTTTGTCATAAAATACATTTCTTAGCTGCTGTCAGTCAGTGAGACCCGGTTTCTCTGAGCCACCTGGAGGATCTGTGATTTCAGTACACTTTTAATTTCAATGGTTCACTGGAAAATGAATGGTTCTAGCACCAAAACAGCACTGTGAAGGTTGCAAAAGCTGCATTTTAAAAGGCATTTTCGGTTTTTAGCCCAATTCTGTGGCCTTGCTTCATGTTAACTGTAACAGCACCCACTGGCATTCTCCTGCCGTGAGAATTCTGTTGTCACCCCCACTTTGACTGTGTGGCAGGGGTGTGTAGCCTTTGGTGAGTGTGATCCATGCCCAGCTTTGCAGATTCTTGCACACACAGGGGTTAGCGCATCCATTTTTGGCTGTTTCTTTCTCCATTTGTAAATTGAGGCATTGGGGCTTATATGTATGGGTTAAAATATCCCACAGAGTAGGTCCCCCGTTGAAGAATTCCCTGCTTGGTATCCACAGGTGCTCTACGGACAGAAGGCGAAGTAGTTGATACTGAAGTCGATTAATGAATGGTAAGTAGACTAAGGGGAATGGAAATATAAAGGGATTGAATTGTGATAATTTTGAGTAACAGGAAATATTTTGAAGATAAGAGACCGCCTAGGAGTCCTAATTCAAGGGAATTATAAGGAGACATTTCAAACTCCAACGGGAGTAGAAATAGACAAAAGCGCACAGGTGAGGACCATGTAAGGTGATGTCTCAAACCCTGTACTGGGTAAAGTAAAGACCAGAGAAGAGTACCGTGTATTTATGAATAGGAAGTAAATAAGTGGGAAGGTGAACACAGTGTTTTATAATGTGTAATGTCTGACTAGTCTAAATGTTGTTTGTCGAAATAAAGTATCGAAGAGCGATATAATTGTGAAGAGTTGAAAAAGTAACAGTGATTAAGGATAAAGTGTAGCAAAATGATTGGCGCCAATCAAAAGAATAGATAGGTCATTGAAACAAGAGGATTGAGCAGTGATTGATGGTGCTTCTTAATATTTGTTGTTTTAAAACGTTAAAAGTGGTGATTTAAGTCAAGGTAAAAGGTTTATTTAACAATAAGGTAAGTATTGACAGTCAATTGAGATGTGCCATTATGGAGGACACTCCTCTCATGCATTTATGCAAGATACTGCTGAAACAACACGTGGCCAAGCTGAAACAGTACAGTGCATAATGGGTAAAGGGCACCGCAGATAATATGTTCATGCCATGGCCACAAGGGGAATCATTGTGAAGTGAGGTATTGAAACACATGACCACATACTTGAATGACGCGTACACAGGGAAGTAATTAGAGAAATGATTAGTAATTTTAGAATTTTGGAAGATGTACCAAGAGGAAAGAGAAGAAAGAAGGGAACAGTCAAAATTGTTGACAGATATAGACAGAGAAATCCAGAGATGGAAAGGAGAAAAAGATAAGGCTAACGAGGTAGCGCTCGTATAAAACAAATGGATGGGAGGACAGGTACTACTTAAGATAGATGGGAAAAGTATTGAGGAAGTTAGACAAAGAGAAAATAAGGACGAACAAGAGAGGAAGGGTAAGGAATGAGAGAGGAGATTAAACGAAGATGAGCAAAGAAGGAAAAGTAGGGAGCGACGAGAACAGATATATCAGGAGGAGCAAGAGAAATATGAAGAACGGGCAGAGGAACAAAAAAGGTATGGCAATAGGCAAAGAACGATAGAAGAGAGGGACAGAAAGGAAAGAAAGAGAGAGGAGGAGGAAGCACACAAATGAAGGGACAAAAGGTTATAGAGAAGAGGAGAAGAAGCAGAACGAAGAGAAGGAGCAAGAAGGGAAGAACAAAGGCAGGAAGAAGAAAGAGTTAGAAGAGATGTGAGAAAGCAAAGGGAAGTAGATGAAGAAATAGAGCATAGAAGAGACAGTGTGGTTTCGAGACCAGTCTCACTCTTAAAGAACAGATTAGACCGAGTCCAAAAATACAATGGGATAGAGTGGAAAAGACTCTCCCAATAAAGGAAGTAATGCCAACAGCATCTAGAGTAGCACTAGAAGAAGAAAGAGATGATGCGGAAAGCATTGGAAAAAGGATCGATAAGGTCTATCAGTAATTAAGACAAGATAGTGAGTATGGAGCTCGAGGGAACGATGATCGATCCCCAAACTCTCAATCACGAAGTGAGGTAGGAAACCTGTTTAGTCTTGAATGCAGACTATTGTCTTTGAGCAGATTGAACCTAGACAAAGGTGAGGAGGATGTTAGTCATACTGGTTGGAGACGAAACATGTCGGATGAGGAAAGAGAATTCCGTTTTAGGGCAGAAGAAGGGAGCATGTGTACCCCTGTAGGAAGCCTGCAAATGGATAAGGAAGTAAGATTGTCAGATCTGGAACATCCTAAAGAAGGAATGCCAGATCCCATAGCATATCCTGAGCGTCCCTGAGGATAATCGTGTAGTGAGAAGGGAGAGTCTCCACCATATGTAAGCATGTTAAGATCATTACCGACAAGAAGACAGACAGGGCTAATTATTCCTGCCATGGATAGACTAAGAGTGGGATACGACTATGAGATGGGGTTCACGCAGTTCCCCTTGCTAGAGAAGGGGGGAGCAAGAGCGCAATATATTCCATGGCCACAGATGGACAAGGATAACTTAAAATGTAAGCTCCCTTGTTTGACTTCAGGGGCTGGGAAATGTATATACGAATTAGAGAAAATGACAGGAGGAAATATGCTGGCCATGGGGGACATAAAAGGTCTCCTGGCAGCCATTTATGGAGCAAGGGCTGCTGACAAATGGAGGAGAGCAGGATATTCAATTATGACTACACAAAACACAGTGCATGCAGGAGCACACTTTAATAATTGTAGGGCAGATGTTAAGAGAGCTCTCAGGGTACAGTATCCTGACACATCGGATATAGGTGCAATTATGACACATCAAATGAAAGAAGACGAAGACCCTATTGCTTAAATTCAGTATATTCAAGAGAAATGGCAGCTTGAAACCTGCAAGCCATGGGAAAAGACAGTGGCATTACTTTATCATATTTTATGTCAGGGGTTGCCAGAACAAGTACAGAGACAGATGAAAAAACAAGTGGGGATGGAAGCGAAGCCATGGGCTGAGATACAGTTCACAATAGTACACCATTGCTGGTTATTACAAGAGAAGAACAAAAAGAAAGATGAAAATAGAAGTATTGAGGAAGCCAAGTTGGTTCAGACAAAGTTGTCAAAATGTGCCATAGAAGGGGCAGTATCGACAAGCGGAGAAGGAATGGGAATGCAGGAAGCAATGGGTACATCACAGGCAAATAATCTGCACCCGATGGACCAAGGTGGGTATGGGTTTACGCTACGAGGCAGAAGTATGGGTTATAGGGGAAGAGGAGGCAGATTTCAGAATAAGCAAGGTGAGTTTAACAACACACAGAACGAGAACCAGAGCGCTCATGGAGGATATAATGAAGAAGGGTTTACCTGAAGGGTTCCCCAGTATGTTGGAACTGTGGAATGACAGGACATATTGAGCGTCCAAAACAGATAGTTTTCCAGAGGGGGGGGGACAGCTTAACCTTCGACATATAGCACACAGATCAGAGAGGGCTTTGCCCGAGATCACACATCTTATTAGGCATAAGCACCACAAGAACAGCAGGTGCCACCAAAGGGACAAGGACAAATGAATCCACCCCAAGGGCAGTCACATCAAGCCCCTATGCAGACACAGCAGTATGAAAATACTCAAATACTAATGCCTAGAATAGGAGGTGTCACTGTGGTAGGAGGAAATCCTTTCACAGGGACGGGGATGAGCTTGTACCCATAATAGGACAGCTCACAGGGCAACTTGGTGTGTTCAGCACTATCTGTGACACCAGACCCCCAAGAGGAACCAAGGGTTGATGTGACGATAGGATGCAAATCCTTTTCTTTTCTTGCAGACACTGAAGCAACTCTTTCGTGTCCATAGGTAACTCAGGCCCCTATGACGTAGGTTTATTGAGGTAGATAGGGGAGGTTAAAATAAAGCTTATGCCGGGAACAGTTTTACCTCGTGTAAAACAGTACCTCATGTCTCAAGAAGCTGATGAAGGCATATTTCAAACTTTTTCAGCATGGTGAATCAGGGGATTCTGGTGCCATCAGAGTCATTGTGTAATACCGCAGTGTATCTGATTAAAATATCTAAAGGAGGGTTGTGGAGATTTATCCAGAATTTGAGACCTCTTAACCAAATTGTAGATGCTGAGTTTCCTTTAGTTCTTAAACCTTCGACAATATTGTGTAGTTTTCCAGTAGAAGCTCAGTGTTTCACAGTGATCGATTTGAAAAATGTGTTTTTCTCAATTCCGCTACACAATGACTCCCAAGACTTGACTTCATTTATGTTTCACCAAAAAAGACTAAAACATACTCCTTTGCCTCAACGGTACTGTGAGTCTGCATCAAGTCCTACAGATAGATGGATCAAGGCAATATCGATCTCAAAAGTGCAGCAATACGTAACGTAGATGACCTATTGATTTGTAGTAAAACAGAGGATGAGTGTAGACAAGATTATGTCCAACTAATGACTGTTTTAGCAAACAAAGGATATAAGGTGGACAAGGATAAATTACAATATTGCCAAGAACAGGTGTTGTACATAGGTCAGTTAATTGTGTATGAAGGAAAGAAAGTGACACCTGAGAAGCTGAGGCAATAATGAAAACAAAAAACTGAACACAGTGAGACAGATGTAACATTTTCTGGTTTTGTGCAATTACATTAGAGCCTGAGTGTTTGATTACAGCATGTACAAAAAGCCTCTTCTGGAAGCATTAAAGAAAGCACAAGTTGGTACAGCAAAAATAAAATAGACCAAGTAAATGGAGAAAGGATTTGAGGAGTTGAAAAGAGCAATTTGTACAGCCCCAGTTTTATGGATTCACAATTATGGTGAGGAATGTTATTTGTTTTCACATAAAAATGTGTCAGTAATGACAGCAGTGCTTACACAAAGGACCACATTGGGGTACAAACTGTTAGCATATTATAGTGGGATTCTAGCTCCATTTATGAGAGGACACTTCCCTTGTGAACAATCTTTGATTGCTGCCGTGTTTGCAATTGAGAAGTCCACAAGTATTGTCATGAGTTGCTCTACGACCCTTTACGTGGAGCATGCTCTGTTTGCCGTTCTAGAGAAACCCAAGGGCACATTGACATCCCAAAGAACTTCAGTTTATGAGGAAATGATTTCTAACCCAATGATTAAAATGGTAAGATGTAAAACAGTGAACCCAGCCACATTCATTGCTGAGCCAGTAGAAGAAGCTGATCATGTGCATGACTGTGCCAATTATGTTGAATTGTATGATGATATACCCTGTGTGAGAGAGAATGCTTTGGCTGGAGGGGAATTTGTTTTATTAATGGTTCTTTGCAAATTGATCAGACTAGTGGGGAAAGGCATTCAGGTGCCGCAGTAGTAAGACACAGATTAAATGGAGAATTTGAGGTGGTGGTGGCGAGTGCAAGGCTACTGTCTAACTTTTCAGCGCAAGCAGCAGAATTAGTAGCGCTCATTGTCGCGCTTGAGAAACATGAAGGACAGGAAGTGCTAGTGTACAGTGACTCCACCTATGTGATGTCAAACGTACATGCAGGATTGTCACGTTGGAAAAGGAGGGGCTATCTTCGCACAGACAGCACTTCAGTGCAGCATGCATCGTTATTGGATAGGTTCATTAAGGTACTACAACTCCCAGTAGCCATAGCGGTCATGAAATGCGCAGCGCATACTAAACAAACAGACCTTATCTCTTGTGTGAACGAAGCCACAGACATAGAAACCAAAAGGGTTGCATATTCGCCATTTTGAGTTTTGTTACTGAGGATGTTAAAGAAAATTTGGGTACAAACATGTTAGTACAGGAGGGGTTTTATATGCTTTCAATAACCCATTTAATACACATTCAGGGAAGCGCACCACAGGAAGAGCAAGATCTATGGAAGCAAATGGGGGTTCTTTATCCCCCACAGAAGCTTTATGGTGACAGGAAAGAACTGGAAAGCCAGTGATGCCAGTCACTTTGTTGAAAGTCGTGCTTGAACAGCTGCATTACCCCACACATGTAACTAGAGAATGTCTTGCTGCCAATATTGCAGAAGACTGGTTGATTACTAATTTGTTGGAACACTTTGCACTGTTTATGGTGAATTGCAACGTGTGTCAAAGGCTTACTGCTGGGCATACCCTGAGAACGATTAGGGGAGTAATTTTCAGCATTTAAATATTGACTATGTCGATATGCTGCAGACATGTATGCACACATAAGTATGTATTAGTGGTGGTGTGCCCTTTCTCTAGGTAGATCGAAGCGGGTCCATGTGCACACCCTGATGCCACTTGCACAGCACTACCATAGAGGTGAAGACAGTAGGCTCCAAGGCAATGGAGAGCTCTGTCCCCTTACCATCCCCAAGGAACAGTGAAGGTGAATGTGTATGCACCTAGCCTCTCCCTGCTAACTGCACTGGAACCCGTCTCCTGTTCACTGTGGATGAAGGATCCCCTGTAGGTGCTTTGGGTTACTACTGTCATCAGCTCACACCCCTCCTGAAAATATAGCCTGGCAAGGCGAAGGAGGTATGCATTTTGGATCGTGCCTGTTTCAGCCTTTTGAGTGGGATCACTGCTGGTTTAGAAGTATTGTGGGGCTGAGTAGGTGGTTTAGCCGCTAGGCATTCCTATACTCATGTAGAGCAGTAGTTATTTCTTCGACATTGTTGACAAGTGCAGAGAAACCCCTTCCTTAAAGGGGAAGCCCCGTCTCTCATTGTTATTAGTCTGGGTCTGCCTAGGAAGAGCTTCAAGCCTCTCATTTGGAGATGAGGCATGCTAATATTATTCTATAACTTCTTGCCAGGGCTTTAGGTAGGGACATAGTTGCCAAGGATGAGCTGCCCTACCAGGGCAGTAGGCAGAGGTACATCTAGATTCCCTAGGCTGGCCTGCGGTGCAGCACTGTGACTTTCTCCTGCCATGTGACAGGGATCAAGGTGGGGTCACCAGGGTTTCCTCCCATTATCACCCTAGCCCCACTATCCACTGTCTAGGGTTGGTACCCGGTGCCTTGAGTTATCAGTTTGCTAGACCCCAGAGCCAGGCAGGGCACAGGTCACAGTTTTAATGCAATGTAGGGACAGCAAAGAAATGGAACTGGACATGTGCAAAACAAAGAGTTTCTATTACTTGGCATGTGGAATTTAGTGAGAATTGTAATTCATTATCTGGGATTTGGCACTGCCCATTACTTGTTATATGGGAAATTGCCACACCTGTAACTGGGCCCATTAGATACTGGCCATACCTGTTACAAGGCATCTGAAAATGGCCACACCTGTACATTAACATGTTAAAATGGCCATACCTCTAACCAAGAATGTGGGAACTGGAAATATGTGCCGCTCATAATGAAAGCAACTGGCTATACATGTTACATCTCTTGATCAAATATCACTCTCAAAGCCCTATCTTACCAAATGCAAAAACAACTGCAAAAACTGCTGACACAACAACGACACCTGCATCACCTAAAAATAAGGTACAGCCATGAAAATATGGTGGCTGAAGTGTCGCACACATGCAGAGGCTACAAACATGCTTACACCATAGCTATAAAGGCCCAATTCCTAATGCCAAATAATTAAGTTCCCCAAATTAATTGTTGCAGACATATAAGTGACTTATCACTTCTGTTGCCTCACCCCATACTGTCTTCGTATGGTGCCACTGTGTAGACTGAGGCTCTGCTGTGAGTTTACCCTTGAGGGCGAACATTCCTCAGGATGCTTTTATGATCACTAAACAAAGCAAGCTTCCCCAGCTGTGTTCAGCATGAATGCTGTCAACCTCTCCTTCAATAGGTTATGTCACTCACAAAATAAAACACACAATCATACCTCCCTTGAAAAACTCATAACACAGACTCTGACACTCTGTATAATCCCTGCACATCTCAACAAACCGGTCCATTGTCAAGGCACAAGTGACCATGGTCCCCACTTAAATATCTTTCCAAGCCCAAAACCAACAAATAGATCAATGATGTCCATTCTGGTTTAAGGCAAGACCGCGATAACAAGACCACATACATATAAGCACTGAAATACTCCTTGTCAGATCATGGCAAGGGCAGGGAAACCATTCCATCCACCAATGTGTGATCCAAATTCACTGGATATGTTGTGGGAGGTCTTCTCTGTCATGGCCCTTTTCCTTACAGACTCACTGTGACAGCCAGGTGGCACCTAGATCCATCTTATCTGGAGGCAGCTCAATATATTGCAGAATCCCACTGTATTTGCCCTTTCATATAGTCTTGTTCAACATCTACATCACACCATTTGCCCTTATATTGAAGATCAGTACACCTGTTATCCTCTTTAAACAAGACACCCATTTTTACCTGAGATGAGAAGAGAAATGTTGGGCCCCTGCTTAAGGGAGGTTTAGTACCTGATTATGCAGAATACTTCCCTTCAGCTAGATAGATTCACTAGACTGTCCATTCATGGCAGCCAGCGAAACATCACACAGAGAGGCAGTGTTGGGCAGCTACATCATCCTCATGTCCCAAGTGAATTCAAATACCAAAAACGTGTTCTTCCAGCTACACAAGCTTGGAGGAGTCCTTCCTTTATTTCACCTCCCTCAACAAACAAATGCCTTGGTACTAGATGTGGCAATGTCCAGGATGGACTACTGCCATACCAGCTATACTGCTCTTTCCCCACCTGGTACACAGTGATAACACAGTGATAACTTTCAGAGATGGCACAAAATCCACCCGAATATCTGGGACAGTTCAAGGGGTTTTATTCAGAATCTGTGGGCCCTTGGGCCATCCCTCTCTCTCTCTCTGGTTTCCCTTGGGGGTTCCTCTCGGCCTCAGGCATCCCTAGTCCCTTGTTGATGCTATTGATCGGTAAGCCCTCCTGTCTAATTTCTCAGCTAGGCTAAAGATGGTCTCCCTAAAATGATGGATCTCTAAACTGGCCCAAGGACTTCCTACCTGCCCCTACTCTAGCCATTTGTTTGTGTTGTAAGAGGTGTTGGAACTACTACTCTCCTCCACCTACTACTGCTACTCTCCCCTTTCCACTACTACTTCCCTCCAATCTACTGCACTAACACCCTCCTTTCACCCAGTACCCTTCAATTCACATTCACTCCTTACACTAACTTCTATTCATTTGCCACACACACTCACACTCCCATTGCAATACCCCTTCCATTCCTAAACTGGTGCTGTTTGAAGAAGGTTAACTGATGTGCTTTAAATTCTTCCATATGTATGAACATAATGGAAATGCCTTGAGATTAGGCACTAGATGTCTAGCCAGTCCAGAGTAGGAGCTGAGCAAGGAGATGAAGAAGTGGCTATGGTCGGGTTATGGAAGGACATGGACATACCACGGAAGAGGGGGGTCTTCACATTTTCAAGGAGATTAAGGATATTTAATTGGACACAGGGGTGTGTACAGGAAGGGCACCCCAGGGTGAATATCTATGAATGTGGAGAGGTTGCCTTCAAATCCTCAATATCTCATTGAGTGACTAGCAGATTCTAAGAGGTCACCTCAGGTAACAGGGTGGGTGATAGGATTGGACAACCACCCCATGTGGCCATGCACTGCATTATGCATTAATCACAGGGCCTTGAAGTGCATTATTACCTCACTTGCTCCAATATTCTCCTCCACAAGCCACTGCTCCATTCTGCTGGTCTCTATGTCCACCTCCACTTCTGACCTCACCTGGAAAACCCATACTTGCTGTTTCCTGTCCCCTGTTTATGTATCCCTCTCTCTGTGCTGATTGGTCCTCTTTCTCTACCCAATTTAGCCGTGCCTCCCCGACGACAGGTGTGTACATGTATGAGAAAGTCTGAAAAATGGGACTAAGCCCGGCCCACTTCAACCACGGCGGCATAGCGAGTTCAGTTAACTGGATCAAGCTTTGGATTGCTTCCTTGGTGGGGTTTGTCCCTGGAGGTTTCATGGGATAGGTTTTGTGTCTGTGAGTCTACTGGTAATCGTTACCGTTCTGGCCTTGTGTGGCTCTGGGCAGATGCTGCACATGGCTGCAGTGGCTCTTTCCCATGCTAGCACTTGGTAGTGGTCCAGCCCTTCTGAGGATGTGGCTTTGTGTTGCTGTCTCTCATTCTTAATTTGCAGGTTGTATACCGCTGCTGCTTCTTTTGCTTGCCCTAGGGTGTTGACATTTGGGCTCTGGCTGGTGGTTTCTGAAACAGAAAAGAAACACTGGCCATACTCTGGGTTCTGAGGTAAGGTTGGCAGTTAGGGTCTGCAGACATTCTTCACATGGATAGGGGGTAGGACATTGGCTCTTCCCACCTTTCACTGTTCCCTTTAGTGCACTATGAGGGTATAGGTTTTCTTGCAAACTTCCCACTCGTAGCTGGCATGGATTTGCCTCCCTCCTTGACAAAGCACAGGCTGCTACCCTTGTCACACCACTTAAAGACTGCCAATAAAACTCTTCACTGGCCCCTTATTAAGACAATAATGGACTTCAAGGCCCTGTGGTTAACCCATAATGCAGTGTATTGAAGATAGAGCACTATTGCAGACTGTAGGAGATAAACTGCATCATTTGACGTTTTCTTCTTGTCATGTGTGTGTTTGTACTTTTTGTTTAAAGTATTTAGTCATAGTGATCACACATTGGCGGCTCCATAATAATAATAATAATAATAATAATAATAATAATGATATTAAAATAAATAATAATTAAACACATATGGCATTTAGAACATCTCCCCCAGTGCAACGCACCATACCGTATATAATATCACCCAGTACAAATAGATAATTACATGTGTTACTGGAAAATCAATTTGATTTTATAGGTGCTAGAATAATTGGACTTTTACATTTCGCAACAGTTGTTGAATTCCATTTTAGGGCTGCTAATTCTAAAGACGATGCTAGGCAAATTAAGTATCATAACAGTTGAGGCTATGGTAAAACATAGCTGCATCGGGTTTATTATGGCTGTAACTCAGCAACCTGTCTAGTCAGCTCATGATTATTTTTTGACAGTTATGCCATTGAAGCAATGTCATGCTTTTGAAACTCAGATGCCATTAAACATCGCTCTTACCTACATCTTTCTCTCCCCAAAGTGTTCCAGAATAGCAAAATACACTAATATTCAGCTAGTGCAGCAGGGACGTCATTTCACCAAAATGCCAGGGGTAGCGGAAGTGACATCACCCGACCCTTGACCCCCTGATGACATCACAGGAAGTGATGTCATTAGACCCCGCCCCAAAGTGATATAGCGGGTAGCGATGGAACACGACATTTCACCCGTTGACAAAACAGGAAGTGGCATCACATAGCATTGTACACTATGAAAAATATAGTTATGATATCACTATATGATGTACATTCATACAAGAATGGATCGCCATATGTATCATTAAGTTCAGTGTTTATTGGCCCGTATTACCAAATGATTGTGTATGCAAGCAGACGTCCATGACCAAATGATAAGCGTAAGTGCTATATAATAACACATCATTAAGCGCTTTATATAGGAAAAATATACACCCAATATCACCCAACCTGTGTTGGTACTCATTTATCGACCTCAGAAGGATGAACGGCTTAGGCTTAGTGAGGCGTTTAAGAACAGACTAAATCAGTGACTCACCCCCTGAAGTGTGCCTGAAATAAACATTTAATGAGGCCAGCAATTACTGTATAGAATTCCAGAAAGACACATTATTTGGTATTCCTATTCTTTCTTATTTAGGGTCAGTGCTGAAAGTGTTCGAAGAAAAATAAGAACAGGAGTGCCTCAAGTCTTTTTTTTTAAGGGGCCTGAACAAGAAAGCCAGCCACCCCAGAAGTAAAGAGCCACAGCCCAGGAGCTTGCATAACTTTAAAAAAAAAAAAAAAAAAATGTATTTTTTTTTTTTTAGTAGAGGTCGCAAGGGACACCACAGAGGTTGCAAGGGAGACCACAGAGGTCGCAGTTGCGACCCCTGGCGACCCCCAAATGACATCCCTGTAGTGCAGTGTACACAGACACAATGGTGGCATGTTTTTGGGCGAAACCTTTATTATTCAAGAATGGGTTGACCTGTCTCAAAGGAAACTGAGGGAATTGTCAGAATGTCTCAAACTATGAAGTCTGTCACTGTCGTGTCTCAAAAAGTCTACCTCTGTCCCTAACCCTAATAACTCAAACCAACTGTTCAAGGATGATCTCTTCCCAAAATGAAATGTTCTTTGTAGATCCAACCAACAGAAAAGATCCCAGTCCCTCCTGTAATCAAAACTGGTGAAAATAAAGAAATGTTCACAATTGTAGGACTCCAGGGGTAGGGTCGTATTCCTTTCCCCTAGATTCCTTCTTGTACTACTTTCTCTCCTTCTGGGCCTCTCTGGCCTGTATTTCCTTAAGCAAATTTCAATGGGTAGTTCACAAGAATATGCTCCTTAGATTTCTACTGTTTTATCCCAACAACTTGGCACACTCCTTCTAACAAGCACAGGATTCCTTTTCAGTATTTCTTCTCCTCTCATTTTAGGTGTGGGTGCCAGACTCGCAGTACTCAGAATGGCTTGGTGCGCTCTCCTGTCAAACCTCTGCTCTCTCATGGACAGTCCCTTTTTGGGTGCAAGTCCCTGACTCACAATATTCAGAACTACTTGGTTTACTCTCCTGCCAAGCATTTATCCTTTCATGAGCTTCTCATTTGGGTGCGATTCGCTGACTAGCAACATTCAAAATGGCTTGGTTTATTCTCCTGCCAAGCAATTGTCCTCTCAGCTGTCCGGTCATTTGGTCGACAGAAAATTGGTCGACAGACAAATGGTAGACACAATTTGGTCGAAAGACAAATGGTCGAATTTCTTTTTTTATTTTTATATATATTTTTCAGGTTTTCGTTTAGGAAAAAAAAGGGTTTTTAAGCAAAAAAAAGGGGGTGGGGGACCCCCCCAAACTCCTCCCCCCCCAAAGAAAAGAAAAAGTGAAACTACCTAAAAAAAAAAAAATTCGACCATTTGTCTTTCGACCAAATTGTGTCGACCAGTTGTACTGTCGACCTTTTTATTTCGACCAAATGACCGGTAACCGTCCTCTCATGGACTGTCTCTCTTTGGGTGCGGGTCCCAGACTCACAATATTGTGAATGGGCTTGTTTCTTTTTAGGTATGAGTCTAGGATCATAATATTCAGCACTGCTTGGTTTATTCTCCTGCCAAGCAATTGTCCTCTCGTGGACTGTTTTTCTTTGGGTGCAGGTCCCAGACTCTCAATATTCCGAACAAGTTTGTTTTGTTTTCTTAAATGGGTGCGGGTCCCAGACAAACAATATCCATTCCCAGGGTCCCAGAATCTCTTATTCCAGTGTAGACAAGCAGCTGCATACCTCTCCAGGAAACCCTGCCCCCCTTCCTCCCATATGTTGGAGATCTGAGACTGTGCCGTGTTTGACACGAACAGCTGTGCCAATACTGCAGCGTGTGTTTGAAAGAGGATACCCGTTGAGACAACCCTACCAAATGTATTCCCAAAGTGATGACAACCTAAGGGAGGAACTCCCTGAAGGAATATGAGAAACAGCAAAGAAAAGAAGCTAGTGACCTCACAATAATTATACACGACGCCCCAAGATACTGACTGAAGAGGGTATCTAGAGCCTAAAGTAACTAAAGAAACTCTATTTTCATCTTTGGCTCATCTGACTGGAGACCATGATTGGGTCCATTTTGCAGCTTTTTTAAATGCTCTAAATGAATTAAACTTGGCACTCTTGGTGTTCTTTCTTTGCACCGTAGCAAGGTATGATTCATCCTCCACATGTTCGCTCATTTCCAGAATAGATTGCTGACCTTGGCGGCTTCAGTCTTGACTCCAGGCCAGACAGCCTCGACTTGCAACTACACGATTCTGCTTATTCTTGCTGTGACACAGTTTTCCCTTCCCGCTTCATGGGTCCTGGCTTACTAAATTCTATATAATGATGGCTTCACCTGAGTTCTATCCACTACATAGAGCCAGCTTCTATGATGACTTGGTCTACCTTGCGTTTCAGCATCTGTAAATTTATTGAACGGTTGATTTTCTGCGGCACTTTGTACACATGTGATCTTTTTCTTTAGCATTTGAGAGTTAACTCGATTCTTTACTTCATCATTAGTTTCTTTAGGGTCTATATATACTCTTCAGTCAGTATCTTGGGATGTCGTGCGTACTTTGTGTGACATCACTAACTTCTTTTCTTTGCTGTTTCTCATATTCCTTCAAGGAGTTCCTCTGTTAGGTTGTCACTACTTCGGGGATACATTCAGTAGGGTTTTCTCAACGGGTATCGTCTTTTGAACACAGGCTGCGGTATTAGCACAACTGCTGGTGTCAAGCACAGCACAGTCTCAGGTCCCCAACATATGGGAGGAAGGGGACAGAGTTTCCTGCAGAGGCATGCAGCTGCTCCTCTATATTCCCCACTTTGGTTGAGTCCTCGAGCACCTCCTTGAGTGTTTCTACACCCTGGTATTTTCTCTTGAAGAAGTGTTTCTTGGGTGTCCATATCTTTATCACCCCCCTCAGGGTGCCTGCTGATTTGACATGTTCATCTACACTCCAGGTCATGTAGTTACATTGTCCATTCAGGGTACAATAGACCCTTCGTCCTGTGTACTTCTTTTGATTCTTTGAATACAGGAACTTTGTTCCCTCAGGTGCTACGATGCTAGCCTCTATGTGTTTTCTGAAGGCGTCATAAGTGAGCTCCTTGGGGGGTCGTTCATCTTTGGCATCAATAATGATCTTCATTGCTGCTACCCTTTTTGCCATTTTCTTGCATTGGGCAATCACCATCCTGACTATACAGAATCCAAACATTACCAGCACCAGTATTACTCTATGAATAGGTTCGCCAACCACTGAGGAATCCATAAAAACAAGGCGGTAAACCAATCATCATCTTCAATGTCATCTGTCTCATCTTCCATCTTGGTGTGCAGGTCTGTCAACATCGATATGGCCTCTGCCAAGGTCCCATTCTGGCCATCATGAGAAGATATAAATGTGCAACATGATGGTCCGATTTTGGCGCCGCCTCCTTCCATCGCTGTGATCATATCAAGGACATACCTATTCTGGAGGGTCATCAATCGTACGGGCCTCAGCTCTTCATTAATGGCTTTGAATCCCTTTATGGTAGCATTGATTGTCTGTAGGAGCTCCCATCTGGTAATTTTCAATATTTGGTGTTTTCCACTGGTTGAATTCCAGGCATAAATATAGCTGTCATTATAATAGCAGTCTTGCTGAACAACTTGTGCTCATCAGGAATGGTTTTATACACTGTTATTTACTTGGCTGAGGAATCATTTTCTCTTTTCATCAGGCGCAGGAGTTCAAGCGATCTTCTTTTTCTCAAATGGTCATCTACTTTTGGAAAGTCGTTAATGTTTTGATAGCTCTGAGGAATCACTGATGCTGGAACATGGATGAGCACCAGGGAACACACTCTGCCCCAATCCTTGAGCAACTTCATACATGCTCTATATCCACAAGCCCAATATCAATCCATAAGGACAACTGTCCCTTCTCTCATTCCAGGAATGTCAATTGTGGTGCTGCATCCTTTATTATATCCCACGTGGTTCTTACCATGGCTTCGGAAACATATTGTCGCCTTAACCAATGGGAGTACAACTACTGGGCCTGATTCTTCTTCTACCCATGTCAGTAACTTGGAGTGCTTGGCCCATGACTTTAAGCATCCATCATTCACTCTCTGCAATTCGTGCACGTATTTTGTTTTCAGCAGATGAGCTGAACAGGACATCATTCCTTCTTCCCATCCCTTCTTGGTATGCACTCATCCACAGATCAATAATTGTGTTTGTTCCCAACATCCAGGTGATCCTGCTATTTCTGTCACATTAGGACAATTCATTCTCTTAAATTATTCAATGATCATATCACCCTGTTCTGCAGCAGGATATACAAGCATGTTGTCTTTCCATCCAGGCTCCTTCTCCAATCTCATGGTCTTAATATAGTCATCCTGGTATGGAAACTATTGATATTGATATTTTATTTCTATCACGCTCATACACAAGTGTTTCAGAGCGTGACAATGCAATGGAGGGGAACAGGGTAGAACAAAAACAATGATTTTACTAGGTCCAGTGACATTGAGAACACGCAAGTGCATGGGAGAGGGGGAGGGGGAGGGGAAAAGTGCATGGAAGGAGGGAGACGTGGGGAGTGCGGAGCAAAGGAGAAACAGATAAATAATAATAAAGAAATAAATAAATAATAAAGGAAAAAAAACAGTGGTAGTCCAGCCAGCAATTGGCAAGTGCTGGGTTTAAGGCAGCAGACAGGGTAGGTCTTATAAGTGCAGGAAGAAAAAAAGGGGGCGCTGTATGGGTACGGATACAGACCCCAGTGCAAGGGGGGGCCCAGAGGCAGTGTGGGAGGGTGGCAGGGTTAGCAGATACCTGGGCCCAAAGGGCAGAGGTTGGCCAGGTGGACGGTGCCAAGAGAGAACAGATCAGCAGGGGAGAGGGGGAGCAAAGACAGAAGCAAAGAGGAAGGTCTTGAGGTGCTTCCAGAACCAGAGAAGGTTCTCCTTAAGTTTTAGAGTGGCAGGGACGCTGTTCCAGAGGCAGGCCCCAGCCGAAGACAGAGATCTACCCGCAGCTCGCTTCTTTGAAAAATGACTGACTCTGAGGGAGTTAGAGCTAGAGAAGTGAAGAGCTCAAGAGGGGAGGTATTTGCGGAGGGATAGCTGAAGGTATTTTGGACCCAGGCCCCAGAAAGCCTTGTGGACAATGCAGAGGGTTTTAAATTTAATGTAATTTAATACCATCTTTATCTCCATCGCAAGGTCGCTCAGCTTCCTTGAAACTGTCCTCGAGTAGTACATGTTGCAAGATGGCTGAGGCATTTCTCATCATATGCTGATGCCTCCTTCGAAATGAATGTCCTTACTGTATTTATGGTATAGGGGATGAGAGAGCAGACATAGTAATTCTCATCAGATGCTCTTTCCCCACCTTTTTCATGTACTGGTACCACATGTTATTCCCCAGGTGAGATAAATTATCCAGATAGGTATTTATCCCTTCATTATCTTCCTCTGCATCCCTTTTATGTCTCCTAACATATTTATAAAGGTCAAGGAAACTGTCATCATTCGTACTCATAGTGGAGAGAATCATAGGAGCCCTTTCTTCAGTAGAAACATAAGATAATAGAGACTGTGAAAAATAAGGAACAAAACGATAGCAAGAACAATCATACAAATATATATTATGCATAGAAATCTGGACAACCATTTTTGGCCCATCCTACTATTTGCTGAACTTGTACTCTCTCTATAGGTGTGCCATCTTCCTTATTAATAATTTGCAATACAATCATTTGAGTTTCTTTTACATTTGTAACTGTACAATTTGTTCAATTGTAGCAATGCGGAGTCTTCTTATCACTGGACAATTTTTAGGATCCTGTAAAATTTTTTGAATAATAACGTTGTCACGAGTGCTGGGATATATCGGAGAATCCTCCAAATCAGATAAGTCTATGTCCACCTCCCCTTTCTCCTCACCTGTCTCTTCCAGAAGATTTCCTCGTCTGTGAAGCTTGTCCTTAGGTCTTTTCTTCTTTGTGAAGAGATACGGTCGTCCGCGGGAAGAAGCCACCCTGATTCCCTGATAAACAGGGAAACAGCCGGCCCCTGTCCCGAAGATGCCAGGAAGAGAGGAAAAAAGCAGCCGCTTAAAAAAACCTCTCGCCGGATGTTGTTGATAACGAATAAGAGCCGGAGGAGTTGACTGGTGAGTCCGGGTGCAAGCGAAAACAGGAAAGTCTTTCCGAAGTAGTCAAAGCTGTGGTATTCGAAGTTTGTAGCAGGAGAAGCCCGGGGGACCGGGATGGAGGAACACACCACTGCCAGATACCGGAACGAGATCCGGAAAACAGGAAGGGATAGAGGAACCCTGAAAGGCACGGGAATAGATAAAACGGAACAACAAGGAAATCCAAGGAAAGGGAAAAAGCAGTAGAAAGGAATGCTGCTTTAGGTACTGAGTAAACCAGGCAACAGGCAAAAGTACTAGAAACACAGTAGCACGGCAACAAAGCGAAAGAAACTAAGTTGCAACGCACAGAGCTCAGAGAGGGGCGTGGTTAAATACGGAAACAAGAGAAAAGGCTAGACCGTTAAACCAGGAAGTGAAAGGAAAGACACACAGAAGAAAAAAGACTAGACCGCCAAACCAGGAAGTGAAAGAAAAAACCACGGAACTTCTAATGGCGCCGCCAACGCCAAGCCTTCCATAATCGCCAGCGACCACCAAAAGACGGCGGTATGACAGTATGCCCCCTACCAAGCGGCACCCCCCCCCGGTTTACCCGGGAACAGACGGTGAAACCGCTGAATCAATGCCGGAGCGTGAATATGAGACACCGGTTCCCAGGAGTCCTCGGAGTGTGGATACCCTTTCCAGTGGATGAGATACTCCAAGCGACCCTGATGATAGCGGGAGTCCCGAATGGAGGCCACCTCATACTCATCAGAAGGAACCACCTTGGGAACCGGATCACGTGGCAAAGTGCGATGGTAGGGATCGTCCTTGCATTTCCTTAGGAGAGAGGAATGGAACACCGGATGGAGACGGTGCATGTGTTTTGGCAACTGGAGACGAAAAGCCACAGGATTGATCTGGCGAAGTATAGGGAAAGGACCCAGATAGCGGGGAGATAATTTAGAGGGGTGTAGCCAACGAGGCAGAAACCTAGTAGACAACCAGACCTTGGTGCCCTTATGCCATGCCGGAACCGGCTGGCGCTTAAGGTTGCAGTAATCTCGGTACCGGATACTGCTAGCTCGCAAGCAACTCGTGGCTGACTTGTGAGCATCCGAGATACTGGTAAGTAGGGCATCAACTGATGGAGTAGTAGAAGGAGGAAAAGAGAGAGAAGGAATAAAGTTGGGATGGAAACCATAGGAACAAAAGAAGGGACTGAGACCAGTGGCACTGTGCTCTGCATTGTTATAGGCAAACTCTGCCGTAACTAACAGACTAACCCAATTGTCTTGTTGGGCATTAGCGAAACACCGAAGATATTGCTCCAGAGTGGCGTTTGTTCTTTCTGTCTGACCATTGGTCTGTGGGTGGAAACCGGATGACAAAGCACGTTCCATACCCTGTCTTTCACAAAGTTCCTTCCAGAACTTCGAGGTGTACTGAGAACCCCTGTCAGAAATAATCTTGTCCGGGGTACCATGTAGGCGAAATATATCTCTGGCAAACACAGCCGCCATCTCAGTTGCAGTAGGGAGACCCGCCAAGGGAGTGAAATGTGCCATCTTAGTGAAGCAGTCGACCGTTACCATGATGCATGAACAACCTTCTGAAGGGGGCAGATCCACAATGAAATCTGTAGAAATAACGCTCCAGGGTCTCTTTGGAAGGTCCTGTTGTTGCAGATACCCTATTGCCTTTTGAGTGCTGTACTTGGATCAACCACATACCGGGCATGATTTGACGTAGGTTGTGACTTCTTTGGCCATCCCAGGCCACCAGAACCTGCGAAGAAGCAACTCCAAGGTGTTCTTTACGCCTCTGTGTCCTGCTGTTGGATCATCATGGCACCATTTTAAAGCCGACTGACGGGTGAAGCTGTCTGGTAGAAATAAACGTTGTTGTCGAAAACATAAACCACCTTGCATGGATAGATCCTTCGGGAGAGGTTGAGTGGACCGCGTGACCTTACGGACTCTGTCCAAGTGTCACGACTCGCTCCCTTCGCTCCCGTTCCCGCCACTTGGGGGCATGTTTTGGGGCTTATTCCTTGCTGGACATTTCCTCCGAACCTAATGCCACAGTGCTGTAATGAATTGGGAGCGCTAAATCCCTATTTTCCAAACTACTTCCCTTCCGGATCCATTCCAGGTTTTTGGCAGCCAGCATGCTTCTTTAACCAAATGACTGTGCTTCCCAGAATGCCTGGCCCACTGCTCCACCTCCACCCTTGCAGGACAAGGTTGGGTGGAGGATAGGCAACACCTGTGGCTGCAGGTGCAGCAGTCAGCACACCAGGGCGTGTGCTCGTTAAACAGCTTTAAAAGCCTCAGTCTCACTTCAGTCCAGCGCTGGTCATCGATTGCAGTGTTCCTGTTTTTGACTAGTCCCTGGTTCCTGGTTCCTTGCCTTTGTACCTACTTCCTAGTTCCTGTTTTTCTTGTTTCCTCCGCCCTGAATTTCGGATTCATGCGCTAATTGATTTCTGCTCCCTTGATTTCCCTTTTTGTCTTCCCCTGTTTGCAGGCAGCAATTCTCAGTGCTTTCCCCTTTTAGCTGCAGCCCAGTTTGTCTGTGTTCTATATTTCTTTGACTCTGTCCTTTGCTGCTGTTACCCATTTGCCTTAGCCTTCCTCTTAGTTTAGTTTCCTGTCTTTTCCTTGGAGGGGTAGGGAAAAGTTTGCATAGGTTATTTCGTTTTTTCCTGCTCCTGATCCTTACTTTCTAGAGGATCCATTCCATGTTTTCCATTGCACTTCTGCATCCATTTCCCATTTGATCATTAGGTGTGGTGTGTGGTGGTAGCTAGCTCCTGTGTGAATGCTTATGATTTCCCCTCTAAGTTGCAATCCCTATTCCAACTTAGGTATTTAGTTTTCTGCAGCGGATCACGCTCCGCTGCCTTCCAGTCTCCGCCCTTGCCCAGCGGGCTCTCCACATTGTAGCGGATCTCTCTCTGCTGCCTTCCAGCCTCCGCCCTTGCCCTGCGGGCTCTCCACATAGCAGCGGATCACGCTCTGCTGCCTTCCAGTCTACGCCCTTGCCCTGCCCGGCAGCCTGCCTCGCTCCGGCTGCCTTCAGCCCTTGTCCTCTGGACCTCCCTACTTCTCCCATTGCTGTTATAGCCTTTCTGGGTCCCAGATTCACCAACAGGATTCGTGGGCTAGCTGACATTCAAGAGGTGTATCTCGTCCTCGTGAGTACCGTTCTTAAGTTCCCTTATGTAATACCATCAAGAGTGTTAGTACACAGATCCTGTCATTGCTTGCCCTCCACGTGGGTTTAGCGCTGTCAGTACCTGTAACAGCAATTGGGGGTAAGGCGCTTGCCGACTTTCCTCGCGGTCAGGTGCTTACCCCACATCCCTTTTCATATATTGGTTTTGATGTCACACTCTATTTGCACTCCTGGGTTCTAGCATACCTGAGTCGTTGTTCCTGGGTGCACATTTCCCTTGCCATATTCGCTGCCTTTGTACTCGCCTGACTAATCCTGACAGAATGACCAGCCCAAAATTCCCATTGAATATGGCAAGTTTAAGAAAGAAAGGCAGCAAGGCCTCTAACAAGTTTGTACAGAAGGCCTCCCCTACATTTACCTGTGACAATCAAATCACTAGGCCTGACTCCAATGAACCCCATGATTCCAGTTGTGCTTCACCTCAGATGGAACAGTTTCCTGATACCAACATAAAGAATAGAGGGGTTTCTTGCATAACTTCTGTTTTCTACCCTCAGTCTAACGCATACTCCGTTGCACAGGTACATACTGTAGTCCCTAATGCCAAGAGGTCTAATGTCAATAGTTTGTTTAAGGGAAACACAGACCAAGTTGGTAAGAGGAACTATAAATCACAGAACCTGCAAGCAGTAGAGGACAATGTACAATCGATGCACATCCAGATTGCTAGTGCAGGATCCAGCCCTGATGCCACTATGCTTCCCCCTGTGCCTACTGATAGTGATGTACAGTTAATGCAGGGCATGCTAAGAGCTAAACTTGAGGAGTTAAGACAAAAACTCATTTCTGCACAAGAGGAAAACAAAACCTTACACTCTTTACTGAATACACCTCAGACTTTATCTGTTGATGTGGAGGAAGTGAACACTGTTCAGCCCCTGAGGGTAGAGACTTTGGTAAACCATGATATTTGTCGAGATGTTAGATCTATTGGGAGTGAAGGTCTTTCGTCTAGCACAGCGCTCAATCCGGGCACAGTTTCTAACAATTGTTCTGCTGATTGTCAGGGATTGCAGTTAGCTGAAGAGGTACAAGCCACTCCTTTACCTAAAGTTTCCTGTGTAGCAGTCTGTCATAATTCTGAGCTAGCACACATACAAGCTTCTGATCTCCAAACACAATACACAAAGGTGGCATACACAGATTCAGTCACTACAGTAGGCTTAGGTCCTGCTCTTGATACAGCTGCTGAGACTGAAGTAGATGTTAAAGCTGAAGTGGAAGACGATCTTACCTCTGGGTTCACTCTTCCTTCTGCCAATTCTGATCAATACGAACAGTCAGAGACAGTACAGATTTCATGTTCTGATGAACTCATTCCACAGTATACAGAACCAAAAGACCAGCAGGCGATTCCTGAACTGTTGATTGTTAATCTGCCTCTTTCAGAAGCTAAGACAGAGGAATGGACAATTGACGAAATCCTGATTAACAGAGACTTTACTATGGTGATTCCACTGGTTGATTTTGACTTCCACAAAGAAAGAGACTCTGTGTCACCCACTAAAGAAAAGGACTGCAAGGGTACAGTTCAGTCCTTGGTTACTGGAGCCAAGGAGTCTAATGCCCTAAAGGTGCCCTCCATTCCTGAGCCACTAATGTGTCTATCAACTTCTGAGACTTCTGTGTGTCCTCCTACAACCATTGACTCTTCTATGATCCAATCCACAGCCCTGCAGTCATCTTTGGTACACGTGTCTTCAATCAATGAACCGCTGCCATGTCTGCCATTTAATCAAGAGCCTCCACCATGCACGGGGTTAGTCCCAAAGACCCTGACATGTTTGGATTCAGCTACCGAGATGGCTCCAACTCGCATGCCTTCAGCTTCAAAGTTTCCTCTGGCCTGCCTGTCTTCAGCTACAGTGACTCATCCAGAAGATCATCCTTCAGCCAGAGAGCCTCCGGTAGTCCATCATATATGCATGTCTTCAGTTCCAGAGTTTATTGCTTGTTTGCCTTCAGTTCATGATACACCGGTATCCTGCTTAACTTCGCTTCCAACATCAGAGGTATACCTGTCTGCACCATCAGATCCTGCTATATTTTCTACTGCTCCAGACAGCCCTCCTGAATCCCAAACATTTACTGTCGATGAACGTTTAGATTGCCTTTCTTTTGCTTCAGGAGGAGCACCAGAATGCCTGCCTTTTCCACAAGACGATTCTCCCAACTGCTTCACTTTAGCATCAGAGCCTCCTAAAGATGCAGCATCAGAGTTTGAGACTTTTGCCAGCTCCCGCTTCAGAGTCATCAAGCTGGACCAAGTGGTGAGTCAGAACCACTCACCTGGGTGTGCACAGGGGGTGGTGCAGACCGGCGTATTACCTACAGAACTTGTGCAACAGAATTCCGCCAAGAAGCACCAGTTGGGTGCTAGTAGCCAAAGGAAGGGAATGACTGCTGCAGTTCAAGAAGTGTCTGTTATTGCTCCTTCTGCGAGTGTGCCTGAAATACCAAGTACTGTGTCTATCACTCCTATCAGTATGCCAAACGTCCCTACTGTTGTATCCAACGTGCAACAAAGTGGCTACACGACTGTCACCAGGAGTACCAGCCTCGTACAACCCATGGGACTTCCAGGCATCCAAGGCGTAGAATATGTGCAGTCAAACCTTAATCATTTTCAACCACAAGCCTTTTCCCAGATGGATGACAGAAGAAGATCTGAACCTCTACCTCAGCCGCAACCTTCTCTAATGGCTGAACATGAACATTCCCTGAAGCCAGCAACTTCCTCACCTCCCGCATGTCCGCTCTCGGCAGAAAGGCTAACAGAACTTCTACCATCGTCTAAGGCAAGTTGCACCAGCCTGCCTCCCTCCTCAAAGACTTACAAGGGTCCACTCCCAGTGACTGAGCTTCCTGGACCTTCCAACTCTGCTCCAGGTCCTGCAAGTTCTTCATGCTTTTCTTCGAACCATGAGTCTCTTCCTCACCAGAAGTCACCGTTTCCATCAGTATCACCTCCAAAGACAACACACTCCTATCATGGAAGCCCATCTGCCTTTGCCCACAAGCCACCATTTCCATCAGTGCCGCCTCCAAAGAAAAAGCACTCCCATCATGGAAAGAAGAAGTCTCGTACGGGTGGCGGGCACCCGAAGAGGGCCGTAGGAGGGGGTATACTGTCACGACTCGCTCCCTTCGCTCCCGTTCCCGCCACTTGGGGGCATGTTTTGGGGCTTATTCCTTGCTGGACATTTCCTCCGAACCTAATGCCACAGTGCTGTAATGAATTGGGAGCGCTAAATCCCTATTTTCCAAACTACTTCCCTTCCGGATCCATTCCAGGTTTTTGGCAGCCAGCATGCTTCTTTAACCAAATGACTGTGCTTCCCAGAATGCCTGGCCCACTGCTCCACCTCCACCCTTGCAGGACAAGGTTGGGTGGAGGATAGGCAACACCTGTGGCTGCAGGTGCAGCAGTCAGCACACCAGGGCGTGTGCTCGTTAAACAGCTTTAAAAGCCTCAGTCTCACTTCAGTCCAGCGCTGGTCATCGATTGCAGTGTTCCTGTTTTTGACTAGTCCCTGGTTCCTGGTTCCTTGCCTTTGTACCTACTTCCTAGTTCCTGTTTTTCTTGTTTCCTCCGCCCTGAATTTCGGATTCATGCGCTAATTGATTTCTGCTCCCTTGATTTCCCTTTTTGTCTTCCCCTGTTTGCAGGCAGCAATTCTCAGTGCTTTCCCCTTTTAGCTGCAGCCCAGTTTGTCTGTGTTCTATATTTCTTTGACTCTGTCCTTTGCTGCTGTTACCCATTTGCCTTAGCCTTCCTCTTAGTTTAGTTTCCTGTCTTTTCCTTGGAGGGGTAGGGAAAAGTTTGCATAGGTTATTTCGTTTTTTCCTGCTCCTGATCCTTACTTTCTAGAGGATCCATTCCATGTTTTCCATTGCACTTCTGCATCCATTTCCCATTTGATCATTAGGTGTGGTGTGTGGTGGTAGCTAGCTCCTGTGTGAATGCTTATGATTTCCCCTCTAAGTTGCAATCCCTATTCCAACTTAGGTATTTAGTTTTCTGCAGCGGATCACGCTCCGCTGCCTTCCAGTCTCCGCCCTTGCCCAGCGGGCTCTCCACATTGTAGCGGATCTCTCTCTGCTGCCTTCCAGCCTCCGCCCTTGCCCTGCGGGCTCTCCACATAGCAGCGGATCACGCTCTGCTGCCTTCCAGTCTATGCCCTTGCCCTGCCCGGCAGCCTGCCTCGCTCCGGCTGCCTTCAGCCCTTGTCCTCTGGACCTCCCTACTTCTCCCATTGCTGTTATAGCCTTTCTGGGTCCCAGATTCACCAACAGGATTCGTGGGCTAGCTGACATTCAAGAGGTGTATCTCGTCCTCGTGAGTACCGTTCTTAAGTTCCCTTATGTAATACCATCAAGAGTGTTAGTACACAGATCCTGTCATTGCTTGCCCTCCACGTGGGTTTAGCGCTGTCAGTACCTGTAACAGCAATTGGGGGTAAGGCGCTTGCCGACTTTCCTCGCGGTCAGGTGCTTACCCCACATCCCTTTTCATATATTGGTTTTGATGTCACACTCTATTTGCACTCCTGGGTTCTAGCATACCTGAGTCGTTGTTCCTGGGTGCACATTTCCCTTGCCATATTCGCTGCCTTTGTACTCGCCTGACTAATCCTGACAGAATGACCAGCCCAAAATTCCCATTGAATATGGCAAGTTTAAGAAAGAAAGGCAGCAAGGCCTCTAACAAGTTTGTACAGAAGGCCTCCCCTACATTTACCTGTGACAATCAAATCACTAGGCCTGACTCCAATGAACCCCATGATTCCAGTTGTGCTTCACCTCAGATGGAACAGTTTCCTGATACCAACATAAAGAATAGAGGGGTTTCTTGCATAACTTCTGTTTTCTACCCTCAGTCTAACGCATACTCCGTTGCACAGGTACATACTGTAGTCCCTAATGCCAAGAGGTCTAATGTCAATAGTTTGTTTAAGGGAAACACAGACCAAGTTGGTAAGAGGAACTATAAATCACAGAACCTGCAAGCAGTAGAGGACAATGTACAATCGATGCACATCCAGATTGCTAGTGCAGGATCCAGCCCTGATGCCACTATGCTTCCCCCTGTGCCTACTGATAGTGATGTACAGTTAATGCAGGGCATGCTAAGAGCTAAACTTGAGGAGTTAAGACAAAAACTCATTTCTGCACAAGAGGAAAACAAAACCTTACACTCTTTACTGAATACACCTCAGACTTTATCTGTTGATGTGGAGGAAGTGAACACTGTTCAGCCCCTGAGGGTAGAGACTTTGGTAAACCATGATATTTGTCGAGATGTTAGATCTATTGGGAGTGAAGGTCTTTCGTCTAGCACAGCGCTCAATCCGGGCACAGTTTCTAACAATTGTTCTGCTGATTGTCAGGGATTGCAGTTAGCTGAAGAGGTACAAGCCACTCCTTTACCTAAAGTTTCCTGTGTAGCAGTCTGTCATAATTCTGAGCTAGCACACATACAAGCTTCTGATCTCCAAACACAATACACAAAGGTGGCATACACAGATTCAGTCACTACAGTAGGCTTAGGTCCTGCTCTTGATACAGCTGCTGAGACTGAAGTAGATGTTAAAGCTGAAGTGGAAGACGATCTTACCTCTGGGTTCACTCTTCCTTCTGCCAATTCTGATCAATACGAACAGTCAGAGACAGTACAGATTTCATGTTCTGATGAACTCATTCCACAGTATACAGAACCAAAAGACCAGCAGGCGATTCCTGAACTGTTGATTGTTAATCTGCCTCTTTCAGAAGCTAAGACAGAGGAATGGACAATTGACGAAATCCTGATTAACAGAGACTTTACTATGGTGATTCCACTGGTTGATTTTGACTTCCACAAAGAAAGAGACTCTGTGTCACCCACTGAAGAAAAGGACTGCAAGGGTACAGTTCAGTCCTTGGTTACTGGAGCCAAGGAGTCTAATGCCCTAAAGGTGCCCTCCATTCCTGAGCCACTAATGTGTCTATCAACTTCTGAGACTTCTGTGTGTCCTCCTACAACCATTGACTCTTCTATGATCCAATCCACAGCCCTGCAGTCATCTTTGGTACACGTGTCTTCAATCAATGAACCGCTGCCATGTCTGCCATTTAATCAAGAGCCTCCACCATGCACGGGGTTAGTCCCAAAGACCCTGACATGTTTGGATTCAGCTACCGAGATGGCTCCAACTCGCATGCCTTCAGCTTCAAAGTTTCCTCTGGCCTGCCTGTCTTCAGCTACAGTGACTCATCCAGAAGATCATCCTTCAGCCAGAGAGCCTCCGGTAGTCCATCATATATGCATGTCTTCAGTTCCAGAGTTTATTGCTTGTTTGCCTTCAGTTCATGATACACCGGTATCCTGCTTAACTTCGCTTCCAACATCAGAGGTATACCTGTCTGCACCATCAGATCCTGCTATATTTTCTACTGCTCCAGACAGCCCTCCTGAATCCCAAACATTTACTGTCGATGAACGTTTAGATTGCCTTTCTTTTGCTTCAGGAGGAGCACCAGAATGCCTGCCTTTTCCACAAGACGATTCTCCCAACTGCTTCACTTTAGCATCAGAGCCTCCTAAAGATGCAGCATCAGAGTTTGAGACTTTTGCCAGCTCCCGCTTCAGAGTCATCAAGCTGGACCAAGTGGTGAGTCAGAACCACTCACCTGGGTGTGCACAGGGGGTGGTGCAGACCGGCGTATTACCTACAGAACTTGTGCAACAGAATTCCGCCAAGAAGCACCAGTTGGGTGCTAGTAGCCAAAGGAAGGGAATGACTGCTGCAGTTCAAGAAGTGTCTGTTATTGCTCCTTCTGCGAGTGTGCCTGAAATACCAAGTACTGTGTCTATCACTCCTATCAGTATGCCAAACGTCCCTACTGTTGTATCCAACGTGCAACAAAGTGGCTACACGACTGTCACCAGGAGTACCAGCCTCGTACAACCCATGGGACTTCCAGGCATCCAAGGCGTAGAATATGTGCAGTCAAACCTTAATCATTTTCAACCACAAGCCTTTTCCCAGATGGATGACAGAAGAAGATCTGAACCTCTACCTCAGCCGCAACCTTCTCTAATGGCTGAACATGAACATTCCCTGAAGCCAGCAACTTCCTCACCTCCCGCATGTCCGCTCTCGGCAGAAAGGCTAACAGAACTTCTACCATCGTCTAAGGCAAGTTGCACCAGCCTGCCTCCCTCCTCAAAGACTTACAAGGGTCCACTCCCAGTGACTGAGCTTCCTGGACCTTCCAACTCTGCTCCAGGTCCTGCAAGTTCTTCATGCTTTTCTTCGAACCATGAGTCTCTTCCTCACCAGAAGTCACCGTTTCCATCAGTATCACCTCCAAAGACAACACACTCCTATCATGGAAGCCCATCTGCCTTTGCCCACAAGCCACCATTTCCATCAGTGCCGCCTCCAAAGAAAAAGCACTCCCATCATGGAAAGAAGAAGTCTCGTACGGGTGGCGGGCACCCGAAGAGGGCCGTAGGAGGGGGTATACTGTCACGACTCGCTCCCTTCGCTCCCGTTCCCGCCACTTGGGGGCATGTTTTGGAGCTTATTCCTTGCTGGACATTTCCTCCGAACCTAATGCCACAGTGCTGTAATGAATTGGGAGCGCTAAATCCCTATTTTCCAAACTACTTCCCTTCCGGATCCATTCCAGGTTTTTGGCAGCCAGCATGCTTCTTTAACCAAATGACTGTGCTTCCCAGAATGCCTGGCCCACTGCTCCACCTCCACCCTTGCAGGACAAGGTTGGGTGGAGGATAGGCAACACCTGTGGCTGCAGGTGCAGCAGTCAGCACACCAGGGCGTGTGCTCGTTAAACAGCTTTAAAAGCCTCAGTCTCACTTCAGTCCAGCGCTGGTCATCGATTGCAGTGTTCCTGTTTTTGACTAGTCCCTGGTTCCTGGTTCCTTGCCTTTGTACCTACTTCCTAGTTCCTGTTTTTCTTGTTTCCTCCGCCCTGAATTTCGGATTCATGCGCTAATTGATTTCTGCTCCCTTGATTTCCCTTTTTGTCTTCCCCTGTTTGCAGGCAGCAATTCTCAGTGCTTTCCCCTTTTAGCTGCAGCCCAGTTTGTCTGTGTTCTATATTTCTTTGACTCTGTCCTTTGCTGCTGTTACCCATTTGCCTTAGCCTTCCTCTTAGTTTAGTTTCCTGTCTTTTCCTTGGAGGGGTAGGGAAAAGTTTGCATAGGTTATTTCGTTTTTTCCTGCTCCTGATCCTTACTTTCTAGAGGATCCATTCCATGTTTTCCATTGCACTTCTGCATCCATTTCCCATTTGATCATTAGGTGTGGTGTGTGGTGGTAGCTAGCTCCTGTGTGAATGCTTATGATTTCCCCTCTAAGTTGCAATCCCTATTCCAACTTAGGTATTTAGTTTTCTGCAGCGGATCACGCTCCGCTGCCTTCCAGTCTCCGCCCTTGCCCAGCGGGCTCTCCACATTGTAGCGGATCTCTCTCTGCTGCCTTCCAGCCTCCGCCCTTGCCCTGCGGGCTCTCCACATAGCAGCGGATCACGCTCTGCTGCCTTCCAGTCTACGCCCTTGCCCTGCCCGGCAGCCTGCCTCGCTCCGGCTGCCTTCAGCCCTTGTCCTCTGGACCTCCCTACTTCTCCCATTGCTGTTATAGCCTTTCTGGGTCCCAGATTCACCAACAGGATTCGTGGGCTAGCTGACATTCAAGAGGTGTATCTCGTCCTCGTGAGTACCGTTCTTAAGTTCCCTTATGTAATACCATCAAGAGTGTTAGTACACAGATCCTGTCATTGCTTGCCCTCCACGTGGGTTTAGCGCTGTCAGTACCTGTAACAGCAATTGGGGGTAAGGCGCTTGCCGACTTTCCTCGCGGTCAGGTGCTTACCCCACATCCCTTTTCATATATTGGTTTTGATGTCACACTCTATTTGCACTCCTGGGTTCTAGCATACCTGAGTCGTTGTTCCTGGGTGCACATTTCCCTTGCCATATTCGCTGCCTTTGTACTCGCCTGACTAATCCTGACACCAAGAATGACTCCACAGAACAGATCACTTTAACTTCTGGTAGCATGAGACTGGGTAATTCCTTCAGAATCCTGTCTGGAACTGGTCTTCTGGAAAGGGCATCAGCAAGTATGTTCTTTGAACCAGGTAAGTAAGTCAGTACGAAATCATACTGGGAGAAGAAATGTGCCCAGCGAGCTTGACGTGAGTTGACGCATTCCATCTTTTGCAGTACCTTAAGATTCTTATGATCTGTTCTGATTTCAAAAGGATGAGTAGCTCCTTGTAGGAGATGTCGCCATTCTTCGCATGCGGATTTCATTGCCAGTAGTTCTTTTTCTATTACCGAGTAATGTGTTTGGCTGTCATTCAGTGTTTTGGACATGTAGGCAACGGGATATTCTAACCCTTCCTGTTCCTGTAGAAGAGCTGCCCCAATTGCTGCAGAGGAGGCGTCAGTTTCCACAATGAATCTTAGCTTCTGATCTGGTTGATGAAGTACCGGGGCAGAGCAGAATTCCTTCTTGAGAAGTTGGAAAGCCCGGTTTGCCTCAGAAGACCAGGTAAAGGGCAGGGATGACTTCTTTAGCAACCGTGTAATGGGTAGAACTCGATCCGAAAATCCTTGGATGAATTTGCGATAAAAATTGGCTAGACCTAAAAATCTTTGGACGTCTCTGATGGTATGAGGTGTTGGCCATTGCAAGATGGCGTCGATCTTAGCGGGATCCATGCGAATGCCTTCAGAAGACAGGATAAAGCCAAGATAGCTGACCTCGGAGACTTAAAAAATGCACTTGTCAGCATTGGCCTTGAGTAGATTGTCTTGTAATCTTTGAAGGACTTGGTGGAGATGTTTAGCATGAAGTTGAGCATCTTTAGAATAAACCAAAATGTCGTCGAGATAGACGACAGCACAATGAAAAAGTAGATCGGAGAAAATGCGATCCATGAATCTCTGAAATACAGATGGAGCATTAACAAGACCAAACGGCATAACACAATATTCATAGTGTCCGAAGGGAGTGCGAAAGGCCGTCTTCCATTCATCACCGGATCGTATCCTCAAAAGGTGGTAGGCTCTTCTTAAATCAATCTTTGAGAAGATCTTCGCCCCTTGAACAGCTTCTAGGATGTCTCCGATCAGTGGCATGGGATACCTATCTCTGAGAGTAACTTGGTTAAGACCCCTATAGTCAATGCAAGGGCGAAGTTCATCGGTACCTTTCTTTGGAACAAAAAAAAGTGAAGCCCCAGCAGGAGAAAACGAAGGTCGGATCAGGCCATGATGTGAATTAGCATCCAGGTATTCTTTAAGTGCCTTAAGGGAAAGAGAAAACATCCTACCAAAAGGTACAACAGCGTTGGGCTGCAGAACGATCTGACAATCCTCTGGTCTATGAGGTGGTAACTTTTGAGGACCATCGTCCGCAAACACCTCCTGGTAGCGGAGATATTCTCTGGGGATGCTGTTTACCTTTAATACCTCCGAACTAGAGCCTAACTCCGGAAAAACATGGACCGTAGTATGTTGGGTCTGTGAGGAACATGAACTACGACAAAAAGCTGATGTAAATGACAGTTGATTCTTCGTCCAATCAATGGTCGGATTATGCTTCCGAAGCCACGAGACTCCAAGGATTAATGGAAAATGTGCTGCTCGGATGAGGTCAAATTGAATGGTTTCGTTGTGATGTAGAATCTTCATCTGCATAGGAGGTGTAGTATGAGTGATAAGGCCCGAGCTGAGTGGTCTGCCATCTACACCCTCCACCTTTTGATCCTCGTTTTTTTGCAAACGGCAAATGCCAACCTTTTCCGCCCAAACCAAATCCATAAAGCAACCGGCAGCACCACAGTCCAGTAGGGCCAAAACCTCATAGGACTGCTGAGAGAGGCATAACTCTACTCCAACTACCATAAGACGGTTGTCTTCTGTGGACGGCGTGGGTGTGACTGATAAGGAGACGAAGGGACCAGGAAATCCCCCTCGGTAACTTGTCCCAACTAGTTCCGAGGACTGGCATTTCCCGAACGTCTTGGAGGCACGTTAGGACAATCTCTAAGAACATGTTGATTGGATCCACAATACATACACAGGTTGTTCTCTCTGCGTCTTCTTCTTTCTTCCGGGGTGAGTGGCCCTCGGGTAGTCCCAATCTGCATTGGTTCCTCTTTCGACATACAGGTGGGAGAGGGAGAGGGAATCCCAGGATCAGGTGTAGCCGGAAATCCACGTTGTTTTCGACGTTCAGACCGTCGTTCTGAGATGCGGAAGTCCAGCTGAATAACAGTAGACCACAAGTCGGTTAAAGTAGCTGGTCGGTTCACCCTTGCTAATTCATCTTTAAGGTCCTCCCTTAATCCTCTGCGAAAGATGGTGTACTGAGCGTTCTCTTGCCAGCCTGCGTCAGCAGCCACTCGTTTGAAACGGGAGATGTATGATAGAAGATCCGAGCTTCCTTGTCGAATATCCAGTAACTGTTCACTAGCGACTACCGCAGACTCTTGCCTTTCAAAAGCTGTTTTGAATTGGGCGGTGAACCCGGCGTAATCTTGGAGTAAAGGGCTGGCACTGATCACCAGAGGGGTAGCCCAAGAAAGAGCGTTACCCGTAAGATTAGAAATTAGAAAACCTATACGGGCTGAGTCTGAGGCATATGTTTGTGGTCTGAAAGTGAAATAGATTATGCATGCCTCCATGAACTCTTTGAATCTAGCTGGAGAGCCATCATATTTACCGCAGGCTAACGGCATAGGGGGCAGATCACTCCGGGACTGTTCGAAGTGATCGACACGCTGCCTCAAAGCAGCGTTTTCGGCTTTCACAGCCTGTAATTCTAATGTCACATTCTGCATTGCAGTGAGCAAATCTTGGACCTGTTCCGAGATTGACATTGTGTTCTCTTCTTGGCATTGCAAACTGTCACGAGTGCTGGGATATATCGGAGAATCCTCCAAATCAGATAAGTCTATGTCCACCTCCCCTTTCTCCTCACCTGTCTCTTCCAGAAGATTTCCTCGTCTGTGAAGCTTGTCCTTAGGTCTTTTCTTCTTTGTGAAGAGATACGGTCGTCCGCGGGAAGAAGCCACCCTGATTCCCTGATAAACAGGGAAACAGCCGGCCCCTGTCCCGAAGATGCTAGGAAGAGAGGAAAAAAGCAGCCGCTTAAAAAAACCTCTCGCCGGATGTTGTTGATAACGAATAAGAGCCGGAGGAGTTGACTGGTGAGTCCGGGTGCAAGCGAAAACAGGAAAGTCTTTCCGAAGTAGTCAAAGCTGTGGTATTCGAAGTTTGTAGCAGGAGAAGCCCGGGGGACCGGGATGGAGGAACACACCACTGCCAGATACCGGAACGAGATCCGGAAAACAGGAAGGGATAGAGGAACCCTGAAAGGCACGGGAATAGATAAAACGGAACAACAAGGAAATCCAAGGAAAGGGAAAAAGCAGTAGAAAGGAATGCTGCTTTAGGTACTGAGTAAACCAGGCAACAGGCAAAAGTACTAGAAACACAGTAGCACGGCAACAAAGCGAAAGAAACTAAGTTGCAACGCACAGAGCTCAGAGAGGGGCGTGGTTAAATACGGAAACAAGAGAAAAGGCTAGACCGTTAAACCAGGAAGTGAAAGGAAAGACACACAGAAGAAAAAAGACTAGACCGCCAAACCAGGAAGTGAAAGAAAAAACCACGGAACTTCTAATGGCGCCGCCAACGCCAAGCCTTCCATAATCGCCAGCGACCACCAAAAGACGGCGGTATGACAAACGTCTCTGCTAACAAGAACAGGGTAAAATTGAAGTATGAACAAAAAGACAGCAACCAAAAGCCGATAAACGTCACTGTCGGCAGCAGGGGTCAAGTCCTACAAAAAGAAGTGGGGGGACTCATTAGCATAGCCAACGGGAAGTGACATCACCGGAAGTGACATCACCGGAAGTGCCATCACCGGAAGTGACATCGCCGGAAGTGACATCCGTTGCGATGTGCCCTTGTTACAGGCTACTACACACATCTGGCCCAATAGACTGCATTTCCTGTGGTGTATCGAAGCCAGAGAAAACATAGTCGACACAGACTCTGTTTTGTTACACCCAAACCAAAAAAAGGCTTTATGCAGGAATTGGGACTATGGTATTTATTACAGTTCAGCAGACAAAAACACTCACCAAGGAGAAAAAAAAACCTATTTCATTCTTTTTATCTTTGGTATTTTCATTGAACTTCTATTGCGCTTCATCGCCCAAGCGCTGTACAGAGTAAACAATGGTACAATTTACATGAACAGATAAACAGAAAACCAAAGATCAACAAGGAGATATGTTTTTAAACAGGACTTGAAAAGAAGAAATGGAAGAGCAGGAGAAGTGGGGCAAGAAGAGCAAATGAACAAAACAGCCAACAGAAAAAGATTCAGAACAAAGTGAACAAGCTGGAGAATAACAAGAAACTACAGAAGATATGGGGCTCTTAAAAACAATACAAAGAAAATTAAGAAAATACGTGATTTTCAAAGGAAAGCCAATGCAAGGAGTGAAGAGCAGAAGTGACTGAGTGTCGAGGAGCAAGAGTACAAAGAAATTGATTAGAAGAACGATCAATGAAGTGAAAAGGAGCAAGATGAGATGCAGGAAGATCAAAAAGAAGAGAAGAACAGTAGAACAGACCAGTAAACGCTGAAGAGGAGATGAGAAGCTTAGCACAAGGAAAGGTAAGAAAGCAATGAGCTTTTATAATAATAAAGAGCTGGTAGCGACAGGAACAAGAAATGGAGGATATGAGTAGAGAAAGACTGAAGAATCAAAAATAACATCAAAATTACGAGCTGAATTATTAACTATTAACATCCTGTTTTATTGAATGTACAAAAAATCAACGTTTAACAGTCTTCAAATGCACTAATTTCTCCTCATCAGGGATTTGTGCATGTTAATAAATGCTGGCATTAAAGAAACTCCCACACATCTGCATACCTTTTGATATAGTGAGTTTCAGGATCTACTTTGCGTGACTGGTTATCATCTGCATTGCGATGTGAAGACAGCCACTTGTTCACATATGGCAGAGGATTCCAAACATTAAGGAGGAGAGGCGGCTAATGCTAAGAGTATTCCTCACAGGTGACAGGATCAAGTTCATTGTACTGAAACCCCTTTCACAGTCACTAGATGTTACTGGCAGGGTGTTTCCTGCCCTCATGATGGGTTGCAGCTGTTTGGGAACTTCATCCCCACTGTTGCCAATGTAGTCCCGGAAACCTTCACCAATAGATTTGTAATTCAGTGAAAATCTCCTGCACAGTATTTCCAGCGTATGTTCGCCCTCAAGCCACGGACTGTCAATGTTGCTGGGCCACTTCTGAGAATTAAGAACATCTATCTGGGCAACAAGTGCCTCAAATTCATCAGCCCAAGGACTACTGGTTGACCTATTACTTGCAGTCATGGCATATAATCGTGAACTTAAATTATTTGCCAAATTCTGGTAAAATTGAGGAAGATTTATTCTCACCTGTCCTCTTGACTCCTCCTGATTGATAGTCGCCCCTGTAAAGGACCCTTTTGCAATGGAATCAGTTACTTCTTTCAGATGTTTCCCAGGCACATTCTTGTACCTTTCAATGGCCCGCACAGTTCAGTTGATGAGCTGATAGGCTCTCGCAAGAGTCACATCATCCCTCTGCAAAGCTTCAGAAAGAACCCCAACTTCACTTACTGCATCTGCAATACAAGCTAAATTAAGAAGACAATCCTCAGATGTTATGATTTTATTGAGGCCAATGAATGTAGCACAATGCTTTCTGTCACGTGAAGTACATACGCTTGCCCTCAGGAAATAATTATGAAGTGCCAGGTATGACTCCCATACTGCTCGAATAGCCCTCTGGCTCGAAGCAATCCACCTAATAGAAAAGATTTTGCCAATCCTAAGAATTTGAGCTTCCAAATCCTTTGCACATTCTGAAAGTTCACATTGATTTTTGGGTGATTGGTTGTAGACTGCATACAGTTTTTCAAAACATGATGTCAGATGTCAGATGCTCCTGCAGCCGCGCCGACAACAGAAAGAAAAAAAAGAAAACAAAATGTCGGGCGCGATGCGGCGCCAGAGCGAGGCTCAGCGTCCTGGTTGCTAAGCAACCGTGCTTAATAGCACCCAACATCCGCCGGCAGGCGGAAGAGCCGGCCACCTCCAAAGGCCATTCTAAGGCCCTGTTTGCCCCTGTTCGCCGTGCTCGGCGCGTGGCGAGTTGTCCAGGACATCCTACCCGAACTCTGCCTCATCATGGACAAAAGCAGCTGTAAGTAACACTATGCCATTCTAAGCTGCTCTATAGAGCTTACATATGCGCATTAAAATGTACGCAGCTCCTTAGCGTGAGTCTCGTTCAGGCCCCACTCCTAGCCGCTGCCCAGGAATATTAGTGAATTGCTGCTATGTGCCTAACTCCTGTGCCCCACACTGCTAGTGAATTGTCGCATTGTGCCTGTGCCCCACACTGCTAGTGAATTGCTGCTATGTGCCTAACTCCTGTGCCCCACACTGCTGGTGAATTGTCGCATTGTGCCTGTGCCCCACACTGCTAGTGAATTGCTGCTATGTGCCTAACTCCTGTGCCCCACACTGCTAGTGAATTGTCGCATTGTGCCTGTGCCCCACACTGCTAGTGATTTGCTGCATTGTGCCTGTGCCCCACACTGTTAGTAAACAGGGCCCAAACCTCTGTTACCTGACCTCCACACTGTGCCTTAACTAACTGCACCTACAGATGACTACTACCCTATGCTCACCCATCATGGCCAATACCACACCCCCACCATCCGCACTCATCGCCCCTACGCCCTTCCTCCCATCTTTTTTCACCAAACCTACAGTACACAAACCCAACCAACCCTCAACGCACCCCAGAACCACAAACTCTAGAAATCAAAAGTTAGGCCTCCGCTCCAGACACTCACAGCAAACCTCTCTAAGCAAAACTAAAAACAAAATATCCCCTGAACACAAGAAACTGTCCACTCCCAAGAAGGTAGCCAAAAAGCCTAATACCACTCCCACACCTCGCCCAGACCTACAGTGTGCATTAATTAATGCCAGATCCCTCCCCGCCCACGCCACCGAAATCTATGACCTTCTCACCAACCTTGACCTCGACATTCTTGCCATCACCGAAACCTGGCTACACAACGCCGCCGGCCCAGCCATCTCACTAGCCATTCCACCAGGATACTCCATCCTCAGACAGGACAGAACATTATCTACAGGTGGAGGAGTGGCACTCATAGTCAAAGACCACCTTGAATTAAGACAAACTCCCTCCAAACTAGGGGATAACATTGACTCTCTATCTGCCAAGATCGCACTATCTCACAACACCACCATCACTCTCAATCTAGTATATCGCCCACCAGGCCCTTTACTGGATTTCCAAGACAACCTCACACACCTGCTAGGTGAAAACCTTAAAACCACTACAAAAACCATTCTCCTAGGAGACCTCAACTTGGGGCTCCACGACCAGAAAGATAAACCATCCACTAAGCTAGCACAAGCTCTCCAAGAAATGGGCTTTGTACAAAGAGTTCTCCAACCTACCCACAGTAAAGGGCGCACTCTTGACTGGGTAGTTGACCACAACTGCGGCATCGACATCAGCTCCACCACGCCCACGCCATGGTCAGACCACTCTCTCATTCACTTCTTCATCCCCCTACCTATCAACTTGGTAACAAAACTCTCACCTGCACCCCCAGCCATGGCCAGGAGCGCCAAGAACCTCACCAAAGAAAGCATCACACCCTACCTAGCTCCTCTCACGAACAACCTCCCTGCCTCATCTGACCCAGCTGCACTGGCAGATATCTACAAAACCACCATTAGCACTGCCATTGACATCATCGCCCCCCTACAAAAGAAAAAATCCAAAAACTCCAAACACTCCAATACGTGGTTCTCAACAGAACTAAAAGAACTACGAACTAAAAAACGCAAAGCCCTCAACGTATGGCAAAAAGCACCCAATGCCTCCTCACTATCGTCCTACAAATCACTGGCCACCCAATACAAAAAAAGCATCATAGCAGCCAAATCTGCATCATATAATGAAAGAATCTCCAACGCCACCTCAGAATCCAAAGAGCTCTTCGCCATCTTCAAGGAACTCTCCACACCGGCCACTAAGTCACAAGAGATTGTCAAGGACCAAGCCTGGTGTAACACCATACAAACCGCCCTTCTAAAAAAAATCGAACTCCTCCAAGCCAAAATCCTAAACCATCACAAAAATCTCACTCAGCAAATCTTAGCTGCATCCCCTAAGGAAACAGTGATTGAGAACAAAAAGATAAGTCACATCACACCCTTTAAATTTAGAGAAGTCTCAGAAAAAGAGGTAATCGATATCGTTAACAGAATCAAACCCTCCAACTGCAAAGGCGACGCTTGCCCCGCCAAACTAGTCAAAGACTGTGTTGAGACACTAGCACCATTCCTCAAATCCTTCATTAATGCATCCTTCAACTCTAACTCAGTCCCAACCAGCCTAAAAGAAGCCTGGGTGCGCCCCCTTCTCAAGAAACCCACTCTAGATCCAGAAAACGCCAACAACTATAGACCCATTACAACAGTTCCCTTCCTGCTCAAGATCCTCGACAAAGTCGCCTACTCACAAATACAGCACTACCTTGAAGAAAACCACATCTTAGGCAAAAGGCAATCGGGCTTCCGCCCGGGGCATGGGACCGAATCTGCCCTTCTAGACCTTAAAATTCAACTTAATGACATCATGGACAAAGGCAAACCGGCTCTCCTCCTACTATTAGACCTATCTGCTGCCTTCGACTTGGTCAATCATGACATTCTAGGCACACAACTTAAAAATGAAGCTCACTTCTCGCCGGAAGCCGTCTCCTGGGTCAAATCCTTCCTAGAGGGTCGACTTATGAAAGTCTTTTCTGAATCTGCAAACGCTACCCCAACCACCATCCACTGTGGCGTCCCACAAGGATCCTGCACTGCACCCACCCTATACAACATTTTCACCCTCCCTCTGTTCAATGACCTCGACCATCACCACATAGCTTACACCAACTATGCTGACGACACCCAAGTCCTGCTCCCCCTTACTGGCTTATATGAACAAGACGCCGCAGCACTAACTAAAATATACACAGCCATTCAAACCTGGATGGCAGCCAACGGACTCTGCCTTAACGGGGACAAAACAGAGATCCTAGTAGTTGGCACCAAAGAAAAACTAAATAAACTCACGCCTCTATACAAATCCTTTAACGTCGATAACTGCACCATCACAGTCTCCACTGCTGTAAAAACGCTAGGAGTATACCTCGACTCCACTCTCTCCATGACACGGCAAGTCAATGCCGTAGCCTCCTCTGCTGCATTAACCACTAAGATAATCAACGCCGTTAAACCCTTCCTATCCCCTAAAAACTGCCTGAATGTAGCCAGAGCCACAGTAGGTACCAAATTGGACTACTGCAACGCCCTCTTCCTGGGCACATCTGCACAAAACATTAAAAAAATGCAAGTCACACAAAACAATGCTCTAAGAGCAGCCCTAAGCATTCCAAAAAGGGAGCACATCTCCCAAGCCAGAAAAGAAGCACATTGGCTACCTATAAAAGAACGCATACTATTTAAATCCATGGCCATCACACACAGATGCCTCTCTGCTAATGCCCCACCCTATCTTTCTGAAAGGATCACCCTCCATACCTCCTCTAGACCTACCAGGTCACACCTGACCAACCAAACATATGTACCCACTTTCAAAAGAAGCAAAGCCGGAGGGTCCAGCTTCCAACACCTAGCACCCAAAAATTGGAACGCACTCCCCACCGCCTTAAGAAGCGAAAAATCATACCATGCCTTCCGTAGACTACTCAAAACCACGCTGTTCCACTAACCCCGCCTCACCTGTATTCTCACCACTGTAATTATGGAAATAACAGCAAATGTATGAAAAAACGCGTCTATGCTAATCTGTATATCTGTATACTCACCATGTATGCCTGTAACAAGTAAGAATTCTTAGCGCCACGATGCCCCCGGGCAGATGTGCGCTCTACAAATCCAAATAAATAAAAAATAAAAGATGTTTCAGACCAGGGACAGTATGAACAGTGTCAGACACGCTCAACTCAATGCGGTGGCACAAACAGTGCTATTTCACAATGCGGGGATATTTTTCAGCTAACCTCTCAAGCACACCAGAGTTTCGTCCTAGCATAACACTTGCCCCATCACTGCATACCCCTATCAAATTTTCTGCAAGGAACTCATGGCAAAACCCATGTTTGGACAAACAATTTAAAAGTGAGGCTTCAATAGACTGTGCATCTCCTGCAGCCAATTCTAGCAAATCAAGGAAAAACGTGATAGGCTCTTTACCACCAATCGAAGAACGAATATAAACAATGAAAACGGAATGAGATGAAACAGTTGTGGATTCATCAATAAAAATTTTTGGAGCCCATTCCAGAATAATTGAACAAAGCTTCCGGCGCATTTCAGAAGCAATGCAATCAGCTATTTGTGCTGCAGTGTATTGGCTATGTAGAATAGACCCCATGTCGGCTTCATTAGCAACCTGCAACCCAATCAGATCTGGAAAGTCTAAAAAGGGACGATTATTTTTGGCGCAGAAATAAAAAGTGCAAAACACCTTCAGGGTTGATGCAAAACAATGTTTTTGTTGCTCAACAATGGCAGACCTCAGCACCTCTTTCTTAGACTCAGCTTGGATTGTACATGCCTTCATCTGCGCTTCAGATACTCTGTGCTTATGCATTTTCTTGCGTAATGAAGTCAGCTTGCTAGCCTTTCTTGTGCCACATGGAGCTATATTCCCAGAGACCCATTCCTTGGAAATGCTAACACCTCGGGACACTGACACTCCAAGTAGTTTAGCTTCACTGCATATTGTGCACCCAAGAAGACCATTTTCTACACTTAGCCATGGATACTTCTCCTTGAATTGTGCCCACTGATTCAGGTCCCAACACTCGGGCAAGAGAGTGTCCTTTTGTAGAACAGCAACCTCATCATGTGTGACCAATACAGCTTCTGTTTGTGGATAAGCTGGGACATGGATTTCACTGGACATGCTCCTCCCTGAATTTGACACTGCAGTATCTTGATGGGACGCACTAGGCTCATGAAGACTGTCTGAGCTGGAGCTCGGTGTCTTGGATGTTTTTGCAAAGAAATCCATAATACTGGATTTGCGTTTGCACTGTGCTACACAAATTCGAAAAGACATCAAATAAGCTTGGTTTTAGTTTCATGTACTACCATTTGGTGCTCCAGTATGGAGTTTCAGTCATGAACAGAAAGAAAATTAACAGAAAAATAATTTCTATGAAAATATCTAGGACGCTGAGTTTGTAGCGTGGTTATGAAAAAATGCCTTTATTGATTTGCCCATCAACAAATTGCAGACAATAATACTTTAGCAAGTTAAAGGCAAAAAAAGGAATTGCTTAACTGGCCAAGATTTTGTAAAATTATACAGGTCAGTGCAATATTTATCTGTATGTAGCTACTTCTATCAATAGTTATTGGCCAATGCGTGCCATGGTTTTTACCTCTGCGACTGACTACTGCTGATGCTGCCTCCACGCTGGGGAAGGGAGGAAAAGTGTTGGTGGGGCCAATGCTAGATGGGACTCTCTGTTCACCTTTGTCATCTCCTGGCTGGGCTCGCATCCAGGCTCTCTCATGCTGCAGAGGAAGATGGTCCATGGCAGGGGCATCTAGGTCTTCGGGGATATGCGCGTGGGCCTCCATTTGATTGAGTTACTGACCAAATATCCTGTTAAGATGCATCACAAAAACAATCAAATTTTAGAGCATGGGAGAGCAGGGACCTGGACCCGAAATCAGAGGGTAGCCAGATGACAAGTGCAGTATCAGACACGACATCAGCAGGGGAGAGGAAGAGAGATGGCAGAAGCAAGCAAGTTTCAGTGAAGCAGGGAGGCTGTTCCAGTGGGAGGGCCCAGCCGAAGAAAGATCTACCACCAACTTGTTGCTTGGAGAAGCCACTCACCCCGAGGATGTTGGAGGTGGAGGAGTGAAGAGCTTGAGTAGGAAGGTATTTACGAAGAGACAGTTGGAGGTATTGAGGACCCAAGCCCCAGAAGGCCTTGTGGACAATGCAGAGGGTCTTGAACCTAATCCTTGCAGCCACTGGGAGCCAATGCAGAGATTTCAGTGCTGGAGAGATACGATCCCTGGGCTTGAGGCCAAGGACAAGTCTCACAGTCCTGTTTTGGATGAGTTGCAGGGGGCTGAGAGTAGAAGTAGGCAGATTTAGAAAGAGGATGTTGCAGTAGTCCAGCCTAGAGAGAACCAGAGCTCTAGAGACAGTAGCTTCTGGGGGAAGGAAAGGAAAGGAAGAATACCTCTGAGGAGGTGCAGTTGGTAGTTTGACTTCTTAGAGACATCAGAGATGTGAGGAGAAAGGGAGAAGGTGGAGTCGAAGAGGTTCTTAGCCTCACAGGTGGGAGCAGGAAGAGGGCCAAGGGAGGCCTGCCAGAGTGACAGGAAAGGAGGGTGCAGGTGTGCCGATGAGGAGAATCTCCATAAGGCAGAGATCGTTGGCAGCACACCACTCCTGGATAGCAGACAGACAGTCCGAGAAGAGGAAGAGGTGGCAGAGGGGATCCTGAAAAAAAGCTGAGTGTCATCCGCATAACACTGAAAGTTGGAGCAGAGAGCGGCAATGCAGTGGCCGAGAGGTGCCACGTATTGGTTGAACAGCCCTGCATATAGGTTAGACCCCTGAGGAAAAACACCGGTAGAGAGTGAGATAAAGAAAAGGAAGGACCCAAGTCGGACCTGGCAGGGTCAATCAGAGAGGAACGAGGTCAGCCAGGCCAGGGCCTGATCGGTGATGCCCAGGTTATCACAGAGGCGATTGACTAGGATGGCATGGTTGACCGTATCAAAACCAGAAGAGAGAATGAGTAAGATGAGGACAGAGGGGGGGATTAGAATCCAGGTTAGAGAGCAGGTCTTCATGGATGTTCAGGAGAGCAGTTTCTGTGCTTCTGGCTGCTCTGAAGCCAGACTGGTCATGGAGACAACCAACAGATTCAGTGTGAGGATTAACCTAGGAGATGGCCAGCTTTTCCAGGAGTTTGCCCAGGAAAGGAGTGATTAGAGACAATAAATTATTGTTGTACCCCGCTGTTTAAATAGACAATTAAAATTAGGGTTTTGCGTCCACATAAAGGTCTGTACGAATGAAGGAATGCAAAGGCATAATAACACACGTTGTATACAGGGTGCAGGCGGAGAGCCTCGGTCTGTCTGCAGCATATCAACAAGTGCGGCTGTGCCCCCATGGGGCAGTCTCCTGCTGCTTTAGTGGAAGCATCCCAATGGTACAGGTGGGCAGTAGAGGTAGGGTGGAAGCTGCAACCCCTCCCCTCACAGTGGCGGTGAGTCCCAAACTTTACTCTGCTCACTCCCGTGGTTTCGCAGCCCACATGTTTAGCCTCACCCCCAGGCAGCAGTGGCCTTGTCTTACACATGCCAGACTCTGCTTACCTGCGGGCTAGTTCGGTCACACTGCTCACCTCTTTCTTGATTCACAGGCGTGGAGCACGAGTCCCAGCAATGTACGTGCCAGAATCTTAAGGAACAAAAGCACACAGTACACATGCTGCATTAAAAAAACTGCAAGTAGGCAGGGTATGTCCAGGAGGCCATTTTGTGAATTGGCCTCATAGTTTCATGGTTTCTGAACAGGAACCTTTTCTGCCCCACAGGAGATCCTATTGGTCAGCAAGACATTAAAGGGGACTTTGGGGAGGGTGGTAGGGGGTGAGAAGTCATGGAGGAAAGGTTGAATTGTTTAAGGGGGAGAAGAGGCTAGTTTGGGTGAATTTTGTACAGTTTTCTTGGTTAGGACACCCTTGGATTATATGGCAGAGCCTAAAGTTGAGCTCTTTTGCCTTGCAATCAAGTGGCCTTTTAGAAACCTACGATCTAGGGAGTGGGCTTCTGTACACTGCCGGTCCCCTGTTCCGGCTGCACGGCTGTCTGTACCATGCCCACCCTATTTACAAGTCTGAAACATTAGCTGCACCCTCCAAAAAGAAGTCAACATCATTTTAAAGTTTAAGGGGGGGCCAATGTTCTAATGTCGCGGGCCTTGGCACTCATTTAGTACCTTAGGGAAATGTAGAAGCTGAAGCACAGTCCTTGAAGATCTGTGGAAGGTAAGCATGACAGCTGCATTTTTCCTGCAGCAAATCCATGAGGTGATTTGCTATTGTACACCTCTGGGCTCAGTAGTAACGGTTGCTTACAAACCCTATGAGTTTTGTGAGATGAGCCTAGAAACCAGCAACCCCAGGCTTTACATGATTCTGTCACCCTTGGCGCGAACCATTGAATATATAACATCACTGCAATTTCATGATCATCCTCCCATTTCATTTACTTGCGCGTTAATTGAATTCAATGTTTCCAATTCACTTTGCTCTGCGAGCCCCGACCCATGCCTCAGTGGCCTGTGCTTGGAGACGTTGCTTTCCTCCGCAAAATGGAGTCCATGGAAGTGCGTGTGATAATTGATGGCAGGCCATACCCAGGGGTGAACTGGGCTGGGAACCAAAAGAGGCCCTGGAAATAATTTTAAAGTGCCCCATATTACATATTTTCAGCATGCCCAACCCTTTTCCTATGGTAAAATTTAGAAATACCACACAAAAGAGGCCCAGGGTGCAGAGGCCTACCAGGAAATCTCTCGAGTTCCCAATGGGCCAGTCACCCCCCAGTACGTCTCAGAGGTTGGGTTATAAACTGCTACCTGGATTGTGAACAGAGGATAGCACAGGGGCAATGGGCAAAGAGCAGCAGACTTTCGAAACCCGGATCCGCACTTACTCAGATATTAAGCACGTTTTAAACAAACAATTGAATAAATACAATAAATAAACAAATGACAACGTGCTGTATGTAGGATTAACTGATGAGCTGGTGCAAAATTGAGCAGTCTGTCTTATTTTTCACCTTCCCAAGTTCTGTTCCATCTCCCTCTATCGTCAAGAACTCCGTTGACTTCCTGTGCATCAACAGATAATCTTTCAGATATTATGCTTCGTTTTCAAATGCAAGCATGCGTTGGCTGCATCTTACATGTATTCCCTCTTAACATGGGACAAGTCAACTACAAGCCTTAGATCAGAAAATAGATGTAGTTTGTCCAATCCAGATGTTTTTCTGTGGCAAGTTCCAAACCGTGGAATCAACTGCCTATGGAAATTCGTGTAGTGAGTTCTTTGTATTTCAGAACAAATTCAAACCTGTCTCTTATAATTTGTGGTCGTCTTTTGATGTGCTGTATCTTCTTATCTGTTTGATGCTTATAATGGATCTGCGCCTAGACGCAGGTTTTTCAGGGTGGTTCCTTATGTAAAGGCGCTTTACTAATGAATCAGTTAAACTGAACTCACTACTACAGGGTTATATGCTGTGTACCCCGCTCCCCTGATGAAATATCTTCTCCTTCACTGCCCCGCAGTGGTCCTTCCCACGTCACCCTCTCTCCTTCAATGCTATCACCCCTGTCTTGAACTGGCATGTCCGATGCTATCATCTACCCTCTCTGGCATTGAGGTCTCCAATCCTCCTCTAGCCATCACTCATAGCTGGAGCCCCATGGGAATCCCTGCCCCTCAATGTACCTTCTTTTTTTGCCAGCTAAGGACTCATTATGGACATAGCGGTGATGTATTCAACAGGGCAGTTTATGGAGCGACTGCTGCCATTTTGGCAACCTTTTAGCGGTTGGTTCTGAAAGGAACAGTGGGGGTGAGTTAAGAGGGAGAGTGAAGTTGTGAAACCGGAGGTGATGCTTTGGGCATGTGGGGTTTGCGTTGCTTAGGAGAGGATGGTGCTGCTGCTCTGATGCTTTGCTGTTCTCTAATAAATGACACCCGGCAAGCAGAGGTGTTTGATAAGAAATATATTTTGAAAAGCTCCTGTTTTTAAAATGCCCCCTTATTATGAGTTGGAATATGCCATTTTATAGTGAATTGGGGTAATGCAGGCTATTTACTACACGTGGTACATAGATTGCGCTGCATGAAGTACATAATCCATATATCTCCATGCAGCACTTTTCAACCAATGTGCCATAAATATCCCATGCAATTGAAAATCACAATTCGGTGCTATTTTTTTAAAAAAAACAGTGCTATTTAAAATACCAGATTTGTACAGTTAGCATCATATTCACAATGATACCATGCACAAAGTTTACCTTGTGCAATGTATTTAATGAAAAGTTGAAGTTGAGCAGGCATTTCAACATCAGGCAACCCCCAAGAAACCTGTGATGGGATGAGAGCTGTACCTCATTCTTGCAGTGACATGTCATCATGTGTCATGTGTAGCATTCCATAAGGCCTCCTGTCATTTTTTGTGCACCCCTCTGGCCTGCATTGGCAAAGCCCATTCTCGCTACTTTCCTGTGGTGGTATCCCCCATGCACCCCTTTGTTTTGCAGTTGCATGCTCAGTGCTCCCCTCTCACGTGCAGTGGTGTATTTAGGCAACCCATTCCCTGCAAGGGTACAGGCCTGCGCTGCTCTCATCATGTCACAGCGCTCTCTTTCCTGAGATAAATGCAGTTGGCCAGGTAACCCCAGGAGAGACTTTCCATAGAAAAAAGGCCTGGACTCCCATAAATCAAGCCACTGCTCTCCACTGTGGGTGATAAATATCTTCTGAAAAAGTCCTTACCAAGGCCAGAAAATCCTATTGCACAGACATGCAGCACCTTTAATTAAAGGAAGTCAGTCAGTGGTCAAAGTGTACAAAAATAAGTAGTGGAACTGTGTTCCCTAATGGCCTACACCGCTCCTCACAAACCCCATTGCCACCCCACCCCCCTCACCCGCAGAATACAAACCCCAAAACACATGCTCCTGCTGTTTAGAGGAACGCGCAGTGCAATGCACTGAAAGTGAAAGTTTCACTTCTTCCTACACTTTTATTTTAAAACAAAACCATTCCGGAACGGTTTCTTTTTAAAATAAAAGTATAGGAACAATAAAACGTAATTGAATGACGTATAGGAGCACTAGCTATGCCAGTGTAAAGTGGGTCTGAACACTCCCTGCCACCCCCCTGTTGCACACCTCTCCTGACCCCGCCAATCCACATCCTTCTCTACCTCCTCCTCATGTTTCCCCCACCTCTGTCTCCTCACGTGTTCAGTGCAGCTCGGGTCTTGCATCCAGGGAGAGGCCGGGGCCTAGGAGCTTCAAGTTCAACTTAAAAGCTTCAGGCTACGGTCGCCAGTGCGGGCTCAATTATATTAACTTAAAAGCTTCAGGCTACTATATTATTATAATAATATAATTGAACCCGCACTGGCGACCGTAGCCTGAAGCTTTTAAGTTGAACTTGAAGCTCCTAGGCCCCGGCCTCTACATGGAGCTTCAAGTTCAACTTAAAAGCTTCAGGCTACGGTCGCCAGTGCGGGCTCCATTATATTATTAAAATAATATAAATAATTGAGCCTGCAGAACTTGAAGCTTGTAGGCCCCGGCCTCTACCTGGGAGACCGGGGCCTAGTAGCCCACCTGACTCTCGGTCCCCTCGATGCTGTGGGGACAAAACAGTTAAAAAAAATCACACGTTTTACAAACAAAACGTGAAGCGTAAAATAAACTAAGGAAAGGGGTGTTTGCTTACCGGGAAGCAGGCACGGAAGGCCACACGTACGCACAGGTCCACGTTGCTGGCTCTCGTGAGGCACTGCACCCACCCACACTCAGTCATTGACAAATTTCATTGGCTGCTAAACAGCCAATGAAATTGAAGTATTTGTATTACGCAATTCCAGGTCTGGCCAGTCTGCATTTAACACTGTGTTTGCCTGCCTTTACTCGAGCATTGCATGTCTGGTGCAATGGTGAAGACTGCAGCCTGTTAACCTTGCGACCATGGCTCGGGCTCGGCAGATTTAAAAAATGAAATGTAAGTCATATTATTATGCGCCAGGTCTCTAAAATACCCAGGGGGGACGGCGTCCACCCTCTGAAAATAGTGGGTGGATGCCGTCCACCCGCGTGTACCCTCGACTTGAGCCTTGGTCGGCAGGTCTCATGTATTTTATCACTTAAAATAGATATTGTCCACGAAAGGAATCTGGATATTGATCTCTCTTCTAATTTCTGATCAAGAACTGATGTTTAGGCATAATTCTGTTGCATCATTCACTGCTTCAAAATATTTCTAAAAGTTAATTTCAAACTCTGTAATTTCTCAAGTCATTACACTCCATGCTAAAATATGTAAGGATTGTCTGTTGAATTTTATTCCAAATAAAGTATGTGTTAATCACATGGGGCCTCATTACGACCCAGGCGGTAAGTTACCGCCTGGGTCGTACCTTTACCACCATGGCGTAAACTATGTTTACGCCATGGTGGTTGGCGGACTTACCGCCCCATTCCGAGGTTGGCGGGGCGGTAAGTCCCCAATCCCCATTTACCCTTCCCCATTCCCATTTTTGCCCCATAGGGCATAATGGGAGTGGGGAAGGCGTTAATTACGCCACCGTAAATTACGGTGGCGTAATTAACAAAAAGGTCCCTTAGCGCCATGGATTTTAACACCTGCTAAAAGCAGGTGTTAAATCCTCCATGGCGCTAAGGGACCTCGGAATCAGGCGGTAAGGGTCGGCGCTGTTTACGCTGCCGTAAACCCCTTACCGCCTGGGTCATAATGAGGCCCATGGTGTTTTATCGTCCTTCTTCTTAGTCATCAATCGGGTCTACACGCGTGGAAATTCTTCTTCTTGTCTGCTTTCTGGATCAGCAACGGTGGGAGGGAGGGTGTCACCTTTATAAATCTTCACATCATTCAGATGCAACCAAGCTTGTCTTCTCGAAATCTTAACATCTGAAGGGGAACATGCCAGCTCACCTTACCAGAGAGACATTCCATAACACTCTGCATTTACTGTGTTTTCTGTACAGGAGTGGGTTTTGGTAGTGCTTTTAGTTAGTTGGTTACATTTTAATGTTTGCTTAAAAGTCTATGGTTTGCATTACAAGAGCGGCAGTGTGGTAAATAAGTGGCAGTAATTCCATTAACAGCACTTTTTTTGGCAGTAATGGAATTACTACTATTTTTATGGGACCACCAAATTCTGAGTTTAACCTTGAAGTGGAGGATTTACCTTCAGCTTTGTGCTAGAGGTAAACGAGTTTGGCAGTGATTCAGTGAATTTACCACCAAATGACCTCTGAACTGGTAATGAGGCCCCAATAATTTTATAGAACATTGATTGAACATTCTTTTATTTTGGAACCATTCAACTTATGCTGTTTGGGTTACTACTGTCATCAGCTCACACCCCTCCCGAAAATATAGCCTGGCAAGGCGAAGGAGGTATGCATTTTGGAGCGTGCCTGTTTCAGCCTTTTGAGTGGGATCACTGCTGATTTAGAAGTATTGTGGGGCTGAGTAGGTGGTTTAGCCACTAGGCATCCCTATACTCATGTAGAGCAGTAGTTATTTCTTCAACATTGTTGACAAGTGCAGAAAAAACCCTTCCTTAAGGGGGAAGCCCCCTCTCACATTGTTATTAGTTTGGGTCTGCCTGGGAAGATCTTCAAGCCTCTCCGTTGGAGAGGAGGCATGCTAATATTATTCTACAACTTCTTGCCATGGTTTTAGGTAGGGACAGAGTTGCTGAGGATGAGCTGCCCTACCAGGGCAGAGGGAGAGGTACATCTAGATTCTCTTGGCTGGCCTGAGGTGCAGCACTGTGACTGTCTCCTGCCATGTGACAGGGATCAAGGTGGGGTCACCAGGGGATCCTCCCATTATCAGCCCATGCCCAATAACCACTGGCTTGGGTTGGCACCCGGTGCCTTGAGTCATCAGCTTGCTGGTCCCCAGAACCAGGCAGGGCACATGCTACAGTTTGAATGGAATGTAGGGACAGGAAAGAAATGGAACTGGACATGTGCAAAACAAAGATTTTCTCTTACTTGGCATGTGGAATTTAGCGATAATTGTAATTAATTATCTGGGATTTGGCACTGCCCATTACTTGGTGTATGGGAAATTGCCACACCTGTAACTGGGCCCATTAGATACTGCCCATACCTGTTACAAGGCATCTGAAAATGGCCACACCTGTAAATTAACATGTTGAAATGGCCATACCTCTAATCAAGAATGTGGGAACTGGAAATATGTGCCGCTCATAATGAAAGCAACTGGCTATACATGTTACATCTCTTGATCAAATATCACTCTCAAAGCCCTATCTTACCAAATACAAAAACAACTGCAAAAACTGCTGACACAACAACGACACCTGCATCACAAAATAACAAGGTACAGCCATGAAAATAAGGTGGCCGAAGTCCAAGTGTCAGGGGTAACACATGTAATGCCGGACACATGCAGGGGCTACACACATGCTTATAACAGAGCTATGAAGGCCCAATTCATAATGCCAAATAATGAAGGTAGCACATTCCCCAAATTCATTGTTGCAGGTGTATAAGTGACTAAGATCACTTCTGTTGCCTCACCCCATACTATCTTCGTATGCTGCCACTGTGTAGACTGAGGCTCCGCTGTGAGATTACCCTTGAGGACGAACATTCATCAGGATGCTTTTATGATCATTAAACAAAGCAAGCTTCCCCAGCTGTGTTCAGAATGAATGCTGTCAACCTTGGACCAGTTTATATCATTAACAGCATAATGATCTCCTCTCCTTCAATAGGTTATGTCACTCACAAAATAAAACACACAATCATACCTCCCTTGAAAAACCCTTAGCACAGACTATGATACTTTGTCTAATCGCTGCACATCTCAAGAAACCGGTCCATTGCAAGGTACAAGTGACCATGGTCCACACTTAAATATCTTTCCATCTCAAAACCAACAAATAGCTCAATGATGTCTATACTGGTTTAAGGCCAGACCGCGATAACAAGACTACATACATATAAGCACTGAACTACTCCTTGTCAGAGATAATGGCAAGGACAGCGAAATCATTCCATCCAACAATGTGTCATCCTAATTCACTGGATGTGTGGTGGGAGGTCTTCTCTGTCATGGCTCTTTTCCTTGCAGAGTGACTGTGATAGCCAGGTGGTACCTGGATCCATCTTATCCGGAGGCAGCTCAATACATTGCAGAATCCCAATGCATTAGCCCTACATCCAGTCTTGTTCAACATCTACATCATACCATTTGCCCTTATTTTCAAGTTCAGTACACCTGTTATCCTCTTTAAACAAGACTGTGATGCCTGTGAAGTTAGGATGTCACTGCGGTGTGAAGTGACATCAGCGGTGCCATGTTTGTTCTCCCAAGATGGCGACGGTTCCTACGTTCAATGCTCTATGCATTTCTCAGGCACTGGATACATAGTCTCTGCCTTCTCATCTGGCAGTACTTCAGGAGATAGGACTAAGGCTTCAGCGCATTGCTACTCTTTTAGTCGCCATGCTACGTGAGTTCATTTCAAGGGTAGCTCTTTATTGTATCCAGGTATCTTCTCGCAGGACATCATCTCTCACTGTAGTTTGTCTGTTCCCTTTCATACTTAGGCGCTTATCTCTTCCCAGTTTCTCCCTCGAACACTTGCCTTCACCACTACGAACATTATGAACACCGGAACACATTCGTACAGAGCAGAGCGGGAACATCAAGTACGTTACGGTACTCGTTTGTAGTATCGGTTCATGCTGCATGTTAAATCTCTATGCACTCACTGATTCCAGATGTCTCTCTTTCCTACGTCAGAATTCTCAGATATCACTTCCGGACTACATATACCAGCATTCCTGGTCTGTGTATACTGAAATATTTGCTGGACCTTGTCCCTGGGGGTATCTCCACGTTCGATTCCCGGTAAGAGGCATCCTATTCACACATACTCTATCTTTCTTTCTTTCCTTCTTTGTTATAATCTGGGCTTATTTGCTTCCTGTCTCCATTTACACCCGGGCAGTGGGCCACTTGTGGAAATGGTCTTTCAGACAGGACGTGGTCAAGATCCTTTACGGCAAACAAGCACGTTGCATGAAACTGGGTAATTCTTCTTTTTCCCTCGGCTCTGACAAGGGTGATTATAGAACAGCAGTTTAAAGTGTTCCATCTCTTTTCAGTAAAGACAAGGGTAGAGGAGGTCCCAGACATGGCCTGCACCCCAGCCCCCCATTTCGAGGTACCAGGGACATACTCGCCAAGGTATGTGATGTATGAGGAACAAATGATCCAACAGAGAGCAATTCTAGTCCTCTGCCCAGTGCCCATCAGAAATGCAATACCTGTCGAAGTGCCTGTAACCAGACAGCCATGGGCAGCTCGGTACCCACTGAGACAACCATACCAGCAGCTGACACGAAATGAAGACTACTTACAAACTATCCCTGAAGAGACCCAAAGAGCATTAATGGAGGGCAAATGGTGATGACATAAGAGCCCAGACAGATGTATAGATGAGCATAAACGACGATCAAAAGATGGCACAGAAGGGCGAAATGCAAGGAATAACGATGTAATGGACGTCCAAGAAGAAACAATGTTAATATAAAGAAACGTAGCTATGAAGTGAGATGAAAATATGTAACTAAATGCATGTAAATAGGCTTGGAACGCAAGAAGCCAAGGAAACGGAAATGCTTGCAATGCATAGTAGAAGAATAGAGCGGCAAGCGCCAGCTATAGGCCTACTTCAATGAAGCACATTATACAAGTGCGACTCGATTTTTGTAAAAACAGAACTGAGACCAGGCTGCAAGGGGCCAACAAGGCTGAGATTCATATTCCAGCTAAAGCCAGAAGGGAAGAGCGGAATCAAAACTCACTAAGAAGTAGCTCATGGCTAGGAATTCGAGGTCAACCCAAGGAAGGGAGGAGAGCGGCAACTCCGAAGAATCGAAACTTAAGAGCATTGAAGCCTACCCCATGAAGGTCGAGATAAGGAAGCCCGGCAGGTGGCGAGGCTGAACAAAGAATCAAATACACGAAAAGAAGGAGAATGAAGCAGATTCATGGTTAACAGACATGTGACCAGCCAAGGGCGAAGAGGTACCAACGTCTGATGTCACCCAAAACCCGAGGATGCCATAACTTTTCCTCATAAGAGCTACAGTTTCGAGGCCATCCTCAGCCAACTAATTGACACATAGCCCTAAAGTACTGATTGATGGAAGGGAGGCAGGGTGAATCTTGGGGCACTCCGCATCTGGGTGTCCATTCCATTCTGCATGCTGCTAATTAAAGTGGAGATTTATGCCTAGGGGTGTAACCTACCCAATCACAATGGACCAAATAATCTAGGGTCCTATAGCTGTATGACCAATGAGACGTCGTATTTGTAGTGACGTCTTTCACGAGTGATGTAGAGGGATGGGCGTAGACGCCCAACCAATAAGAGATATCCAATCCTCAGGCTCTGTTACCATATACAGATATAGCACCTATACTTAAGTTACATTTTCCAACCAATAGAATTGCATATCAAACTTATGAGTGTTATATGTCAATGATGACGAGAATTCGCTATAAAAGTTACTGTTTGCATGAAGAATTTGGAAGTTGAAGCGAGACAGGCGATCGCATCACTGATGATTACCATTTGTTTCCCCGTTTTTGTACTTGTCATTAAACGGACTTCCCTTTGCCAAACTATTAACTTGTCCTTATTGATTGGTGTTGGAGTAAGAGAATGCTGCACCCCATTCTTCTCAAGGTGCAGCTATCTCGTTTTGAGGTGATATATGTGTCCAGCTGGTGTCCGTCTAGTCTGTCAAGTGTCTACTGTACGTGTTCTGTTGTATGTCACATGCAAAGAATTGTGTATCATTGATAATTTGAACCAAAGTTTTGGGTTTTACGCGATTCTGTAACTGAGAGGGAATCGCACACGGATTGATGTTCTCGAGTGAATTGATGAGATCAAATTTTGGTGGAAAAGATTGGATTGGATCTTGCAGTATTTGGTGCTCGCTCATATAGTTGGGAGTATTGAAATTGCATGAAAATATTGTTGGAAATAAAAATCAAGCATGGAGGATATTACACCACTAGCGCACTTATGCAAGCAACTGCCTAAATATGCACCCAAGCTTAAGAAATATAGTAGAGAGAGGGTACCACCCACAAGATGTTTATGCCGTGGCCGCAGAATGGGTCCCTATCTAAAACCGTCTTACAACATATGATGATTTATTTGCATGCCACATATACTGGCATGAAACTAGAGAAACACCTTGCTGTTCTGGAACTTTGGAAAATGTTCGAATAGCCAAAGGAGGAAGTGCCTCCTGCAGACTGGATATTAAATGTATACACGGAGGGGGGTGAGATGCCTACCGCACCACCAGCCCCACCAGAGCCAGAGATCGAGGGAAGTAAGTCAGAGGGACTCTACCCACTAAGAGAGCTCAAGGCAGCTAGTGGTATAGTAACCATGCATATGAGTACCTACATACAGTAGTGACGAAACGAAGGGGAAGGGTCAGGATAAAAATATTACCTCCACAGTCCCGAGGGACAAGGAGAGACGCGATGAGGAAAGGAAGGATCAGGCACAGATTTGTGCACCTCTCGATAAAGAGAGAGGGAAAGAACTAGAAAGGAAGTGAAGACAGAACTGATGAGATAGCATTCGCAAAAGACGAATGGATGGGAGGACAGATATTGTTGAAACTCGATGGTAAAGGAAGTGATGATGTGAGACCGAGAGAGAGGTCTGATGAGATACAGAGAAGGGAAAGGGAGAAAGCAAATGGAATAAGGGACGAAAGAATAAAAAGGAAAGATAGGTTGAGGCGAGAACAGATATATCGCAAAGAGCAAGAAAAACAGCTTGTTCGCAAACAGAAGGCAGCCTATGACCAGCACAGACAGAATCAGTAAAGTTTGGAAGAAGAGCAAAGGGTACGTGAAAAAAGGATAAAGAGGCGAAAGGATGAGGAAGTTAGAAGGGCAAATGAACGTAGAAATGAAAGGAGAAGGGAAGAAGATAAGGTCAGAGAAGAGGCGAGGAAGCGCAACAAAGTTGATGATGATACGGAACGTAAGCGTAGACAGAGGGCACGCAATCTCGAACATTTGAAGCGGGAAGTTAAAAAACCTAATCCTGTTGTAGAATGGGAAGATATCGAAAAATTATTTCCTGCGTACGACTCAGTACCAGGCTCGAGTAGGGCGGATATCAAAGATGACTTCGACACCAGAAGCATCAGAGAAACAATCGATAAAATATATGATGAAATGGGGTTAGGAATGATATCCCACGGGGAAAGGGAAGACGAGCACTTGGAGAGCACTCAGTTATATGAAACAGAGGATGTCATCCGAAGTAGTGGGAGCGGAGATTGTCCCTGGACAGGTTAGAAATTAGTAGGAACGACAAAGATGCAAGGAGTTGTGTGAATTCGGAACAATCAATGTCTGACTCCGGAGGGGAAACAGAGGACGAGACAAATGAAGATGGGAGACGGCGCGAAAAGCAGATCCCAAGGGACAAAGGGGTATGATGGTCAGATGCTAGCGAGTCCGCACCCAGGACATCAGAGTCTGCCGCGCAGCCTGACCAATTTGTGAGAACATCCCACGGTCAGAGGGGGGTGTCAGCACCCGCCTATGTAGACAGATTGAGGACATTGCCAGGTAGACGGCGATGCAGGAATGCTACCCCAGCGATAGACAGGAGAGCCATGGGGAAAGAGAAGGAAGACTGCACATTCCAGTTCCCGCTGCTAGAAAAAGGGGGAGTAAGACCACAATATATTCCATGGCCACACATGGATCAAAAGAACCTGAAAAACAAGCTTCTAATGCTGACATCGGGAGCTGGGAAGTGGATACATGATGTAGAAAAAATGACAGGGGGGGTCACGTTAGCTATAGGGGACATTAAGGGCCTCCTGATCGCCATACTTGGTGAGAGAGCAGACGATGTGTGGAAACGAGCAGGGTACCCTGGTGTAACCATAGTTAACACTACCCATGATGGAGCGCCATTTAATAACTGTAGAGCCGCAGTGTGGAAAGCACTATGAGTGTTGTACCCAGACACTTCCGATATGGGAGCTATAATGACTCGAAAAATGAAGGAGTCAGAAGATCTGTTGATTTATATCCAGAATTTTCAAGACACGTGGGTGCTTGAAACGCATGAATCTTGGATTAAATCTATCCCTGTATTCTACCATATATTGTGCCAAGGGTTACCGGAACCGGTGCAGAAACAGCTCAAGAAATTGGTAGGAGTAGAGGCTAAACCTTGGGCCGAAATACAGTTGACCATTGCGCATTACTGTAGGTTGTTGCAAGAAAAGAATCAGAAAAAAGATGCAACTCGTAAGGGTGAGGAAGCAAAGCTGGTGCAAAAGAAATTATCAAAGTATACTCTCGAAGGAGCTATGCTGACAAGCCCAGCTGAACCGAATGTACAACAGGCGACTAACCTGCCACAGAATAACCAGGGCAAAGTGTGATTATACACGAGGGGAAGGGGATTTAGAGGAAGAGGATATCAGAGTAATCAGGGAGGGTTTCAAGGTAATCCGGGAGGTTTCCAGATTAATCTAGGAGGCTTTCAAAACGTGCATATGGACAGTCCAGATATGTCAAACAGACAGATAGCCAGACCACCGCCAATATGTTGGCTGTGTGGGATAAAAGGGCATGGGGCGCGCTCGTGCAGAAGCGAAGGTACGTGGCCAAGTGGTCAAGGAATATGAGCAGGTACAGTAAATTCGCCTGCATTCTCCCAACAGGGCGGTGCACAAAATCACACAGTGCAGCAGCAAGCACTAGGCTTGCAGCAAGGTGCACAGCAAGGGGTCCAACCCTCAAATATGGGGAACCCCCCACAAGGACAATCCCAACAGGTGCCACCGCAAATGTCTCAGGGCACAAACTCCGGAAGGGGAGACAACCCTGGGAATGGAGAAAATCCACTTATATACAGTGGACCGAACTTATATATGAACTAGGACAGCTCACTGGGAACTCTGATGTGTTCTATCCCATCAGTGACACCAGACCCTAACAGTGAAACTAGGGTGAATGTTGTCATGGGGGGAAAAGAATATTCCTTCTTAGTTGACACGGGTGCAACACGCTCGTGTATACGAGAAGGCAAGTTTTCCTTGTCCGGCCAGGCCATAGATTCTCAGAGTTTTACAGGAGCTCACAGTAGAGTTCCCTTTACAGATGCACTCCCAGTCTCCGTAGGAGAGTGCAAAATGTATGTGCCATTATTATATTCACGTCAGACCCCAGTGAACATTTTGGGTCGAGACTTAATTACAAAATTGAACATGACAATATTGTTCACGGAGGAGGGCATAGTTTGCTCCACTCCAGGAATGCATTATTCAAACGTGTGCAAAACGACTCTATCCAGCTACTGACTATACTGGCCGAGAAACGATATAAGGTTAACAAGGAAAAGCTACAATACTGTCAACAAGAGGTGCTGTACACAGGCCAGTTCATTTCGCATGAGGGTAAAAAGGTGACCCCAGAAAGGGCTGAAGCTATCATGAACACGGCTAACCCACTCACGATAAAGCAAATGCAGAGCTTCCTGGGCCTGTGCAATTATGTTAGAGCATGGGTTTTTGATTACAGCTCGTATACCAAGCCCTTACCGCAGGCCCTAAAGAAGGCCCAGGCGACAAAGGAAAAAATTGAATGGTCCCAGGCGATGGACAAAGGGTTTACAGAACTCAAGAAAGCGATTTGTACGGCTCCAGTTCTCGGGATTCCTAATTATGCGAAGGAATTCTACCTGTTCTCGCACACAGATGGCAACTTTATGACGGCAGTGCTCGCCAAAAAAAAAAACTCATTGGGGTACAAACCCCTGGCGTATTACAGTGGAAATCTGGAACCAGTCATGAGAGGCCATTTCCCATGCGAACAAAGTTTAGCTGCCACAGCGTTCGCCATAGAGAAGGTGACAACCATTGTAATGGGCTGTTCCATGACGTTATACGTCGAGCACTCATTATTCGCCATTTTAGAGAAACCAAAGGGCACATTGACATCACAGAGGGCTTCTGCCTACGAAGTGATTATATCTAATCCATCAATCAAAATAGTTTGATGTAAAACTGTAAACCCAGCTACGTTTATAGCTGAGCCAGTCACTGAAGGAGAGCCGATACATGACTTGCGCAAACTATGAAGAATTCCATGACGAAATCCCCAGGGTGAAAGAAAATGCCCTGGCGGGTGGTGAGATCATTTTCATTGACGGTTCTTCGAGAATCGACCAAGAAGACGGGCAAAGATACACAGGCGTTGCCGTAATAAAACACATAGCAAACAGAGAATTTCAAATACTTGTCAGTGCACAAATACCATCTCATTATTCAGCGCATTCTGCAGAACTATTGCCGTTGATACTCGCCATTGAGAATCACGCAGATCAGGAAGTAACGGTGTACAGCGACTCCGCCTATGTGACATCAACAGTGCATGCAGGTTTAGCGTGCTGGAAAAGGAGGGGCTACCTCAGAGCAGACGGCACGCCAGTGCAACACGCAGCCTTATTGGACAGGCTGATAAAGGCACTACAACTCCCAGTGGATATAGCGGTCGTGAAATGCGCCGCCCATACTCACGGGACAGATTTTGTGTCATGCGGAAATCATGCAGCAGACACGGAAGCCAAGCGTATGGCATCCAAGAATGAAATGATCATGGAAGTAGAAGTAGCACGCACCCATGAATGAATGATGGTAGCTCGAGCCACTCCAGAAGCCTATAGTAATATGGGGCAGACTCAACTGATGGAGATTCAAGGGGAGGCACTACAGGATGAAAAGAACATGTGGAAGCGTTGAGGGTGTCCTTTAAAACCCTCAGATGGGTTGTGGCGGCAAGACAGCACTGGTAAACCAGTAATGCCTGTAGACCTACTAAAGACAGCATTAGAACAGTTGCATTACCCATTTCACATGTCGAAAGAAAATCTTGCTGCAACCCTCGCAGAAGACTGGTTTATGTCGAATTTAGCGGAGCATGTTGCATTCTTTATGGTGAACTGCATATTCTGCCAGCAATTCTCCACTGGGCACACATTAAAAGTAGCGAGAGGATCATCCCGCGGCCAAATGGGCCTTTTCAGCACTTATATATCGATTAGGTCGACATGATTCAAGTGTGTAACGGGTACAGGTACTTAATTGTAGTGGTGTGTCATTCTCTAGATGGATAGAAGCAGGTCCCTGTACACACCCAGACTCAACCTGTGCTGCCACATTTCTGGTAAGGGAAGTGTTCGCTAGATGGGGGGGGTGTGAGGTGATGAGGTCAGACAATGGGGCTCATTTTGTAAGCTCTGTCTTCGAGCAGATTAGCTTGTTGCTTGGTATAAAGCACAAGTTCTCGTCGGCGTATCATCCAGAAGGTAATTGGGTTTGTGAGAGGCTCAACGGCTTGTTAAAGGAAAGGATAGCCAAGTTGAAGCTTACTCTAAAGAAGGGATGGCTGCACTGTCTACCACTGCATTGTATGCACTTCGGAACCAACCAGGCTCCGACCATCATCTTACGCCGCACGGGAAGGAGAATGAGGATCCCGCTTACCCCTCGAGATAGAGCTAGATGTGATGCCCAATCAACCCGAGAGGTCCTAGGAACCGAATTGAAGGAGTACCTGAACTGCATGACATCAAGCCTTACTCTCGTTACAGACCAAATACAGTGTCAACGAAAAGGGTGCAGCACAGCACAAGACACAACAGGAGGTGCTGAAACAGACGCAGTTCAAGGTCTATGTGCGCCAATCATCTTCCCTGGTGATGCCGTGTTGGTAAAGAACCACACGAGGAAAAGGTGGGATGAGCCAAGATTCAACGGCCCTTTCATCGTAGAGGACTGCACTCCGTCAGTCGTCAAATTGCAAGACAGGTGAGCATGGATCTTCCTTAATGACATTAAACCCTATATTGGGAAGATCACCCTAGCTGCACCCCACTGCAAAACAAGCACTGACAACTAGGGCTGTACCGAATAGCATATTTAGTATTCGGCCGAATACCGAATAGTTTGTCAAGTATTCGGCCGAAGCCGAATATGAAGCCGAATAGTTGCTTTATTCAATAAATCAGGTTCCAAACTTCAAAAAACACCCTTATTAAAAAAACAAATAAAGCACCATTTTAGATGCATTCTATACTTTTATTTCTCTTCACTGTAATTAATGTGCATCTTTATTTAAAGTATAAAAGCCAGAAATAAAGCAGATTTAACCAAAATGAAGGGAACACATGTACAGAAGATTGTTGCATATTCAGTGCCAGTTAAAGTAGGAGGCTTGACAAATGCAAAAGGACTGCCTTTGTGAATCAGATGCATTGCATTATCTATCCAGTTGCAAAGTCGATGCGGTCATGTTTCGAAACTTCTTTACAGCTCACATAGAAAAGTATAAATGGTTCATGTCGGCTCGTGCAGGACACAAGTCAAGAGGAAATCTGAAATGTGTGAACTCCATCTCACAACTATTCACCCACCCAAAAAAATGCTGCTCACTTTTCACTTATACTAGCCACTCTTTCTCGCCAATACACAAACATATGCAACTTATAATTCCTGATAAAATATCAGATAATGTTAAACTCAGGACCCAAGTCCTTAAAAAAAGAAAAGGGGGACTATGACGTATGCAATGGGAAGTGACATGACAGGAACTGAAAGTATCTATTTACATTTCTTTCAGTATGTTTTTTCCAACTGAAAAAAGTGCACATTGCATATGAACATTAGCCAAAACAAAAGATGTTCCTGTATTGTTGCAGGCGAAGTATAAAAGATGAGCACCTTTTTTGTCTAAGAGTCTGTAACAAAACATGCTTTAAAGAGCAGATTACAATAAAAGATATTTTTCAGCTGTGTGATAGCAATTTATCCGGTCTAATTCTATTCAGTTTTGCAAACTGAAGTCTATATTTGCCTTTCTGTTTTCATGTTGCATTGTATTCAAATGATAATGTCAAAGTATTCGGCAAGAGCCGAATAGCAAGAAACTATTCGGCCGGAGCCGAATAGCTTTTTTTCAGCCGGAATTCGGCCGAATACTTACTCGAAGCCGAAGTTCGGTACACCCCTACTGACAACGGAGAAGAACCTCAGCACGTGCAGACGAGATCCATGACAAGGAAAAAGGACACATGAGCAGCAAAAGCCAAGACAAAAGGAACTCCTTTGTAAGTTGTGGCTTAGAACTGGACAGTTCCTCCAAGCAAAAGGGGGATAACGAACATTCTGTGCATCAGAGTTGCAGGGTGAAGAAGAGAATTGCGCATCTAAGCCACAACACATTGATAATACAAACTTTTGAATCAAGCCATACTTAAGCATTACTGGAAGACAAGACTCTGATGGACTATGAGTGAAGACGTTTCTTTTAAGAACGTAGAACAGTAACCTGAAGCAACCAGTACCAAGACTTTGTTTACAGAACTGATGGTATCCCCCAGCAGAAATATCACATGGGATGTGCTGTCCTGCTTCCACTTATTACTAGAGACATATCTGTCACTTGTAGGGAGAGTAACCAGCGTCACAGACTTTATTCAAGATCCTGCCAACAAGAAAGTAATACGGCAACTGCTGACTGTCCTCGCGGAGGCCTTCGCCGAGTTTCCCGAGTACAGTGATAAGGACACAAATGCTTCCACCACAGGTGATCATACATGAACTCACGTACACGCTTTTCTTTCGTATCATAGAGGAATGCCCAGGACTCGTTGGAAGAACCACGGATACGCTTTCATACATCAGAGATCCAAGAAACACTGAACATTTGAACCAGGTGTGGACCAAGCTCATCTACGTAGTGGCAATCCACGCAGCAGGAAAGTGTAAAGACTGTTCACGTCAAAAGAAAGGCCTGTGATCCAGAACCCAGCAAAGCAGGACAAATATCCCTGTCACCTGAGGACAGCCGCCTGGCACATTATGTCCTATTCCGTCTAGTCACGGGCTATCCAGAAATCGTGGGGAGACCTGCCGCGGTTGTCGTCATCACCTTCATCAGAGATCCAGCTAATGTTGCACACATGGGAACTCTCCTCCATGGAATCATGCTCCAAGTGGATCTGTCCAACTTTCAACGAGAATATCTACGAAGATTCCAGTGAAACCTTCCGCCGAGGTACAGATCCAGGAGACAAAGACACAGTTCTTCATCTTTCCACCAAGGGACAGATCCAGGAGACAGAGACACAGTTCTTCATCTTTCCGCGGAGGGACAGCCCCAGGAGGCAAAGACACAGTTCTTCATCTTTCCACCGAGGGACAAATCGAGAGAGTCGAGACGAGAACTTCACCGTCTTATTTTTCTTATTTTTATTTTTATTGACTACCATCTTTCCATTCTTCGCATTGAACAGTATCCAGCATGTCTTCAGGACTGAAGCAAATTCAGGGGGTGGACTAGGAATTGACCTATTTTGAATATGCATAATGAATGTGCCTCACCAAAAGGTGTTAGTCTAACCTTTTCCCATAGTCTAGCAAGGGAACTGCATCCTGTAATCCAAGACAAATCGTCACCCGCAAGAGGGGGGACACTTACGAAGCACAAGGCACTTTATGTTACAAACGTTCTGAGAAACAATAATGGAGTGAGTGAAAGGAATTAAACATTGACATTGACATGATTGAGATGGGGGCCCAGAACAGTAACCTGGACCTCCCACAAACAGAGGGGTGCCCCCACTTCCCTGGAAGAAAATGTTGCATCTTGTCATATCACATGATCATGTGTATATGCATAGTGATTATAATTGTTTTTCTGTCACTAACAATCAGAACTGCATTCCTTATTGGTGCACGAAGTGTTCCAATTTCAGTGCACCCACCAGATAATGGGGGTCATTACGACCCAGGCGCTAATTGCGCCAAATTACCACCATGGTACTAGAGACATATCTGTAAACTATGTTTACACCATGGTGGATGGCGGATTTACCGCCCCATTCCAAGGTGAGTGGGGCGGTAAATCCCCATTTCCCATTTTCCCTTCTCCATTCCCATTTTTGCCCCAGAGGGCATAATGGGAGTGGGGAAGGCGCTAATTACGCCACCGTAAATTACGGTGGCGTAATTAGCATCATGGCAGGTTAGCGCCATGGATTTTAACGGCTGCTAAAAGCAGCCGTTAAAATCAGAATCAGGCGTTAAGGGTTAACGACGGCGTTAACCCTTAACGCCTGGGTCGTAATGAGGCCCAATGTACGCATGATTCCCACGAAAGCACCCAGACCCTATATAGTCATTCCGGTTCCAAGAAAATCTGATGATAAGGTAAATGAACTAAAATTGAATGTAATTAGCAGTGATTCATACACACTTGAGGTAACAAATGAAGAGAAAGGCTGGAGACAGGGTCAGCACGGAATGAATGAAAATACAGCACTGACCACAACACGCACACACACACTGAATGCACACGAACAAGGGCAAGTGTCAATGGCTGCAGAACCTCGAACAAGAACAACAGAAAGCACAAGACTGCTTGCAAACAACCAGTCCCTGAAAATAATAAAGGCAACCGAAAAGAAGCAAATGAAAGACCACCTAAAGAAGATGTAGCAAAAGCCCTAGACAAGACAGAAATGGCTACGAGAGAATTCACTACAAAGACAAAAAATGCTGATAGATCATTTATTCCCGTTTATAGCTAAAGCAAAGAAACTACATGAGAAGCAGAAAAATAAAACTACAGAGACTAGAGTGACAAGCATACCAGTTCCAACAGAAATGACAAACACCGGGTCCACGATACGACCTTACGTTGGGCTGATGACAAACAAATGGTGGATAAAGACACTCTACAAAAGAATACAAGAGGAGAGGAAGAGAAATGCAAAACCGCCTCTTACCATAGTAATACAGACAATGAAACCTGTTTCACCGACAAGCATGCCCGAGAACCCTCCAGCAAGGAAAAGTCACACAGACACATTTAGAGATGTAGTCATAGCTAACTGCAGAAAGACGCAGAAAGAATCAAGAGACGTTCACATGAAGATAACAATGAACTGAACGATTACCTGGACAGCATAGCAAATCTAGGAAATAACATTTGGTACCAACACATGAAGGAAGTAGGAAGAAGTTAATCAGAAGGAGAATGCTTCATCTGTGCACTTCTACCATACAGCATGGGAAAATCCAAAATCTTTGTTGCTGTAGAAATTGATGTCCAGACGGCACACTGTTTGTCACACGTAGCAATGTGCAACACTAGAGGACAGTTCATGGGAAAAGATGCCTCACTGATATGGGCAACTGAAACAGCATATCCTGATGAAGATGACTATGTCCAGGACATTAAGACAAGAAACACAGCCCATACCAGGAATCACGTGATCAGGTATGCAAAGCCAGAAGTGCAAGGAGCAGGAAGAAGATGGGAAATAAACCCAAGACTGAACATTCAAGGAAAAACTCAAGAAGAAGCCCAAATTTGGAAGAATAGAGGCCAGATGCAAATTTGGGGAACAGTGCTTTCTCCAGACGGATGGGAAAAAGGAGTAGTAATATGCCGAGCATGGATGGTCCTTGGAGCCTGCAAGGAAGCAATAGAAAACTCACAAAAACTGTGCAAACCTCTTTGGCCAAAGTTGGTGAAGTTACTAACATGGGTCGAAGACAGAGGAGGACCCCTGCAGATAGTGCCACTGGAAAGCCCAAAATCATGCTTCAGAAAAAATGGCACGAGGAAGATGGGAGAGAATCAGAACTGCAGATGCATCTTTGAAGCTCCAGGTATGACTCACGGAACCGCAGTATTTATGGATCAATACTGGCCGTGTGGATCTAATGCATACCTAAGGTTGCCGAAAAACTGGGAGGCATATGCACGATAGTGAACGTCCACATTCCTGCACTAGTGATCCCAAAACGTGACCTGAGTATTGACAGCTTCCCAAAGGCAGATAGATGCTCACATGAGGAAGAGGAGATCCGTGGAACTGGTATCCCGAATGAAGAGAGAGAATTACTTTTTTGCCAAATCAGAAGAAGCATTTTATGCAATACCATACGAACACAGGCTGTTTAGCTCCACCTCATCAGTATTCACAACAATACTCTTGCCACACATCCAAGTTAGAGTAAATACAAAATGGTTGCAGATAGCCAGATGGGAGTTATTGCAGACCATCAACACCACCATAAAAGGATTCAACGCAATCAAAGAAGAATTAAGAGCAATCCGATTGATGACCCTCCAGAACAGATATGTACTCGACATGATCACTGCGATGGACGGAGGTGTTTGCGCAAAAATCAGAGAATCGTGTTGCACGTTTATACATTCACATGATGAAGAAAATTGAACTTTAACAGAAGCCATAAGTATGCTGACAAACCTGCAGAACCAGATGATCAATGAAACTGACAGGGTTGATGATGACAGCTGGTTTGGAACACTATTTCTATGGGTATCACAATGGATGGCAGACATATTCAAAATTCTGGGAGCCCTGCTAGTAATGATACCACTAGGATTTTGTGTTATCAAGATAATCGTCACACATTGCCAGAAAACTGACAAGAAAGCCATTGGAATGAAGATCATGGTCGATGTCAAACCAGGATGGCAGCCCAGAGACCTGACTGATGAAGAAATCAGAGACTCTGTGAGGGCTAGCGAATTTGCACCAGAAGGAACAAAGTTTGTGTATCCCAGAAAACGACAAAGGTACAAAGGAAAGTGGATCTATTGCAGCCCAAATGGACAATGTCAGCTCATGATCTGGAACAAAGACAAACATGTAAAAACGGCAGGAAGTCTGAAAGGAGTGATAAAAATATGGACTCCAAAGATACATACGTTCACACCATCGTGTACAAACCCAGAAGATGATGAACCAGAAGCAGAAGAGCCAAATAAGACAAACCCAAAGGAGGATGCAAAAGTGGTCGATGAACCGACCAGAGGGGGAAGTGTAGAGGAGGTCCCAGACATGGCCTGCACCTCAGCCCCCCATTTCGAGGTACCAGGGACATACTCGCCAAGGTATGTGGCGTATGAGGAACAAATGAACCAACAGAGAGCAATTCTAGGCCTCTGCCCAGTGCCCATCAGAAATGCAATACCTGTCGAAGTGCCTGTAACCAGACAGCCATGGGCAGCTCGGTACCCACTGAGACAACCGTACCAGCAGCTGACACGAAATAAAGACTACTTACAAACTATCCCCGAAGAGACCCAAAGAGCCTTTATGGAGGGCAAATGGTGATGACATAAGAGCCCAGACAGACGTACAGATGAGCATAAACAATGATCAAAAGATGACACACAAGGGCGAAATGCAAGGAATAACGAAGTAATGGACGTCCAAGAAGAAATTATGTTAATATAAAGAAACGTAACTATGAAGTGAGATGAAAATATGTGACTAACTAAATGCATGTAAATAGGGTTGGAACACAAGAAACCAGGGAAACGGAACTGCTTGCAATGCTTAGTAGAAGAATAGAGTGGCAAGTGCCAGCTATAGGCCTACCGCAATGAAGCACATTATAGAAGTGTGACTCAATTTTTGTAAAAACAGAACTAAGACCAGGCTGCAAGGGGCCAACAAGGCCGAGATTCACATTCCAGCTAAAGCCAGAAGGGAAGAGAGGAAACGAAACTCAGTAAGAAGTAGCTCATGGCTAGGAATTCGAGGTCAACCCAAGGAAGGGAGGAGAGCGGCAACTCCGAAGAATCGAAACTTAAGGGCATGTAGCCTACCCCGTGAAGGTCGAGATAAGGAGGCCCAGGCAGATGGCGAGGCTGAAAAAAGAATCAAATACACGAAAAGAAGGATAATGAAGCAGATTCACTGTGAACAGACACGTGACCAGCCAAGGGCATAGAGGTACCAATGTCTGATGTCACCCAAAACCCGAGGATGCCATGACCTTTCCTGATAAGAAGCTACAGTTTCGAGGCCATCCTTGACACATAGCCCTAAAGTACTGATTGATGGAAGGGAGGCAGGGTGAATCTTGGGGCAATCTGAATCTGGGTCTCCATTCTGCATGCTGCTAATTAAAGTTGAGATTTATGCCTAGGGGTGTAACCTACCCAATCACAATGGACCAAATAATCTAGGGTCCTATAGCTGTACGACCAATGAGATGTCGTATTTGTAGTGACATCTTTCACGAGTGATGTAGAGGGATGGGCGTAGACGCCCAACCGATAAGAGATATCCAATCCTCACGCTCTGTTCCCATATACAGATATAGCACCTATACTTAAGTTACCTTTTCCAACCAATAGAATTGCATATCAAACTTATGAGTGTTATACGTCAATGATGACGAGAATTTGATATAAAAGTTACTGTTTGCATGAAGAATTTGGAAGTTGAAGCGAGACAGGCGATCGCATCACTGATGATTACCATTTGTTTCCCTATTTTTTGTACTTGTCATTAAACAGACTTCCCTTTGCCAAACCGTTAACTTGTCCTTATTGATTGGTGTTGGAGTAAGAGAATCCTGCACCCCATTCTCAGCAATTCCATTTTAAGGTGCCGTAGGGCGAGCTCTGAATCTCATGGGTCCGTTCAGAGGTCGCTCCGCCCTCCAGTACAAGGACAAGCAGAGCAGAAGAAAATTCACTCAGTGCACCGATCTACATATCTGGGACAACAGGTTGCTGATTCTACCTCTTTGATCTCCGCTCTCAAGCAACCCAGGGTTTAATCCCCCACAAGGGTTGCCTTGGCAATCTCTCTTTGCTCTAAGATATACCCTTAGAGCTTTGAGAGGTGCCCAGGTATATTCTCCTAGCAGCTCGCCATTCTGAGACAGGATTTCCAGGTTAGTGGATGTCGGTTGTACAAATAGTGAATGGGATTATTGTTGTTTTGATATTACTTATCATCACAAAGACACCTATATTTACCTGAGATGAGATGAGAAACATTGGTTCTCAGCTTAAGAGAGGTTTAGTACCCAATTAAACAGAATACTGCCCTTCAGCTAGATAGATTCACTAGGCTGTCCAATAATGGCAGCCAGGGATACCACGCACAGAGGAGTAGCAGCTACATCATCCTCATGTCCCAATTGAATGCAAATACCAAAAACATGTTCTTCCAGCAATGCAAGCTTTGAGGAGTCCTTCCTTTATTTCACCTCCCTCAACAATAAAATGCGTTGGTACTAGATGTGGCAATGTCCAGGATGGACTACTGCCATACGAGCTATATTGCTCTTTTACAAAAAGCATTCAGGGCTTGTTCCCCACCTGGTACGCTGTGATAACTTTCAAAGATGGCACAAAAGCCTCTGGGACAGTTCAAGGGGTTTTATTCGTAAGCTGTGGACCCTTGGGCCATACCTCTCTCTCTGGTCTCCCTTGGGGGTTCCTCTCGACCTCAGGCATCCCTAGTCCCTTGTTAATGCTACTGATCGGTATTTCTCATGTCTAATTTCTCACGTAGGCTAAAGATGGTCTCCCTAAAATGCTGGATCTCTAAACTGGCTGACCGACTTCGTACCTGTCCCTACTCTAGCCATTTGTTAGTGTTATAGGAGGGTTTGGAACTACTACTCCCCTCCACTCTACTGCACTAAAACCCTCCTTTCACCGAGTACCATTCATTTCACATTCACTCCTTACACTAACTTCAATTCATTTCCCACACACACCCCCATTGCACAATCCCTTCCATTCCTAAACTGTGCTGTCTGGAGATGATTCACTGATGTTCTTTAAATTCTTCCATCTTCTTTCATTTATAAACATAATGCAAATGCATTGATATTAGGCACTAGCTGTCTAGCCAGTCCAGAGTAGGAGCTGAGTAAGGAGATGAAGAAGTGGCTATGGCCGGGGTAAGGGAGGACATGAATATAACATGGAAGAGGTGGGTCTTCACGTATTCAAGGAACTTAAGGATATTTAATTGATCCTAGTGGTGGGTACAGGAAGGGCAATCCAGGGTGAATAGCTATGAATATAGAGAGGTTGCCTTCAAATCCTCAATATCTCATTGAGTGAATAGCAGATTCTAAAGTAACAGGGTTGGTGATAGGGTTGAACGACCTCCCGGGTTGGCCATGCACTGCATTATACGTAAATCACAGGGCCTTGAAGTACATTATTACCTCACTTGCTCCAACATTCTCCTCCACAAGCATCGGCTCCATTCTGCTTGTTTCTTGGTCCACCTCCACTTCCGACCCCACCTGAAAAACCCATACTTTCTGTTTCCTGTCCCCTTTTTATCTATCCCTTCCTCTATGCTGGTTGGTCCTCTTTCTCTACCCAATCTAGCCCTGTCTTGCCCTCGACAGGTGTGTATATGTGAGAGAAAGTCAGAAATATTGGGCTAAGCCCCACCTACTTCTTCTGCGGGGGTCTGCCTATGCTCAACCATGGTAGCGTAGCAAGTTTAGTTAACTGGATCGAGCTTTGGATTGCTTCCTGGAGGTTTCATGGGGTAGGTTTTGTGTCTGTGAGTCTTCTGCTACTCATTGCCGTTCTCGCCTTCTGTGGCTCTGGGCAGATACTGCACACGGCTGCAGTGGCTCTTTCCCATGCCAGCGCATGGCGGTGGTCCAGCCCTTCTGCGGATGTGGCTTCTTGTTGCTGCAGCATTTCGGTGATTGTGGGCGGGACAAAGACTGATATGCAAATGGATATTTCCCTTCTGTGAAGGTACAGTGAAGGTACAGTGGGCAAAAAGCAATGGCTGCGAACTCTCAATGTGGTTAATAACCACTGAACAGGTTATCATGCCTTGTTCTTTCGAGAGAGGGGCGCCTGCTAGCTTTTTTGTATTTTTGAAAGGAACTTGGGGTTGGTCACCCTAGGTTACCTGGGGGCAACCAGATGTGGACTCCCTGCTCACTGTGCTTAGAGAGGCTCAGCTTCACCTCACTGATGATGCCCAACAAGGCTGAAACACGTGTATGGGGTTGCTGATGGTACTCTTGTTCAGAGGGGAATTGCCATAGCATTTCGGTGCTGGACTGCCTTTGTGGGCGGGACAAAGACTGATATGCAAATGGGTATTTCCCTTCTGTGAAGGTACAGTGAGCAAAAAGCAATGGCTGCGAACTCTCAATGTGGTTAATAACCACTGAACAGGTTATCATGCCTTGTTCTTTCGAGAGAGGGGCGCCTGCTACCTTTTTTGTATGTCTCTCATTCTTAGTTTGGAGGTCGTATATGACTGTTGCTTCTTTTGCTTGCCCTAGGGTGTTGAAATTTGGGCTCTGGCTGGTGGTTTCTGAAACAGTTTCTGAAAAAGGCATGAAACAGGCATGGCAGACGGATGCAGACGGATGCTGACAGTCAGCGGACGTGAACACGGGAGAAGGACCCAAACAAAGAGGAAGACGCGCCTCCTCCGACACGGTTTCCTATGCACAAGCAGCAACAGGATAACGGGGCGTAGAGGACACGGTATATGCTAAAAGAAGAGGGCGGTCTGGAACATAGGGAAGAGTATGCAGGAGCGGAAATTCTCGATTGCGGGACACATTCCAGGAAGAGGATGCGATCCAGCAGTAAAGCGACCGAAGTTAAGATAAATAGATCATCTGACCTGGGGCAATTAAAAAACTAGGATGACTGCTAATACGTTATAGGTAGAAATACCTTTAAAATATTTTCTTTTTAAATGCTGAACATCTCGCCACTACAGGGAATTGAAAATCAAGCCGCAGCCCCATCCCACAGAGCCACTAAGAACCCATCTAAGTACTGCCCAAACCCTAAATAACCAGTCCCCAGAAGAGGAACATAAAAACGACTAAACAACAACAGAACTGAAAGCTGTGGGAAAGGACAACTCACAAGGAGGTAAAAGAAAATAATGATGAAATAGGACACAGTATGTGACTGCATGAATAGGATACTAGAATCACAGATGATACCCGGTTCTTTTCACTAGGATGCAGATAATAGAAAAAGTTGAAGACATTTAGAAAAGCAGGAGGATTAATCCACTGAAAATACCCCACAGGTATTTATGAGATTCCTTCTATTTAAAAATAAGATTTTTGGAATAAAAAAAAATCAACTAAATGAAAGGTGAGGAGGACATAGACGAGATAGATGAACCAGTAGCATGGTGTGATGGTTTGACAAACAAGATTGAAAAGGATGTAATAGTGAAAAAGAAAGATGATAGGGATTAACAAACCCATCAGATATTTAATTAAGATATTTTAAAAAAAATGTAGGAATTGAACTACATTGAAAGACTGGTGATTAATAGAGCCATCTTTCAACCTTGTTTTTCCACAGAACATCATCCAGAGGTCGACCTACAGCTATAACTAAAGGGTCGAGAAAGGATATCTAGAGACCAGGTGAAAATTAACGACATGAAGCAATTTGGAAACAGAAATTGTTTTTACTTATTGTGTTTTTCTTCCCCTGAAGAATTTCCTGTAAACTAGTGTGAGAGTTGAGTTGAGGAATGAAACATGTCGGGTATGTGTGTTTGAGTAATGAAAGAATGGATGAATGAAGGGCCATCTATGCAAAAATAATAAGGAGACCATCAGTCGGTACCATATAGCAGAGGAGACTGACATAGAATATCCTATTGTGTGATTAAAATCAACAACACATTAGATTCAAAATGAATTGCTTCTTAATGATTTGCCATAGAGAATGGTTGTTAGTATAGAAGACTGTTTTTTAGATGAAAAAATAATGAGAAATGCAAAAGAAAAAATCAATATTATCTTTCTCAATGAAGTCTGTGTATTTGTAAAAAAAACAAAAAGATGTTATATATTTTTATATGAAAATAAAATTGTGATTCTTTTTTAATAGAAAACTTAGTTGTGGTATGTCCAAATTCAATTGGTAAAAGACATGCGTCTAGGGTCAAAAACCGGATGAAGATGGAAAAACAAGAGACCCTTTGCACATTTGATACCATATTGTAGGCTGTGTATTTAAGAGGGCTGTTGCAAAGAGGTTCAAGACAAAACTATATGTCTCCATCCTCTAGTCTCTTATAGTTGTGAAGGTTTCTGAAACAGAAAAGAAACACTAGCCATACTCTGGGTTCTGGGGTAAGGTTGGAAGTTAGGGCCTGCAGACATTTCTTCACATGGATAGGGGGTAGGGCCTTGGTTCTTCCCACCTTTCACTGTTCCCTTTAGTGCAGTATCAGGGTCTAGGTTTTCTTACATTCTTCCCACTTATAGCTGGCATTTGCCTCCCTCCTTGACAAAGCACAGGCTACTAGCCTTGAAATCCCACTTAAAGATTGCCATTAAAACTCTTCACTGGCTCCTTATTAAGAAAAGTAATTGACTTCAAGGCCCTGTGGTTAACCCATAATGCAGTGTATTGCCACAGTTGGAAGGAAGGTTGTCCAGCTCCATCACCTACCCTGTTACCTGAGGTGACCTCTTAGAATCTACTAGTCACTCAATGAGATATTGAAGATTTGAAAGCAACCTCTCCATATTCATAGATATTCACTTTGGGGTGCCCTTCGGGTACCACTAGGCTCAATTAAATAACCTTAAGCTTCTTGAACCCGTGAAGACCCCCCTCTTCCATGGTATGTCCATGTCCTCTCTTAACCCGGCCATAGCCACTTCTTCATCTCCTTACTCAGCTCCTACTCTGGACTGTCTAGACAGCTCGTGCCTAATCTCAAGGCATTTGCATTATGTTTATAAATGGAAGAAGATGGAAGAATTTAAAGCACATCAGTTAACCATCTCCAACCAGCACCAGGACACGTGCGTAACTTCCTGTCACCCACCCCTTCAAAGCACCCTGTGGATGCTTTTAAGAGGCAAGTAGGGTGTCTTAAAAGCACAAATACATTTTTGAAACTAGTCGTTACCCGAGCATGTGGTAGATGAAACTGGGAATATATGTTCCTGGGGATCCGAGAACTGGGCATCGCCATTATGGGGGTTGCGAAAGCTTACCACAGCTGCTTTTGGGTACTGCTAACGCCGGCAACTGAATATAAGGGAACTTGTCATACATGTCAATCATTGTAACTGGGTATGTGAAACCTGGCTGTGCCTGTTCATGAATATGTTATGGCTTGCCATAACCGTTACTTGGCATGTATGAACAGGCACTGTACAAATCACTCAGATCGCAGGAACTGGGTCCCTCTGTAACTGGACAGTGTCAGACCAGGCCACACCTGTCAATGCACATGTGGAAACTGGTAATGCCGGTTAGTGATAATATGGGAACTAACCATACCTGTTACCGAGAAAGGAAAACCTAGTGATATAAGTGCCTATACATATGAAATGGGTAACAACATTTGTTTTTTGGAATGTGAAATTGTCCAATATTTGAATTTCTTCATTATTTGAACAATGTGTAAATACAGTTTCCTGTTACTGAAGCATTGGGATAACAGGAAGCATGGGCTTTACTGTGGCTTTTTGGAAACTGGGTATGTGAATTACTGTGGCCTACACTCCATGTACATTTCCTGAGCACTGTCGGAAATTGGATACATTTTACTGTCAGAAATTGGGCACATTCTTGCCTTTTTGTGAGAATGGGGAAACTGCAAAAACCGAATTGAATTGCTCAGACATTGAGACATAGGGCCTCATTAGGAGCTTGGAGGTACCCATGCCGTTATTTGCGGCATGGCTGCCTCCAAACTCGGGTCCGGATCCAGGTTCCTTGAATGAGGAATTACCCAGCCACTACAACCTTGGAGGACCCGGTAATTCCTCATTCAATGTACCCATCCCCATTCGAGCCCCCATAGGGCTCAATGGGAATGGGGAGGGAGCTAACAACGGGCCAGTGAATAACGGGCCCGTTGTTATCTCCCTAGTCCCCTCGCGGGACCTGGAAAGGACGTCTGGTCTGACCAGATGTCCAGAGCGGGTCCCACGAGGAAACCTCGTAATAGGGCGGAATGGGTTTAACGGCACCGGCACCATTACCGGCGCCGTTAAACCCATTCCGACAGGGTCTGAATGAGGCCCATAATAACTAAGAATGCTGCTGGTATGGAATGGTGTAGACAGACTAGTAATACAAGGATATAAAGATAGCATGTTTTGTTATGGAAGCAAGGATATTCCATGGCAGTGGTCTCCAACCTTTCGCTCTCCAGATGTTTTTTTCTACAAGCGCCATCAGCCCTAGCCACCATAGTCAATAGTGAAGGATCATGGGAGTCCTAGTTCAAAACATCTGTTGAGCCACAGGTTGCAGAACCCTGTGCTGTGGTTAGGTCTTCATGCCCAGTGGATCGTTGGATAAAGATGACGAGGTGACATGCATCTGATAAAGTAATGGATGTGTACTTCTCAGCCAGGACGCAAATCACAAAATTGAGTCTGGGGGTAGACGGAGCAGATTCATGGAATGGTACAAGGGTCTTGTGGTTGATTGTTCTTTTTTGTGGTTCTACTTTGGAAGTGCCCAGTCTCTCCAAGGATTGAGAACTGAATGAAATGTCAATGGGGCTCATTACATTTTTGCCGATATCCTGTCAGTAATTCTGGCGGGATACCTGCAAAACCTCCTTCCAGTTTCCAACCCTCCAATATTTTGGTCTCACAGGGATATTATGAGCGGCGGAAACGCTGGTAAGTTCCCATTCCACGGAGTCCCAGGAGACTCCATGGGATGGGATTTCCAAAATGACCAGCACCAGTAGTACCGGTGCCAGTGATTATGTCATTCATTTGCTGGTACGGGCCTGACCTACCAGTAGGTCAGGCCTGCTGACAGATCACTGCCCCCACTAGCAAACGTGCCCAGTCAGGCAAACAAATGTGGGTGCCGGTATTACCAGCAATTCTACCAGCATTTTTTCCGGACTAGGGACCTCGTAGAGAGGCCAAATCTACTAACGTGAGGGGGGCCAGTCTACCTTTAACCATAAACCTTCCCTCTTCCTCGCTAGGCGCAGTTATACTTCGCTCAAGTTCCTCCATAAGTCTTCTTGTGATGAGGCACATTTACATACAATGATCTTCAGTAGAGGTGAAGCCCGGTGGGGTTGCTGGGCCTTTTCGGCTCCTGCTCTACTCGGCTCACTGGCTGGAGGAGCACAGCAAGCCCACCGGAGTCAACATCAATTGGATTACTAACCCAAAAATACCTGAGGCCAATCTTCAACTACCCAACGGAGCCAAGGAATCCAGCTCTGCCTTTTCTAACGGTATTGTCCAACTGACAAGCCATAAAGCCATCAACCATGGCCAGCTAAGAATTAATTTAGCCTTGAGAAAGACCCTTAAGGGTCGAAACACGTGTCGGCTGGCCTACCTAAATCACTGATTAAATCCTTTAAATGACAACTTGAAAAGCGTTGTGTACTGTACTATCAGAGCAAGAATTACAGGGTCCAACCCTTTCATGTTAATACAAGAGGTGTGGGGAACCCCTCTCCCTCCCATTAACTTGCTACTAATTCAATTTACCAAAACGTATACAAACTGTATACCTAATGACAGTGCTGCCCGAGT